>NW_027256881.1:4577215-4962215 GCF_029215685.1 Pituophis catenifer annectens
AATAACTTTATTGTCATTGTACATTGTAGTGGTAAAATCTAAAATTTGTTACTACTGGTTCTGTGGGCGTGGTTTGGTGGGGGGTAATGTGACTGGGTAGGCGTGGCCAAATTTTTTTTTTTTACTTTTAAAACCTTTTTTTACATGTAAAACCATGTAAAAAAATGCTTTCAAAAGGTTCTGACGATCCCAGCTGAGTTGCCTGATCGACAGAGGGTTTTTTAAAAAAGCTGGGATCGTCAGAGTTTGGATCGTCAGAGCCATTTAAAAGAAAAAAAGCCTCTGATGATCGCGCAGCTCAGCTGGGCATGGGGGGGGCGGGGGCAGGGATTTTTGCTACCGGTTCTCCAACCTGCCCGCTGCCATCGCTACCTACTCGCCCGAGCCGGTCCGAACCGGGAGCATTTCACCCCTAGTGTATACACAGTATACCCATACAACAAAATTCACTTAACACCCAAAGATCAGGTCCAACACACATAACAATCCCCAACCCCCCCCCCACACACACAAATTCCCCACCTCTAAACCACCAAAATATCCACACAACAGAGCAAGTAATTCTGTCCAACAGAACCCTTGAGTTCATGGTTGAGTGCAATTATAGCTCTGGGATAAAAATTACTCAGAAAACGTGTGGTCCGAGTTTTAATTGTTCTGTATCTTCTGCCAGAAGGCAACAGTCCAAAAAGATTGTAAGCAGGATGGGAAGAGTCTCGGAGAATGTTATGCATCTTCCTCAAACAGCGAGATTCGAAGATGTCGTCCAGGGCTGGTAGCTGGAGCCCAATGAAATTCTGGGTAGTTTTAATGATTCTCTGTAGAGCTTTTTTGTCCGCTACAGAGCTGCTCCCCATACCATGCAAGAATGCTGTATGTCACGACACTATCAATGGTGCTGCAATAATAAGACAAAAATAGATGCTGAGATAGATTCTTCTGTGCTTTCTTCGCAAGCGTGTTAACATTCATAGTCCATGAGAGGTCCTCCGAGATATAAATGCCCAGAAATTTAAAACTACCAACGCTCTCCACCTCTTCACCATTTATGTACAATGGTAAATGTACATCTCTCTTCCTCCTGAAGTCAATTATAAGTTCTTTAGGTTTTTTGATGTTAAGTGTAAGATTATTTTCTTTACACCACAATGTCAGCCCTTGTACTTCCTTTCTGTAAGCAGACTCATTGTTCTTATTAATGGGCCCTACCACTGTTGTGTCATTCGCAAATTTAATAATTGTGCTGGTGTTATACCATGGGGTAGTCATGTATGTACAAGGAACAACCATCTCGCTTAGCAACAGAAATATTGGGAGCCATTGTGGTCGTACGTTGAGGACTACCTGTAAGGAAATGCAGAACCGTCTTCAGAACTGCTCTTCAAATATGACATGCCAGACACCATTTGTCTGAAGTAGGGTAGGGTTTCTTGCCTAAGCAGGGGGTTGGACTAGAAGACCTCCAAGGTCCCTTCCAACTCTGTTATTTTGTTCTATCTCATCTTTGATCAATGAGGAATTGATTCTGTGGTGTGGAATGGATTCATTTTCTGGTTCAATATAGCAAAAGGATGCTTTGCCCAAACACGCAAAATTGCAGCTTGAGAGGAAAATTGTAGAGGGAAAAAAATACAGGATCCCTCAGTGGTTACTGATTTCCATGACTTTAAAAAGAAAGGACATGAAAGGAAAGAGGCAGCTTGGTGACTGATAGAATATCTGTCCTCAGTGACAAACAGGTTGATTCTTTCTGTGATGAATATTTTTTTTCATCTATAAGTCAAGGCAGTGAACATACCTCCTCTTTTCCCCACAACCGTGTGAGGTGGGTTGGACTGAGAGAGAATGACTGGCCCAAAGTCACCCAGTCAGCTTTCATACCTAAGGCAGGACTAGAACTCACAATCTCCTGGTGATTGGCTCAAAGTCACCCAGACCTAAGATGGAACTAGAACTCACCCTCTCCTGGTGATTGGCCCAAAGCCTAAAGTGGGACTAGAACTCACAATCTCCTGGTGATTGACTCAAAGTTACCCAGACCTGAGGTGGAACTGGAACTCACAATCTCCTGGTGATTGGCCCAAAATCCCCCAGCCGGCTTTTATGCCTAAAGCGGACTAGAACTCACCGTCTTCTGGTACTTAGTCCAGCTCTTTAACTACTACACAATATTTCTTCTGAGCAAAAGTTGCAGATTAGGATGGTGTTTCTCAATCTTGGTGACTTTAAAAAGTGTGGGTGGTCCATCACTGGAGTTTTTTAAGAAGAGATTGGACAGCCATTCTCCAGAATGGTATAGGATCTCCTGTTCAGATGGCGGGTTGGATTAGAAGTCCTTAAAGGCCATTTCCACCTCTGTTATTCTACATCCAAGATCTCAAATCCTTATGACTTCCTCCTATCCCTGAAATAAAATCGTTTTTATTTGAAGATGGAGGGAGAGGGGAAGAGAGAGAGAGAGAGAGGAGGAGGAGGAGGAGAGAGAAGGAGAGCGAGAGAAAGAGAGAAGATAGAGAGAGGGAAAGAGAGAAGAGAAAGGAAGAGAGAGAGAGAGAAAGAGGAGAGAAAGAGGAAAAAAAGAAGAGAATGAGAGAGGGAGAGGGAGAGAGAGAGAGAAAGAGAGAGAAACAAAGAAAGAAGAAAGAGAAAAAAGAGAAGAGAGGGAGAGAGAGAGGAGGAGAGAGAAAGAGAAGAGAGAGAGAAAGAGAGAAGAAAGATAGAAAGAGAGAAGAGAAAGAGAGAGAAGAGAAAAAGAGAAAGAGAGGGGGAGAGAGGAGGGGAGAGAAGAGTAAGAAAGAGTGAGAGAAAGAGAGAAGAGAAAGAGAGGAAAAAAGAGAAGAGAACGAGAGAGGGAGGGAGGGAGGGAGAGAGAGAGAGAGAAAGAGAGAAGAAAAAAAGAGGAAAAAAAGAAGAGGGAGAGAGAGGAGGAGAAAGAGAAGAGATAGAAAGAGAGAAGAGAAAGAGAGAAGAGAAAGAGAGAGAGAAGAGGCTGAGAAGAGAAAGAGAAAAGAGAAAGAGAGGGAGGGGGAGAGAGAAAGAGAAGAGAGAGAGAGAGAGAGAGAGAAAGACAGGAGAGAGAGAGAGAGAGAGAGTGAGAGAGAGAGAGAGAGAGAGAGAGAGAGAGAGAGAGAGAGAGAGAAACTCAGCAACCCAAAGTGTCATAGCTTGAATAAGTGTTTTTCTGTTGTCATCTTCAGATCTTGAGCGAAAATCTGGAGAGAATAAGTAACAGAGACATACATTACACCCTCCGCTTTTTATCTCGCTCACGTGATGCTTTCATGTTTCATCATGAACGGCCCATTTTTATTCTCACTGGTGGGGATAAAACTATATTCCGTGGCACCATATATCAAACAGAGGAACCCCGGTCTCCTTTGCATTAATATAAATAGCTGTTTAGGGCCAATTTCTCAGTCAGATATTCCCACCTCACCTGTCCTTCATCGACACGGCTTGGCACCAAGCTGTAGCTGGCTCACTTAGAACAGGAATCTGCAGCTTTTATATACATTTTCAAGGCAGAGATGTTGTTGGTTGTGGAGGGGTTTTTTTTTTGTTTGTGGTTTTTTTAAACAAAACAGCAACCCGCGGAAAACAATAGCAATGAAACCAGGGAGATAAAAGGGATGATGAGTACATATTTTGAGTGTTATATAATAGATACTATAATGGAAGATAGTATAGTTTTCAATAACGATTGATATTATCGCAGATAGGTTTATATGTATCTGATCATAATGATTATTATGATGTTTATATGTTAATACTTTGGACACTTAGAAAACACACTGTTCAATATAGAAATGGAATATGTGATACAAAACAATTATATATATATATATATATATATATATATATATATATATATATATATATATCAAAGGGATGATGATGAAGTCATTTTTGTAATTTGTAAAAAAAAAGCTAAGAGACCCATCAGTTCAGGATTTTATTTTATTATTTTTTTTTTTTTTTGCAAGTGTAGAAATTAGATGGCCATCGAATTTGCGGTCCCTCCCCCTGCCACCCCCTGCGAAAATCGGTTTTTGCTAAATCGGCCTGTTTAGATGTTAGGATGGAAATAACAGGAGCTGGAGGGATGGATTTTTAAAAGCTCTTTTCTCTTTCTTTCTCTGATGGAGCAGCATGGGAAGATGCTGGGAGAGGGATGCAAAAAAAAAAAAAAAAGGAGACCATAGATCATTTTTACAGGTGCGAAATCAATCTTCAAGGACAATGTATGTGACATTTTAAAGAAAAAAACAAACGGCTTCCATATACAGATAGATGTGTCCTCATTTGTGCACCGCCTTCCCTATTCGAACTAATATTTGACAACTGAGTACTAAGCTAAGAAAAGCATTTTATTTCCCTTTCAAATGGACCCTCGTCAGGCTGTGCCTTTCGCCCAGACCGCCTCCTGTTTAATGGCTCTCACAAACTCGGTTAACAGAGACACCAGGCAAAAACTGCCTTGGTAAGGCCACACTTGGAATGCATCATCCAGTTTTGGTCTCCACAATGTAAAAAGGATCTTGAGACTCTAGAAAGAGTGCACAGAAGAGCAACAAAGAGCCTTGGTGGCGCAGCGGACTAAAGTGCTGTTAAGTAGCACTTAGCTGCCAGCTGCCTGCAATTACTGCAAGTTCAAGGCTCAAGGTTGACTCAGCCTTCCATCCTTCTGAGGTAGGTAAAATGAGGACCCGGATTGTGGGGGCAATAAGCTGACTTTGTATAAAAAAGAACACCACTTGGGGGGGAGGGCGAAAGCCCTACTAAGCAGGTATATACAAAAATATGAAGGCTATTGCTTAAATCATTGTAAGCCGCCCTGAGTCTCCGGAGAAGAGCGGCATATAAATCGAACCAATAAATAAATAAATAATAAACAAAGAGGATTTGGGGCAGTGGTGGGATTCAAATAATTTAACAACCGGTTCTCTGCCCTAATGACTGGCTGGGTGGGCGTGGCCATGGTGGGTGTGGCCAGGGGATGTCACAGGCTGCCCTCTGGGAGCAAAAACAGGCCACGGGGAGAGGAGAGATGTGTCCCCCCGCGTCCTGTTTTGGGCCTAGTAGGTCTCCCTGCAGCCTCCTGGGAACGAAAACGGGCCACGGGGGGGGTCGCACCCCCCCACGCCCCATTTTGGGCCTAGTAGGCCTCCCTGCACTTTCCTGGGAGCCGTGTGGGGACTCCTGGAAGGGGAGGGGAGGGGCCAGCCAGCAATTTAACTACCGTTTCACCCGAACTGGCCCGAACCAACTGAATCCCATCACTGATTAGGGAACTGGAGGCTAAAACATATAAAGAACGGTTGCAGGAACTGGGTATGTCTAGTTTAATGAAGAGAAGGACCAGGGGAGACATGATAGCAGTCTTCCAATATCTCAGGGGCTGCCACAAAGAAGAGGGAGTCAAGCTATTCTCCAACGTACCTGAGGGCAGGACAAGAAGCAATGGGTGGAAACTAATCAAGGAGAGAAGCAGCCTAGAACTAAGGAGGAATTTCCTGACAGTGAGAACAATTAATCAGTGGAACTACTTGCCTCCAGAAGTTGTGGCTGCTCCAACACTGGAGGTTTTTAAGAAGAGATTGGACAACCATTTGTCTTGAATGGTATAGGGTTTCGTGCCTGAGCAGGGGGCTAGACTAGAAGACCTCCAAGGTGCCTTCCAATTCTGCTACTCTGTTACAATTGTCGGGATGCTGTGATGGTTATTTATTTATTTTATTTATTTTATTAAATTTCTATACCGCCCTACTCCCGAAGGACTCAGGGCGGTGAACAGCCACGAAATAAAACACATACATATAAAAATTTAAAATCGAATAAAATGAATTAAATAAATTTGGCTGAATTAATACCCATAATTTAAAATACCCATATTTTAAAACACATTAAAATTTAAAATTTGCACTTAAAAGGGAGAAGATTTAGGCGAGGCCAGCTTGATGAAATAAAAGAGTCTTCAGCTCGCGGCGGAAGGTGCGCAGATCCGCATGTGGACTGGGTGTAAGTCATTTTTTTCACTGCTGTTCACTTTGAACAGTTTCTAAACAAATGGTTGTAAATCCCAGATTACCTGTTCCTCTTTGCCATTCATTTCAGCGTGACTCTTTAACACTGGAATTCATCTTAGTTAAAACAACAGAGTCAGTCAGGAATTGGGGGGGGGGGTCTGGACTCCAACGCCCATCAGCCATGTGGGCAAGAGGCGATGGGAACTGGGTTTGGGGTTTTTTACATTAAAAAAATGACTGCAGGTTTTTGCTTGCTTGCATTTGATTGCTGAATGCACCTCGGCTGCAGCCAGAATGCAAATAGAAAAAAAAAAAAATCCCACTTGACAGCCATTCGAAACAAATGAAGAAAGGGATAGTGAAAGCAGGTGGGAGGGAGAGAGAGAGAGATGCACAGAAAGAAGGGGGGAAAGAGGTAGACTCTGAAAAAAGAGGTAAACTCTTTCTCGTCAACAGCACCTCCTTCTCCAGCATTTGCTGATAAGAAACATGTTCCAGGTGATAAATATGCCCAAGCAAACATCACTTTTGAAAGTTTCATTCTTTCCCCACTATCTAAATGCACCTCACTTTTTCCCCCTGCAATGGTTGTTTGTCCTTTCACACCACCAAGGAAGATTAAAGAGTCCACCAGGCCTGGTCCATCATCTGGGTTTGCAAGGATGTTATTCTGTCTTGCAGGCATCTTCCCCTCCAAAAGTTGATTGCACCATTCCGAGATTCTCTCAAAGAAGCCGATAATCACTTTTAAAAAAATAAAAATAAAGTGAGGATTACATTTGCTAAATACTGGAAAAATGAGAACACCCCATCAGATGAGGAAGTAATTCAAAAAAAATTTAGGCTGTGCTGAAATGGGCAGACTAACTTTAAAAATTAAAGTTTAATTTTAATTTTTAAAACATTCCTGTTTCAGCAGGCCGGCCTGGCTTAACTTTCCCTTTATATTGCTTTTTGATTTTATTTTAAACTGGGATGTCTTGAATTATCTAGGACCAGAATGTTTAGTATATTTTAATTGGTTTTTTTATTATTAACGTTTGTATTACATGTATTTTTATCGTTCGCTGTTCACCGCCCTGAGTCACTTAGGAATAGGGCGGTATATAAATTTAATAAATAAATAAATAAATAAATAAATAAATAAATAAATAAATAAATAAATAAAAATAAAAGATAAAGAAGATATAGAATATTATTGGATATGGAATAGATTTTATGAGTGGTTAGAGATAAGAGCAGGGGTGAAATCCAGCAGGTTCTGGAGAACCAGTAGCGGAAATTTTGAGCAGATCGGAGAACCAGCAAATACCACTTCTGGCTTGCCCCAGAGTGGGGTGGGAATGGGGATTTTGCAATATCCTTCCCCCAAGAGTGGGGAGGGAATGGGAATTTTGCAGTATCCTTCCCCTGGAGTGGGGTGGGAATGGAGATTTTGCAGTATCCTTCCCTTGCCATGCCCACCAAGCCACGTCCACCAATCCACGACCACAGAATCGGTAGTAAAAAAATTTGGATTTCACCACCAGATAAGAGGTAGAAATTAGAGGAAAAAAGACTATGAATGTTTGTATTAAAAATAGAGATGGTTTATAACTACAATCATAATTAACAAAAATGTTAATAAGCCAATATAGAAAGAAACTTAGTTAAAATTATTTGGTTATATTATTACTATTATTCTCAGTACATGTGTTATTATATTATTATTACTGTCATTAGTTCATGTGTTAATATTTATTATTATTTTCTATCTGGTCTTTTTTTCTTCTTCTGTAAATGGTATACCCTGACATTACACTGTATTCAAAAATGTTTATGAATAAAGTTATTTTTTTAAAAAAGAAATATTAAATTTGTGCAAAGATCGGTGCTAAGACTATGCTGTGTTTTTTTTAAAGTTTTTTTATTAATAATTTAAATTTAAAAAACAATGGACATGGTTTGACATCTCCGGTTTCTAACATTTCCATCTAATTCAAATTAACAAATAATATATTCCTTAATCTATACACAAGTTTATATATATCTTACTTCATTACATGTCAAGCATACTACATAATTCCTCCTAAACTATATCCATATCCAATAAACTTATATCACACACACAAGTTCAGTATACATTGACATATATATTTCTAGACATTCACTACACCTTCTTCTTGGCATTCTTCCTCTTGTCTAACCATTCATAAAATTTAGTCCAGATTTCATAATATGTTGATTCACTTTTATTTTTGAGTTCCATTCTATGCTGTTGAATACCTAATGTTACCTAAGAGCGTTGGTGGTGCAGTGGACTAAAGTGCTGTTAAGTAACACTTAGCTGCCAGCTGCTTGCAATTACTGCGAGTTCAAATCTCACCAGGCTCAAGGTTGACTCAGCCTTCCATCCTTCCGAGGTAGGTAAAACGAGGACCCGGATTGTGGGGGCAATAAGTTGACTTTGTATAAAAAAGAACACCGCTTAGGGGGGGCCAAAAGCCCTACTAAGCAGCTATATACAAAAGTATGAAGGCTATTGCTTAACGCATTGTAAGCTGCCCTGAGTCTCCGGAGAAGGGCGGCATATAAATCGAACCAATAAAAATAAATAAACAATAAATGTTGGCTTTCTTCCTATTTCCCCCCCCCCCCAAAAAAAAACCCCATTATGTCAGCATTTAATAATCAGAGATATTTTTTTAAAATTTTGGAATATAGCCTTTTGTACTCTTGCCTATGGATTTATATTCCAATGGAAAGACCAAAACATGAAAAGAATCAAATTTTAGATATTTAGGTTTTAAGTTCTGTGTTTACCATGCATTCATTATTTCCATCTCTCTGTTTCTCTTGTGTTATTCCAAATATAAATGAATGAATGAATGAATGAATGAATGAATGAATGAATGAATGAGGAATTCACTAGATGAACTTAATTGTTCGTCCCGATGGACCTTTCACCCTCTGGATTCCACCCTCTGGAAGCTGTTCACTCAAGGATTGGGGTCAGGATGATCTATTAGTTTGTAACAGGAGAGAAAAAAATGGAAATTTCATTTCCTTCTAAAGATCAAAGGCCTTCTCCGTTTCCTGCATCTTGTTACTGTAGACCCTTATTCCATTTCAGGATGAAGGAACCTTTAAACGTGTCCACCTGACATGCATGCAATTAAGGGTAAGGATTCTTGGGAGAACATTGAGGGATTTAAAATGAAAACAACTGGCCCTTCTCTCTAATGCAGTGAAGGATGTGTCTTCTCTCTAATCCAATTTCCTAAACAACTAGCTTCTTCCAAATGAATTTTGATCACATTTCTCCAAAGTACTTAAAGGCAAGACAAGAAGCAATGGATGGAAATTTCTCAAAGAGAGATCCAGCCTAGAACTAAGGAGAAATTTCCAGACGGTCAGAACAATCAATGGAACGGATTGCCTCCAGAAGTTGTGGGTCACCTCCATCACTGGAGGTTTTTAAGAAGAGATTGGACAATCACTTGTCTGAAATGGTATAGGATCTTTTGCTTGAGCAAGGGGTCAGACTAGAGGACACCCACAACTTCTGGAGTTGTTCCACTAATTAATTGTTCTAAGTTTGGGCGAATTTACCAGGAGACTGAGAGTTCTAGTCCCACCTTAGGCTTAAGAAATTGGTTGGATGACTTTGGGCCAGTCACCAGGAGACGGTGAGTTCTAGTCCCTCCTTAGGCACGAAAGCTACCTGGGCCAATCACCAGGAGATGGTGAGTTCTAGTCCCGCCTTAGGCATGAAAGTCAGCTGGGTGACTTTGGGCCAATCACCAGGAGACTGTGAGTTCTAGTCCCTCCTTAGGCATGAAAGCTACCTGGGTGACTTTGGGCCAATCACCAGGAGACTGTGAGTTCTAGTCCCTCCTTAGCAGGGGTGAAATCCAAAATTTTTCCCTACCGGTTCTGTGGGCGGGGCTTGGTGGGCATGGCAGGGGAAAGATATTGCAAAATCTCCATTCCCACCCCACTCCAGGGGAAGGATACTGCAAAATCTCCATTCCCTCCCCTCCTGGGGGAAGGATATTGCAAAATGTCCATTCCCACCCCACTCTGGGACCAGCCAGAGGTGGTATTTGCCAGTTCTCCGAACTACTCAAAATTTTCGCTACCGGTTCTCCAGAACCTGTTAGAACCTGCTGGATTTCACCCCTGCTCCTTAGGCATGAAAGCTACCTGGGTGAGTTTGGGCTAATCACCAGGAGACTATGAGTTCTAATCCCACCTTAGACATGAAAACCAACTGGATGACTTTGTCTCATCCCAACCCACCTCACAGGTCTGTTGTGGTAGGGGGCAAAAAGGAGGAAGGAGAATGTTCTCCTTCCTCCTTTTTGCCCCCTACCACAACAGACTTAGTTAAAAGTCCTTGACTTAGTTAAAAAAATAATAAAGGTGGATTTTAAAACATCTAAGAAGAAATAAGGATATCCCAGTAAAATCAGAAATGCAAGATTCCCCACTTCCTCCTCATTTTATTCTCACTGTCTTTTTGAGGCTTCCGTTATTTAAAATAAACCCGGTTTTTCCCCTCTTGGTTACTTCAGTGTTGAATTAGTTATTACCTCGATGTTGAATTTGTTATTAGGATTTTATATTTCCCACCCACCCACCCCCCTTTTCCGGTTTTATCTTTACGGTGCTCCGTTCTCATAAGTCTATGCCGAGAGAAGGACAATTTCATTTACAAGGTGTGATGAGAACACAGGAATTTTAATCACTCCAGTTTTTTCTCTATATTGGATCATTTTTTCCCCCTTAAAAAAATAAATAAAAAGCAACAACAACAACAACAGGAAAACAGGCTTTCCAGATTTAATGCATCACATCATAGCCGGCCATCAAAGCAGGTTGCTTACAGCTCAGTTAAAGCTCTCCCAGGATTCAACACTGAACAAGTTTTCAGCTGCGGCTGGGAGGAGAAGTAAGTCACTGTTTTTTTTGCAAGACCCCATTTTTTTTTGATAAACATTTCTCGACTGTTTGCTTTGTGTGTGTGTGTGTGTGTGTGTGTGTGTGTGTGTGTGTGTGTATGTGTGTGTGTGTGTGTGTGTGTGTGTCAGAGGTGGTATTCAGCCGGTTCAGACCGATTCGCCTGAACCGGTAGTGGAAATCACGGATGGGTTGCCCACCTGCCACAGCTCTATGTCATCCTATTGAGGGATGTTTTTGAGGCCGGGCACATGCGCGGAAGGGAGGCACGTGTGTGCATGGAGTAAGCGTGTGCGCAGTTGCACCATAATGTGCAACCCACCACTGGTGTGTGTGTGAGAGAATGAGAGGGAGAGGGAGGGAGCGAGAGAGGGAGAGAGGAAGAGAAAGGAAGAAAGAGGGGGAAGATCGAGGGATGGGTAGAGAGGAAGAGAGGAAGACGAAGAGGGGGAAGACAGAGGGAGAGAGATAGAGAGAGAAGAGGGAGAGAAACAGAGAAAGAGGGGAGAGAGAGAAGAACTAAGAGAGGAAGAGAAAGATAGGAACAGAGACAGAGGAAGAGAGAGAAAGAGATGGAGACAGGGAAGAGAGAGAAAAAAGAGGGAGAGGGAGAGAAAGAAGGGGAAGAGAGAGTGGAAGAGAGAGAAAGAAGGGGAAGAGAGACAGAGGAAGAGAGACAGAGGAAGAGAGAGAAAGGGATAGAGACAGGGAAGATAGAGAGAAGGAGAGAGGGAGAGAAACAGAGAAAGAGAAGAGAGAGAGAAGAACTAAGAGAGGAAGAGAAAGACAGGAAGAGAGACAGAGGAAGAGAGAGAAAGAGATGGAGACAGGGAAGAGAGAGAAAAAAGAGGGAGAGGGAGAGGAAGAAGTGGAAGAGAGAGAAAGAAGGGGAAGAGACAGAGGAAGAGAGACAGAGGAAGAGAGAGAAAGGGATAGAGACAGGGAAGATAGAGAGAAGGAGAGAGGGAGAGAAGGAGAAGGAAATGAGACAGAAGAGAGAGACAGAGGAAGAGAGACGGAGGAAGAGAGACAGAGGAAGAGAGAGAAAGAGATAGAGACAAGGAAGATAGAGAGAAAGAGAGAGGGAGAGAAGGAGAAGGAAATGAGACAGAAGAGAGAGACAGAGGAAGAGAGAGAGAAAAAGAGAGATGGTGAAAAGAGAGAAAGAGAGAGAGAGAATAAAGAGAGAGAGAGGGACAGAGATAGATGAGCCCATAGGAAGGCTGAATGTTTTTGGCACAATTTTGCTGAATGCTTTCCAAGTGACACCATTCATTTGTTTGCTAATTTGATGACTTTTCTAGACTCAAGATCTAAAGGTCCACTAGCAAGCCAGAACTTTCCATTCCCCTGCAAATGAATAGCCGTGGGCTCAGAACAAACATTCAATGGAATTTTTCCATAAGTTTCATTTTAATTGTTTGATTTCCAGCCCATCTATTCAATAGAGGATAGCCTTTGGGGGGGGGGGGAAATCTTGGGGTCTACACCCAAGACTTTCAATACACACCTGAGTAGCCGGGAGTCCAGTGTTCTTTTACTGGTCACCCCGTTTCTCCCTCACATGCATGCATACAACACACACAAACACACACGCAAAGTTCCAGAATGATATTAACCCAGGGAACTGTAGAAGATGCAAAATGAAACACCATGGGAAGTAACATGCTGTGGCCTTCTTCCTAGTTGATTGATTTTTTTTTTTTAATTTGATTTATATGCCGCCCTTCTCCGGAGACTCAGGGCAGCTTACAGTGCGTTAAGCAATAGCCTTCATACTTTTGTATATTTTATACAAAGTCAGCTTATTGCCCCCACAAACTGGGTCCTCAGTTTACCTACCTTAGAAAGGATGGAAGGCTGAGTCAACCTTGAGCCTGGCAAGATTCGAACTTACTTTAATTGCAGACAGCTGGTGTTAAATTACAGTGCTTTTAGTCGGCAGAGCTATCCAGGCTCCTGATTGATTGATTGATTGATTGATCGATTGATCGATCATCCATCCATCCATCCATCCATCCATCCATCCATCCATCTATCCATATTTTTCCATCTGTCCTACACACTATTTTCTAATGTACTTCCCTTCCAAATTCTAACTAGTGTGATTTTCAAAGGTCAACAAAGGTTGGCTCAGTGCTGAAACCAGCTGGATATTGATCTATTGTTTTAAAAAAAGAGAGGGGGGGATTTAACAGAATAAGAGTTGGAAAATAGAGTTGGAAGGGACCTTGGAGGTCTTCTAGTCCAACCCCCTGCTCAAGCAGGAAACCCTATACCATTTCAGACCAGTGGCTGTCCAGTCTCTTCTTAAAAGCCTCCAGTGATGGAGCACCCAAAACTTCTGAAGGCAAGCCGACCCACTGGTTAATGGGCCTCACTGTTAAGAAGAGCCTTGGTAGTACAGTGGTCTAAGGCACCCTGTTATTAAGCTGGTTATTAAGACCAGCTGCCTGTAATTACTGCAGGTTCGAATCTCGCCAAGGCTCAAAGTTGACTCAGCCTTCCATCCTTTCTAAGGTAGGTAAATTGAGGACCCAGTTTGTGGGGGCAATAAGCTGACTTTGTATAAATATACCAAAGTATAAAGGCTATTGCTGAGCACATTGTAAGCTGCCCTGAGTCTCCGGAGAAGGGCGGCATATAAATCAAATTAAAAAAAAGAGAAGAAGTTTCTCCTTAATTCCAGGTTGCTTCTCTCCTTGATTAGTTTCCATCCCTTCAAGTGCTTTGGAGAATAGGTTGACCCCGTTTTCGGGATGTGATGACCCATAATCCCATCTCATTAATAAAGACATCCATGCAGGGGTTCTCTGCCCGGTGGCTGGGTGGGCGTGGCCATGGGGTGTGTGGCCTAGTTGGCCTCCTGCACTACAGTGGAGGTGGTGTTTTTGCCCTCCCCGGGCTCCAGAGGCTTTCCTCAAGCCTCCAGGAGGGCGAAAACGGCCTCCCCAGGCTCCAG
This sequence comes from Pituophis catenifer annectens, assembly GCF_029215685.1. NCBI lineage: Eukaryota > Metazoa > Chordata > Lepidosauria > Squamata > Colubridae > Pituophis > Pituophis catenifer. Next base: position 4,591,145 of record NW_027256881.1, read on the forward strand.
AAGCCCTCTGGAGGCCGGAAACGTTTCCCGAACTTCCAGTAGGCCTGTTTTTTTGCCCCCCCCCCCCCGAGCCTCCGTGCACGCCCTACACTTATCTGCATCCAAAATGGGCTGTGTGGGGAATCCTGGGAGGGACAGGCAGGGTGGGCGGAGCCAGCCAGGAGTGGGATTTGGGGGTTCTCCGAACTGCACAGAATCTTAGCTAGAGATTCGCCCGAACCCCTGCAAACCCCCAGCAGCCCACCCCTGCATCCATGTGCTGGGGGAACACAAGCAAAGCTGGCTGGGGAATTCTGGGAGTTGAAGTCCACCAGGCTTAAAGTTACCAAGGTTGGAGACCCCTGATTGAAACCATCATGCCCCATGCTCCACGTGGGTGCATGTGGGCATTTCGGAGGCCTCAATTTCACACACGCTCCCTCCTGTGTCTGCCTCCACATAAAAGGATTAAGGGGAGAGGAAGCGGGCAGGACATGGACTGTTGGACATCTTGTTAAACGGCCTGTCAAGGCCCGTTTTCTTACAGGATTCGTTTAAACTCTATTTCATTCTACATAGAGGGCATGCCATTACCGAAGAGATGGCAGATAAGGTTTCCTCGCGTCTACTGGGAGCCAAGTATCAATTTAAGAAATAAAATAAATAAATAAACGCAGTGGAGCCTGGGCTGGCGATAAGGCAGCTTTTATGACATGCTTGCCCACCTCCAGGCTGAAGGGGAAGGATGAATAGCGGAGGCTGGGAAGGAGAAAAGGCTCTCCAAACCCCTCAGAGCCCAGCCCAGCGTGGGGGACAGGCCTTCCTTACGTTATTGTTAGGTTGTGTTAGGTTGTGTTCTGTTGTTGTGAAGTTTCGTTATGTTGTGGTGTGGTGTTATGATGTTACATTACGTTACGAAGTTATGTTATGTTGTATTATGATGTGATGTTACGTTATGATGTTATGTTTGATATGTTATGTTGTGTTGTGTGTTGTGTTGTGTTGTGTTGTGTTGTGTTGTGATGTTATGTTACATTATGTTTATTTATTTTATTTATTTATTTATTACATTTTTATACCGCCCTTCTCCCGAAGGACTCAGGGCGGTGTACAGCCAAAATAAAAACCAACAATATAAAAGTTAAAAACAATTTAAAATTATTAAATAGTTTGGCCAATCATGTTACATTATGTTATGATGTTATGTTATGTTATGTTATGTTATGTTATATTATGATGTTATGTTACGTTATGTTATGATGTTATCTTTGATATGTTATGTTATGCTGTGTTGTGTGTTGTGTTTGTGATGTTATGTTGTGTTGTGATGTTATGTTATATTATGTTATGTTACAATATTATGTTATGTTGTGATGTTATGTTTGATGTGTTATGTGGTGTGGTATGGTATGGTATTTCCTGACATTGTGTTGTGTTGTGTTGTGTTGTGTTGTGTTGTGTTGTGTTGTGTTTTTTTTTTAAAATTTGATTTATATGCCGCCCTTCTCCGAAGACTCAGGGCGGCTTACAATGTGCTCAGCAATAGCCTTCATCCTTTTTGTATATTTATACAAAGTCAGCTTATTGCCCCCACAACTGGGTCCTCAATTTACCTACCTTAGAAAGGATGGAAGGCTGAGTCAACCTTGAGCCTTGGCGAGATTCGAACCAGCAGAAATTGCAGGCAGCTGGTCTTAATAACCAGCTTAATAACAGGGTGCCTTAAACCACTGTACTACCAAGGCTTGTTGTGTTGTGTTGTGATGTTACATTACATTACGATGTTATGTTATCTTGTGTTGTGTTGTATTGTGATGTGATGTGATGTTATGTTACATTATGATGTTATGTTTGATATGTTATGATGTGTGTGTTGTGTTGTGTTGTACTGTTGTGTTGTGTTGTGTTCTGTTGTTATGTTCTGATGCTATGTTATGTTTGTGTTATGTTATGTTACATTACAATATTATGTTACATGATGATGTTATATTACATTACGTTATGTTATGATGTGTTGTTTTCTTTATTTTACTTTATTTTATTTTTATTTCATTTTTTTCTCCATACAGGTAGTCCTCAAATTATGACCACCACTGAGCCCAACATTTCTGTTGCTAAGCAAGGCAGTTGTTAAGTGAGTTTTGTCCCACTTCAAGGCCTTTCTTGCCACAGTGAATCCCTGCAGTTATTAAGTTAGTAACATGGTTGTTAAGTGAATCTGACTTCAAAATTGGGTCATAAGTTTGGGGGATCCGGTCATAACTTAGAATGGACACTAAACAACTGGTTGTAAATCAAGGACTACCTGTACACAGTATTTGGATCTCTTTTAATTTGGACTATTTCTGAGCAGCTGATGAAAAATACGATGGATGACTGAATGAGTGAGTGAGTGAGTGAGTGAGTGGGTGGGTGAGTGAGTGAGTGAGTGAGTGAATGAATGAATGAATGAATGAATGAATGAATGAATGAATGAATGATCAAAGGAACTGGAAGTCAGAAAACAAAGCTGGAAATGCCAACCCCAGCATCTATTTCCTGGTTCCCTGGAAGTAATTAATTTTACAATTGTAAAGCATTCAGGCTGGACAGAGTAGAAATAAAGGCAAACTGAAGGGGACCTGAGGAACTGTTGCAGAAATAATTTCTTTGGTCCCCCAGCTGATGCTAACTGAGACAGTTGTTAAGTGAATTTGGCCCCATTTTGCAAATTTTCTTGCCGCAGTTTTTAAGTGAGCCATTGCAGAGCCGTGGTGGCGTAGTGCTTAGAATGCAGTATTGCAGGCTGCCTCTGCCCACCGTCAGGAGTTCGATTCTGACCAACTCAAGGTTGACTCAGCTTTCCATCCTTCCAAGGTCGGTAAAATGAGGACCCAGATTGTTGGGAGCAAGATGCTGACCTTGTAAACCACTTAGAGAGGGCTGTAAAGCACTGTGAAGCGGTATATAAGTCTTAGCACTATTGCTATTGCAGGCTAACTCTGCCCCACAGTCAGAAGTTTGATCCTGATTGGTTCAAGGTGGACTCAGCCTCCCATCCTTTCGAGGTCGGTAAAATGAGGACTCAGATTGTTGGGGGCAAGAGGCTGACTCTGTGAACCGCTTAGAGAGGGCTGTAAAAGAACTACAAAGTGGCATATAAGTCTAAGTGCTATTGCTATTGCTAGCAACACAGTTGTTAAGTGAATTTGGCTTCCCCCTTGACTTTGCTTCTCAGAAGGTCACAATAGGTGATCTCATGACCCCAGGACACTGCAACGGTCGTAACCGTTTTTACCACCTCTTCGGCCAAGAGGTTGCAGAAAAAAATGCTTTGAAAAGCTTCTGACGATCCAACCTGAGCCGCACGATCATCAGAGGCTTTTTTTTTTTACTTTTAAAAGCATTTTTTCGTCGGAAGAAGTTGTAGAAAAAATGTTTTTTTTTTTAATTTTTTATTAATTTAAGAAACCACATAATACATTTATAAATGCAAGTAAAACAATTTACAACAAACATCATCTTTATAACATCTACCTATAATATCTGAATTGTTACAATATCAATATCCTATATTCTTCAATATACAATATTTCTCTCACCTTATATAATGATATTATTTTATTGATATCTCGTGTCTCTTTCTTAAATTTCATTTGATTTAAAACTTTATTTTACTCTATTGATATCTTTTCTTTTATTCAATTTTTCTTTCTTTCTTCTTCTCTTCTTTTTTCACTTCCCTCTAACCATTTATACTATTTTTTTAAAAGTAAAAAAAGCCGATGATGATCATGCAGCTCAGCTGGGCACGGTGGAGGGATTTTTGCTCCCGGTTCTCCAAACCACCCACCACCATCCCTACCGGATCGGGCGATCCGGTCCGAACCGGGAGCATTTCACCCCTGCAGTAGTCCCATCAGAAGTCTATTTTAACCTCCGGTACACCTTTATTCATTGCAGTCTCTATTTTCCCCCTTCCAAACCAAGTAGAAATGAAGATAGATTTTTTTTTCCATCCATAGGGCTGGCAAACGTGTTTTTCAGTTCCGAATGCCTTGTTGAATTCCCGGAAGCGTCCGCTTAAGGAGAAGAGATAGTATTCAAGTCAAGTTCATAAGTAATGCAGTTCCAGCTCAGGTCATTTCCTATCAGTCAGAACCATTTTAAATGCCTTGATGAAAGAGGGGAGGGCTTAGGAGCCCATGCTATGAACATCCAAATTAAAAGCTAAATAGGATGTAGCTTTTGGTTTGGTGGCATCTTCATATGTCAAGACTCATTACCTTCATATGTCAACCACACCGGGTTTCGGTAGCTCTTTTTTCCTTCAAGAATCTGGGGGGGAGGCAGGAAAAAGAGGTGAGTTTTCTTCATGGAGCACTTAGCAAATGGATGCCAGACTTTCTCCTTTTCTCCTTTACACTCTCTCTCTCTCTCTCTCTCTCTTTTTTTTTTCATCCTTGCCCTCCCTGCCACCGTCACCCCCCCCAAAAAAATCTCTGCTGTTCTGTAAAGAAGGGAAGACAATTTCCCAATTAATTCATGCAGATCCTCACTGAACAAAAGCAATTTGTGGGATCTTTTCCTGCTCTGGAGTAGCCGCTGACAAAATGGCCGCTGTGGCATCAGGAACATTGCAGGTAGTCCTCAAATAACGGCCACAATTGGTCCTCAAATGACGGCCTCAATTAGTCCTCAAATGACAGCCACGATTGGAAACAGATTTTTTTTTTTTTTTGTGAAGCAAGGTAGTTGTTTGGTGAATCACACCTAATTTGTCAGAGTTTGTTGCAGCACATAACAATCAGACACAATTAAATGAACGTTAGCAGGATTCAAATTACATAAGAAACTTCTTTATATACAACACCACACGGGAGAATTCAGAATACAAAATCAGGAACACAGAAGCAATATTCAGAGAAGCAAGTCGTTACAGAGTAGAGAGCTACAGAGGCTAATATATTATACAGAGCAGGGATGAAATGCTCCCGGTTCGGTCCTGTTTGCCCGAACCGGTAGGAAAAAAGGCTACTGGTTCGCCGAACCGGTAGTAAAAAATGTTTTAAAAAAAAAGTTCCGATGATCAGGTGAGTGACGCGCGATCATCGGAACTTTTTTTTTTTTACTTTTTTAGCATTTTTTTACTACCGGTTCTTCGGAACATTGCGAACGCGATCCCGTTGCGAACCGGTAGCAAAGGTAAGTAGAACCCACCCCTGAGCCACTTGTATACAAACAGACAGCAAACTTCACTCCCTTCTAGCGCTGATGATGTTACCTAGTTGGGTAATAAAATGTCTACAAGAAAACCACCAAGATCAGAGAGTACCAAGCAGAGGTGGTATTCAGCCGGTTCGGACCAGTTCACACACCCACCTACGTGCCCTGGCTCTATGTCATCCTATTTAGGCATGTTTTTTAGGCCAGGCGCATCCGTGGACGGGGCGCACGTTCACATTTGCGAACCGGAAGGGAAAGTAAGTGAATACTACCCCTGGTACCAAGGATCCCACAGTCGTCATCCTTCTCCTCCTTCTCCTTCTCCTTCTCCTCCTCTTCCTCCTCCATTCTGCAAACCTCACTCCCTTCTAGCCAGTGGTGAAATTCAAATTTTTTTACTACCAGTTCTGTGGCCGTGGCTTGGTGGGCATGACAGGGGAAGGATACTGCAAAATCTCCATTCCCATCCCACTCCAGGGGAAGGATACTGTAAAATCTCCATTCCCTCCCCACTCCAGGGGAAGGATACTGCAAAATCTCCATTCCCATACCACTCCAGGGGAAGGATATTGTAAAATCTCCATTCCCTCCCCACTCCAGGGGAAGGATACTGCAAAATCTCCATTCCCATACCACTCCAGGGGAAGGATATTGTAAAATCTCCATTCCCATCCCACTCCAGGGGAAGGATACTGCAAAATCTCCATTCCTATACCACTCCAGGGGAAGGATATTGTAAAATCTCCATTCCCTCCCCACTCCAGGGGAATTATACTGCAAAATCTCCATTCCCATACCACTCCAGGGGAAGGATACTATAAAATCTCCATTCCCTCCCCACTCCAGGGGAAGGATACTGCAAAATCTCCATTCCCTCCCCACTCCAGGGGAAGGATATTGTAAAATCTCCATTCCCACTCCACTCCAGGGGAAGGATACTGCAAAATCCCCATTCCCTCCTCACTCCAGGGGAAGGATACTGCAAAATCTCCATTCCCTTCCCATTCTAGAGCCAGCCAGAGGTGGTATTTGCCGATTCTCACAACTACTCCAAATTTCCGCTGCTGGTTCTCCAGAACCTGTCAGAACCTCTTGCTTCTAGCACTGATGATGTTACCTACCTGTGTAATTGGTTTTCTGCAAGAAAAAACCTACCAAGCTCGGGGAGCACCAATGACCTCACCATTCAACCCCCAAACTACAAATATTCTCTTCTATGAAATCGTGGTCACTAGACCAGTCTGGCTGGATTTTTTTTTTTTTACTAGCCATGCACTTTTGGAAAGAAAGGGTTCAAAGAACAATTAATCAGTGGAACAACTTGCCTGCAGAAGTTGTGAGTGCTCCAACACTGGAAATTTTAAAGAAGACGTTGGATAACCATTTGTCTGAAGTGGGGTAGGGTTTTCTGCCTGGGCAGGGGGTTGGACTAGAAGACCTCCAAGGTCCCTTCCAACTCTGTCCTTCTATTTCTATATCTCTCTCCGAATAATAATTTCCTGGCTCAGTTTGTGTTTGCCTCCGGCTGCAAAATCCCAGCGATGATGCCCTCGAGTCGAGGCACGCTGGTGGAGATGATTCCTTCAGTTTGTCTTCCTTGAGAGGCTCTTCCCTTCCCTTCAGAGTTTTTTTCAGCTGGGGAAAAATAAAAGAAAGAATCATGCTGACAAGATGAGAGAGAAATGCGGGAGCAGAGAAACAGCCGTTTGTTTTCCAGATAAACGGGATGATTGGTGACACTTTCTGGATATGTATAAGGTGGTGAATAATTTCCTTCAAGGGGGCTCTTACATCCTTTGTGGATTCTCTGAATTCGTCATACTAGGGGGGAAAAAATGTCTTTTGGATCATTAATTGCAGAATTGCCACGGGTTGGAACCACTGTTTTTTGTTTTTATTTTTATTTCCCGCTATTTTATTGCCTGTGTTTTCAGAGCAAGTTCTCTTAGGCTGATGCCCTCCTTTTGTTCTTTCGAAGCTGGGAATCCATTTGCATTATAAATCAGCTTGTTCAAAAAGTAATTCTGAGCGAATCACTGGGGAGGGAAGGATACCTTACGCTTTGCTTTAAAACAAAACCGACTTATAATTTGTGGCGCCTTCTGTCTCGTGCAGGCTCTTCCTTGTAAGCAACTATGGGCCTAAAGTTACAATATGAAGAGAAGGGATTCTTACAGGGGTGAAATGCTCCCTGTTTGGACCGGATCGGGTGATCCATTAGCGATGGCAGCAGGTAGTTCAGAGAACCGGTAGCAACAATCCCTGCCCTCCCCCCTCCCTGTCCATGTCCACCCAATCGCCTGGTCCCCACTTGCCCACTTGGCAGCTTGCTGCTTTTTTCGGGCTCGCTCGCTTTTCTTGCCTTGCTTCGGCTGCTGCAATCCATTGCATCAGCTAGCAACTCAATCTGCCTGCCTTGTGCCTTCAATTTGCTAAGTAACTGGGTTTTTTTTTTCTCCCTTTGGCGGGAGCTTTAAAAAAAATAGTTAATTGGGGTTTTTTTTAGGAGTTTTATTTTTATTTTTCTTAGACATAGCAATTTAAAGTTAAGGAAGTTTTAAATTTAGCTGCTTTTATCCAAAAATATAAATAAAATAAAATAAAATAAAATAAAATAAAATAAAATAAAATAAAATAAAATAAAATAAAATAAAATAAAATAAAATAAAATAAAATAGGTAGGTAACATCATCAGTGCTTCAGTTTGGTAATGAAATGTCTGCAAGAAAACATTCAAGCTGTTGTTTATGGCTAAGTCCTCAAAATGCTAGACAATCCCTGGAAGCCTGGCACTCAGACAACTCAGCCATCAGCAGGCACACAGGGATAAACAACGTCTGCACGCCATTCAAAAGAGACAACCAGAAAGCTAAAAAGGAAACAAAATGACTAAAACAGCTCCTTGCCGGCAATCAACATCAAGATGAGCAGAGATTAATACCAAGATTAATACTAGATGAACAATTGAGCAGTAAACCACACCCCAGTCAAGGAACTAGCAAGTCAGACAAACAATTAAACAGTAAACAACAGCCTAATCAAGGAACCACCAAGAGCCCTTCCACCAACACTGACAGGACAAGCCACTGGTATATAGAATGAGAGCAAACCCCGCTCCCTTCTAGCACTGATGATATTACCTAGTTTGGTAATGAAATGTCTGCGAGAAAACAAGCAAGCTCAGAGTGCCAAAATGCAGTGATCCAAACTTTAAATGGCTAATACAGTCTCTTGGTCTTAAATTTGATCCGCTTAAGCCAGTCACGTGAACCCAAATCAGCTACGAAAACCATAGAACATAGAATTAAAAGGGTTGGAAGCAAGGGTGAAATGCTCCCAGTTTGGACTGGATCGCCTGATCCAGTAGTGATGGAGGCGGGTGGTTTGGAGAACTGGTAACAAAAATCCCCGCCTCCCTCATGCCCAGCTGAGCCGCACAATCATCAGAGGCTTTTTTTTTTTTTACTTTTAAAAGCATTTTTTCTACAACCTCTTCGGCCGAAAAAATGCTTTTAAAAGTAAAAAAAAAAAAAAGCCTCTGATAATCGCGTGGCTCAGCTGGGATTGTCAAAGGCTTTTAAAAGAAAAAAAACCTTTTTTTTTCTTTTAAATGCCTCTGACAATCCAAGCTGAGTTGCCTGATCGTCAGAGGCATTTAAAAGAAAAAAAGTCTCTGCCGATCAGGGATCGTCAGAGCCTTTTGAAAGCATTTTTTTACAACCGAAGAGGTTGTAGAAAAAATGGTTTTAAAGGTAAAAAAAAAAAAATTGGCCACGCCCACCCAATCACATTACCCCCCCAAGCCACGCCCACAGAACCGGTAGTAACAAATTTTAGATTTCACCACTGGTTGGAAGGGTCCCTAGAGGTTTTCTAGTCCAACCCCCTGCTGAAGCAGGCAGTCCTAAACCAGGGGTGTCAAACTCAAGGCCCGAGGGCCGGATCTGGCCTGCGGGGTGTTTAGACCGTCCTGGAAATAGCAAAGAAGGTTTTAAGGGCACGGCGAAAGGCACCGAGGTCTTGGATTCTCCTTATCTCTGGGGGCAGCTGATTCCAGAGGGTAGGTGCCCCCACAGAGAAGGCCCTCCCCCTGGGGGTCACCAGCCTACATTGTTTGGCTGATGGCACCCCGAGGAGGCCCTCTCTGTGGGAGCGCACAGGTCGATGGGAGGCCGTTGGTAGCAGCAGGCGGTCTCGAAGATATGGAGCGCTTTAAAGGTGATAACCAACACCTTGAAGCGCACCCAGAAGACCACTGATCTTTGGGAAGATCAGATCTAAATGATCTGATCTTCCCAAAACAAAGAATAGCTTTCTTCACAGCCAGATTTAATATTCTTCCCTCAGCACTTCTCCAGGGTAGTTACAAGAGAACACCAATAGCAGAATGGGTATGCATATGTGGAAAAGGAGAAGTCGAAGATATCTCACATGTTTATTGTATTGTGAGTTATACAGAGTATGTAGGTCAATATATATTCTCCCCTTAGTAGAGAGATTGCCAGGAAGGACAGGCAACTTTTATTTATTTATTTATTTATTTATTTATTTATTTATTTATTTATTTATTTATTTATTTATTTGTCATATTTCTATGCCTCCCATTCTCCGAGGACTCTGGGCGGCTTACACCAAACACCATATTGCCCCCTAACAATCTGGGTCCTCATTTTACCCACCTCGGAAGGATGGAAGGCTGAGTCAACCTTGAGCCGGTGAGATTTGATCCGCTGATCTGCTGAACTAGCAGTCAGCTGAAGTAGCTGCAGTACTGCACTCTAACCACTGCGCCACCTCGGTTTATGTAGGCTTTCTCCTCCAAGACTCAAATCCGGCTCCCACGCGGGCAGTGGCAAAATTCTGTGTCACTGCAATGTCCACAAGAAAAAAAACTGGTTACAGAATTATAGATTTCAACTGGTGCCAATTTTTTGGAGATATCTGTAACAATTATTGGAAAAATACATTTACTCACATACTTATCGGCTCTCCACTCATGTAAATTAGGGAATGACCCTAACGATTTGAGATTATGTATTTTCATAACAAGGATGTTACTATTCATGATTAATGGCAGTATTATTTTTAATTTATTGTATGTCTATTGCTTAATAAAGTTTTATTTATTCCAATCCACTTTATAGCCAATTATCTCTTCTATCCAACTTCTAATTTTAATCCAATATTTTTTCGCATTGGGATGCTTCTCTCTTTGATTAGTTTCCAACCATTGTATCTTGTCCTGCCCTCAGGTGCTTTGGAGAATAATTTGACCCCCCTCTTCTTTGTGGCAGCCCCGCAAATACTGGAATACAGTTATCATGTCATCCCTAATTCTTCTTTTCTTTAGACTGGCCATACCCAAAACCTGCAGCCGTTCTTCATATATTTTAGTCTCCAGGCCTTTTGATCGTCTTAGTCGCTCTTCTCTGAACTTTTTCCAAAGACTCAACATCTTTTTTTGTAGTATGGTGACCAAAATTGGTTGCAGTATTCCAGGTGTGGTCTTAGTGGAGTTTTATAAAGCGGTAGTAATACTTCATATGATCTTGATTCTATGCCTCTGTTTATATAACCAAGGACTGTATTAGCTTTTTTGGCTGCTGCTGCACACGGCTGTCTCATGTTTAAAGTGATCGTCCACTAGGACTCCAAGGTCCCTCTCACAGTCACTGTTTTTCAGCCAGGTCTCGCCTAATCTCTACTTGTACCTTTGATTTTTTTTTTCCTGCCTAAATGTAAAACTTTTGCTTTTCTCCACATCGACATTCATTCCGTACCTTCCGTAAAGCCCTGAAGACGTTTTTATTCCATCAAGCCGGCCTAGCCTAAATGGTTTTAATTGGGATTTTAAATTTTATGGATTTGGGGGTTTTAAATTGGGTAGCTTGTGATTTAATTCTTTTTTAATTATCTTAACTTTTGTATTTGTATGTTTTTTAATTTTGGCTGCTCACCGCCCTGAGTCCCTTCTGGGAGAAGGGCGGTATATAAATTAAATTAATAAATAAATAAATTTTGTTGAATAGGGCCCATTGCTAAACGTTGTACAAGTCTTTTTGGATCCTGAACTCGTCTTCTGGGGTGTTGACTATTCCTGCCAGTTTAACGTCATCTTCAAATTTGATGAGTTCCCTTTCTACTCCCTCTTATAAGTCAATCTGAAGCTACTGAAGAGTAGTGAGATACCACTATATAAGGGCATGCTTGTTAGGAAATGGCTATTGTCTAACTAGTTGGTCAGGCAATATATAAACTATCAATACATGTTTGTCAAAAGGTATTATATTGCTTTAAGACTGTATTGCATCATTCTGTATCCTGATTGGCTAAGCTCTGTAGCCAATGTACTTAAGGGGAAGCCTGAATCATGGCTTGAGAACACTATACCATTTTATCTGCTTATTTGCTGTTACTCTCTATCTAATCTCTCTGCATGATCACTGTTTGATCATTGCTACTTGTTGCTTTCTACTATTTATTGAATGTTTTAATACTGAACTTGTTCCTGTTTGAAACTCGAGAAGAACTGTTTTATTGTGTAATGACAACAACTGGTAAGAAGACTTTGTACTTGGAATACCCCTGAATTGATATTTTAACTATCGCCTTATCTGTGTATGACTTGGGTTGTTATTGGACTTTGCTTTACTTTCTTCTAAAAGTAAAAGACTACCACAACTCAGTGTGTCAATATATTAACTGTGTTTATTCACTCTCAGCCGCTTTCATGTGCATACTCAAGGGGTACTCTGCTCAATAACCCATAACATCAGTTATGAGCCAAGAATATCCTTAACAATGCTCATCTGCAGCTTTTTAACCAAGAATCAGACCCATAACCACTATTTCTCAACCTTGGTAATGTGAAGCTCTGTGGACTTCAAATCCCCAGGATTCCCCAGCCAGCCATGTTGGCTGGGGAATTCTGGGCATTGAAGTCCACATGTCTTCAAGTTGCCACTGTGGACAAAACCTGGGTTACCCAGCCCCTTTCTGCTCTCTGTCCTCATGAAAACAAGCCACGGATTTGCACGCTTTTTTCCCTTCAACCTCCACAATGCTCAGAGACTAACAAAACTAAGGCAGCTTGACGCAGCCAAGGGCTGTAAGTCAGTTTAAATGAGTCTTATCGCTCCCGCGCCTAAAACCCTTGAAATATGCTGCAACGAAGAAACTTAATGAGTATCAAGGAAAGTCCTGAGAGAGCCATAATATTCTCCATGTGCACAAATCACTGTTTAGGAGATCCTTGGGCACGGAAAAGTCTCCTTCACCTCCATCATTACACCGCATTAGATGGGCAAAGTACACGGCGTATATATATACACACAAGTACGGATGCACGCAGTTCTATTTCATCCATTCCTGGGGACAGGATCCACCTTGACTGTAAATATAAGAGGCAGGAGAAGGGTTTACGGGCTCCCCGGTCTCTTAAATAACTTGCTTAAATTTTTGTTTTTATTAACGGAGCCCATCGGAGAGCGAGCGAGGCTTGGTTGCTCTCTGGGAAGAAATCTCTTAGCATGGAGGGAAAGGCTAGCCCAGTGATGGCTAACCTTTTTGCCGTCGTGTGTCAAAAGCGGGGGTAGCGGGGGGTCGCGTGCGCATCAGGGGTGGTTTCTAAATTTTTTTACTACCGGTTCTGTGGGCGTGGCTTATTTTGTGGGTGTGGCTTGGAGGTCATGTGACTAGGTGGGCGTGGCTAGCTGGTCAGAGTCATTTCTGGAAGGTCCTCGCACTTACGACCAGTCCTCGCACTTACGACCCGACTCATTTGTTTGCTTTTAACACTGATCAGCTGTAGGACGGCCCTTTGAAGCCCCGCGGCAAGAGTTTAAACAGTTTTTTTCCCTCTAGTCATCAGCTGGGACTCAGGAGGCAGCAATAGATTGGGGGTGGGACCAAATAAAAGATAAGAATAAGGTGGGGGGGTGGGAGAACTGGTTCGGTGATGTTATATCGTCACCGCTACCAGCTCGGCCGAACCGGACCGAACCGGGAGGAACCCACCACTGGTGCGCATGTGCCCACACTCATAATTCAATGCACCCCACACCCCACGCATGGGCGTGACCCCCCCAGCACTCCCCCCGCTTTTGGCATGCGATGGCCCGGTGAGCCCGGTAGGCCTGTTTTTTGCCTTCCCCAGGCTCCAGAGGCTTTCTAGGAGCCTGGGGAGGGCGAAAACAGCCTCCCCCCCCCCACCAGAGGCCCTCCAGAGGCTGGAAATGGCCCGTTTCCCAACTTCCGGTTCCACCAGAAGCTCCGTTTTTCACCCTTCCCAGTTCCAGAGGCTTTCTAGGAGCGTGGGGAAGGTGAAAATGGCCTCCCCCCACCCCTTGAGGCCCTCTGGAGGCCAGAAACGCTCGTGTGCCCACCGATATGGCTCCGCATGCCACAGGCTCGTCATCACGGAGCTAGCCTGTTTCATGGATCTTAAATCTCTGAAGGGAAAGATCTTCTGAGATATTCATTTACAGAATACAGAATAACAGAGTTGGAAAGGACTTTGGAGGTCTTCTAGTCGAACCCCCTGCTGAAGCAGATGGTCCTAAGCCATTCCAGATAAAGGGCTGTCCAATATCTTCTTGAAAATCTCCAGTGTGGGAGCACTCACAATTTCTGGAGGCAAGCCATTCCACCAATTAATTGCTCTCATTGTCAGGACATTTCTCCTTAATTCTAGGTTGGCTCTCTCTTTGATTAGTTACTACCCATTGCTTCTTGTCCTGCCTTCAGGGGCTTTGTAGAATAGGTTGACCCCTTCTCTTCCCTACATTAGCCCCTCAAGTATTGGAAGACAGCTATCATATCACCCCGAGTTCTTCTCTTTATTAAACCAAGTCAACTCACCAAGCAAACTTGAATAATTCTATTCATGTTGGAACTTTAGAGACATCATTGCTACAAGGAAAAATCTGCCCAAGATCGAAGGCTCCACAAATTATCCTGGGCCAAATGTAGAACAATTAATCAGTGGAGCAATTTGCCTCCAGAAATGTGAGAAGTTTCCTTGATAAGTTTCCATCCATTGCTTCTTTGTCTTGCCTTTAAGTACTTTGGAGAAATGTGATCAAAATTCATTTGGAAGAAGCTAGTTGTTTAGGAAATTGGATTAGAGAGAAGACACATCCTTCACTGCATTAGAGAGAAGGGCCAGTTTTTTTCATTTTAAATCCCTCAATGTTCTCCCAAGAATCCTTACCCTTAATTGCATGCATGTTAGGTGGACACGTTTAAAGGTTCCTTCATCCTGGAATGGAATAAGGGTCTACCAAGATGCAGGAAACGGAGAAGGCCTTTGATCTTTGGAAGGAAATGAAACTCTGAACTGCTTTTAGCCATTTCCATTTTTTCTCTCCTATTACAAATTAATAGATCATCCTGACCCCATCCATGAGTGAGCAGCTTCCACCTGGAATCCAGAGGGTGGAAAAGTCCATGTGATGGAGCATCCACAACTTCTGGAGGTAAACGGTTCCACTCAGTGGTGATTTGCCCCTGGTTAAATCTGGTTCTTGTGAACCAGTAGTAAAACCGGCGGGAGACTCAGGACGTCGTCATGGACAATCTGCACATGCGTAGAAGCGCGCGCGATCCAGTTGCGAACTGGTAGTAAAGGTAAGTACAACCCACCCCTGGTTCCACTGATTGTTCTGACTGTCTGGAAATTAGTTCTGGATTGGATCTTCCTTGATTAGTTTCTATCCATTACTTCTTCTCCTGCTTTCAGGTGCTTTGGAAAATAGCTTGACCCCCTCCTCTATGTGGCAGCTCCTCAAATATTGGAAGACTGCTATCCTGTCTCCCCTGGTCCTTCTCTTCACTAGACCAGCCATGCCCAGGGGGAAAAGGGGAAGGGGGAAAGAACAATTCTCCTTGGATTCGGTGGGCTGAGTGTTCAAGGAAGAAAACCAGCTGCAAAGGGCACCTTTTGGCAAGGTGTATAAAAAAATAAAATAATAATATCCAAGGCTCAATGCAAGGCAAGCATGAGAGCTGAGGGAAATGTTATTTGCTGGATGGATGGATGAATGGCCCATATAAATCATGAAAGTGAACTTGGGCTCAGAGTCGAAGGAAGGAAGTTGTTTTCCATCACTCCCTTGAACCTCCTAAAATGCCTAGCTTGGCAGGGCGGCACACTTCATAAGAAAGGTCTGGCTGTCAATCACCTCTCTTTTTGAATTTTCTGAGAGTCCATATGGGGTCCCTTGGCAATATGGTGTTCTGCCCCAGCTACAGATTCCAAAGAACACAGCACACACAAACTCTGAACAAAACTTAGTTTACTCAAATAACACAGTTTTAGCAAATGCCGGCTGTTAATAAGCGTTCTTAACAGCCTGCCAGAATTCCACAGATAAGATAGTCAGAGTCTTACTGGAGTTGGCAGAAAGCCCAGAAGCAAGGTTGCAGAGACATCCCAACATGATGATTAGCTAACTGAAGTTGTTTCCTGCAGCTTGTTGCAAGCTGCATTCTTTCTTAAATAGGCTAAGGGAGTGGTCAATTAGCCCCAAGCCTTACTCTCGAGGAGACCTCCTCCTGAGGAACCACTCTTGCCTTTTGGCAGCTCTGTGTGCCCGTGCATTGAGAAGAGGCTCCTCCTCTTCATCCTCTTCACTTAAAGGAGCCTCTGGAGGTCCTGAAGGCCCTGACTGAATCCCCACCTCTGGCACGACATCTTCTTCAGCCTCCTCGCTGTCCGACTCGAGCACCGGCTGCACAGGCTGCTGGCGCAGCACCACACCAGACTCCTTGTCATCGGGATCAGCAACAATCCGCGCAGGCCGCTGGCGGGCCACAACATATGGTCAATAAAGAGGAAGCTTACAGGGAGTCCTCTACTTTCAACCACAATGGAGCCCAACATTTCTGTTGTTCAGCGAGACATTTGTTAAGTAAGCTACTTTGCCCCATTGTACGACCTTTCTTGCCTCACTTGTTAAGTGAATCACTGCAGTGGTTACGCTGGGCACAGGATACCCAAATGTCATTTCTAGTACAGGTAGTCCTCGACTTATGACACAATTGAGCCCAAAATTTCTGTACGTAATCGAAACATTGGTTAAGTGGATTTTTCTCCCTTTTACGACCTTCCTTGCCATGTTTGTTAAGTGAATCACTGACGTTGTTAAGTTAGTCAGACGTTGTTAAGTGAATCTGGCTTCCCCCATTGACTTTGCTTGTCAGAAGGTCGCAAAAGGGGATCACGTGATCCTGGGATACGGCAACCATCATAAATATGAATCAGTTGCCAAAATTCATTTAACAACTGTGGCCAGAAAGGTTGTACAATGGGGCAACACTCACTTAACAACTGCCATGCTTAGCAACATAAATTTTGGGGTTCAGTTGGGGTCGTAAGTCGAGGACTACCTGTGCAGTCGTTAAGTCAAGAGCTACCTGTACATTTTTCGTTAGTATCCTGAGGTCTGGCGCCTTTGATCCAGAATCTAAACCAGCATTTCGCAAACTCATCAGCTTTAAGAAACACGTTCCAGACTATCAAATTCCCTACATTTCTCTTTTTATTTCTCCATTCCCAGAAATCCAGCAGATTAAAAATGCTGAAATCAGCTCAGATTCGCCCCATAGAACATAGAACAATAGAGTTCAAAGGGACCTTGGAGGTCTTCTAGTCCAACCCCATGCTCCATGCTTGAGCACTCATATCATTTCAGACAAAGGGTTGTCCAGTTGTTTTTTTTGAAAGCCTCCAGTGAGGGAGCACCCACAACCTCTGGAGGCAACCTAGTCCATTGATTGGTTGCCCTCACCATTAGAAAATTTCTGCTTAGTTCCAGGTTGCTTCTCTCCTTGATTAGTTTCCATCCATTGCCTCTTGTCCTGCCTTCAGGTACTTTGACCCCCTTGTCTTTGTAGGAGCCCCCCAAATACTGGAACTGTCAGGATTCCAAGGCGTGGTAGATTCCCACATACCCACATCAAACAAAACTCCAAGGCGGGTAGATTCCTCAAAGAATAGTTTTATTTATTTATATAAATAGGCCACCCCAACGATGCCCTTGAAGTGATGTCCCGGTGCCTGGAGGTTGTGCGGATCTGGATGGGGAGACACAGGCTCAAGCTCAACCCTTCCAAGACTGAGTGGCTGTGGCTCCCGGCATCCCGATATAGTCAGTTGACTCCATCACTGACTATTGGGGGCGAGTCTTTGGCCCCCGCGGAGAGGGCTCGCAATCTGGGAGTCCTCCTGGATACGTAGCTGTCCTTGGAGGAACATCTGACGGCTGTAACCAGGGGGACTGTTTGTCAGGTTCGCCTGATTCGCCAGTTGCGGCCCTTTCTTGATCGGGATTCCCTGTGCACAGTCACTCATGCCCTCGTCACCTCTCGCCTGGACTACTGCAACGCTCTCTACATGGGGCTTCCCTTGAAGAGCACCCAGAGGCTCCAATTGGTCCAGAATGCGGCCGCGCAGGTAGTCACGGGAGCCGCATGGCACTCCCATACAACACCTCTCCTGTGTGAGCTGCACTGGCTCCCAGTGGTCTTCCGGGTGCGCTTCAAGGTGTTGGTTATCACCTTTAAAGCGCTCCAGGGCATAGGACCTAGTTATCTTCGAGACCGCCTGCTGCTTCCGACGGCCTCCCATTGACCCTTGCGCTCCCACAGAGAGGGCCTCCTCGGGGTGCCATCAGCCAAACAATGTAGGCTGGTGACCCCCAGGGGGAGGGCCTTCTCTGTGGGGGCACCTACCCTCTGGAACCAGCTGCCCCCAGAGATAAGGAGAATCCAAGACCTCGGTGCCTTCCGCCGTGCCCTTAAAACCTTCTTTTTCCAGCAAGCTGGGCTGGCCTAACACTTTTTAAAATGTTTTTAATTGTCTGTTATTGTTTTTAATCATGGGGCCAAATTTATATATATCTCTTTAATTGTATTTTAATGTTTGTAGTTTATGCTACAAACATAAACTACAAACATAAACTACAGAGAAGGGCGGTATACAAATTTAAAAATAAATAAATAAATAAATATGTCATATTGGCACAGGCTGGTGAAAACCAACTCCGAAGGTTCCCGCAGTTTTCATCTAATTAAAAATAAAACTTTTTCCCCCTCCCCAAACAGACACATGGTCCAATCAAGGTGCTGTCTGGTTGCCTGGTGACATTGCTCCTCCTTCCTCTGACCATGTGTGAAATGTCCTTGGTTCCCAACAGAAAATATTTTATTTTGGCTACAAAACCCCAGCTATCTCTCTCTAATCCCCCCTCCCAATCCCTCAGCTCCAGTGTGGCAACATTGGAACTCCAAGATGGCTTTGGTCAGGTCAGCTTCAGGATTGACAGGAATGCTGCTATCATGTCTCCCCTAGTCCTTCTTTTCATTAGGCTTGTTGTTGTTGTTAATTGCGAAGTCGTGTCCGACCCATCACGACCCCATGGACAACGTTCCTCTAGGCCTTCCTGTCCTCTACCATCCCCCAGAGTCCATTTAAACTCATGCCGACTGCTTCATCCAGCCACCTCGTTCTCTGCCGTCCCCTTCTTCTTTTGCCCTCCATCGTTCCCAGCATTAGGCTCTTCTCCAGGGAGTCCTTCCTTCTCATTAGGTGGCCAAAGCATTTGAGTTCCCTCTTCAGGATCTGGCCTTCTAAAGAGCAGTCAGGGTTGATCTCCTCTAGGACTGACCAGTTTGATCGCCTTGCAGTCCAAGGGACTCACAGGAGTCTTTTCCAGCACCAGAGTTCAAAGGCCTCAATTCTTTGGCGCTCAGCCTTTCTTATGGTCCAACTTTCACAGCCATACATTGCAACTGGGAAAACCATAGCCTTGACTATACGCTCTTTTATTGGCAGGGTGATGTCTCTGCTTTTTAGTATGCTGTCTAGATTTGCCATAGCTTTCCTCCCCAGGAGCAAGCGTCTTTTAATTTCTTGGCTGCAGTCCCCATCTGCGGTGATCTTGGAGCCCAGGAAGATAAAATCTGTCACTGCCTCCATTTCTTCCCCATCTATTTGCCAGGAATTGAGAGGGCTGGATGCCATGATCTTAGTGTCGGCGTTCCAGAAAACCCCCCAACTCCAAGTAAAAACTCTGAAGCAAGCATTTTTCAAAGTTCTATTTACTAGAATAGGTAAACTGGCACATCTGGGAAAACCCGAAACTGAGAGGTCTGGGTTTTCCCTCAGTAAATCAAAACCCCCCAAAACCATCCCCTCACTCCTCAGTCGATCACAGGCTCCAATCACCATCCGTCCCATCTTGAGACATCACTCCAACCACTCCTTCTCCAGATGCAGGATCGGCTTGACCTTGACCGACAGGAAGAATACTATTATGTCTAAAGACCACCCCTCTACTAAATCTCCCTTCCTACTTTCCCACGCATGAGAAGATGGCCGCACGGAAGCTTCCGGCCTAAGATGGCTTCCAAAGCTGACACTTAGTTTTCTTAATGTTGAGTTTCATTAGACTAGACCAGTGGTAGGTTTCAAAATTTTTTACTACCACTTCTGTGGTTGTGGCTTGGTGTGAGCGTGGCATGGCTTGGTGGGCGTGGCAGAGGAAGGATACTGTAAAATCTCCATTCCTGCTCCACTCCAGGGGAAGGATACTGTAAAATCCCCATTTCCTCCCACTCAGCTGGGACTTGGGAGGCAGAGAATAAATGGGGGCAGGGCAGTGATGGGTTCCTCCCGGTTCCGCCCAGTTCTGCCGAGCCGGTAGCGGTGACGATATGACATCACCGAACCGGTTCTGCCCACCCCGCCCCACCCCCACCCACCCCCCGTGTTATTCTTACCTTTTATTTGGTCCCACCCCCAATCTATTGCTGCCTCCTGAGTCCCAGCTGATGACTAGAGGGAAAAAAACTGTTTAAACTCTTGCCGCGGGGCTTCAAAGGGCCGCCCTACAGCTGATCAGTGTTAAAAGAAAACAAATGAGTAGACCGATGCCTGCAAAAATACATGAGTAGATCAGTGCCTGGAAAAATAAATGGATAGATCGGTACAGCTCTGCAAGCAGTTAAAAGCCTGGTAGACCAGTACCTCTGCTAAATCCTAAATAATTGTCACATGACCATCAGGCCACGCCCACAAAATAAGCCATGCCCACAGAACCAGTAGTAAAAAAATTTAGAACCCACCCCTAAAGGATACCATAAAATTTCCATTCCCACCCCACTCCAGGGGAAGGATACTGTAAAATCTCCATTCCCTCCCCAATCCAGGGGAAGGTTACTGCAAAATCCCCATTTCCTCCCAATCAGCTGGGACTTGGGAGGCAGAAAATAGATGTGGGCGGGGCCAGTCAGAATTTTTACTACCGGTTCTCCGAACTACTCAAAATTTCTGCTACCGGTTCTCCAGAACTGGTCAGAACCTGTTGAAACCCACCTCTGGACTGGACATACCCAATCCCTATGACCCCAATGGGATGGAGATTGTAATGACAATGAGATGGGATGGAGAGAGGGAGATTTTTTTTTCTCTCCATTTTTTCACCCCTAAATGTGAAGGAGGCTCTGCTCTCCCCATTGTGAGCCTCTGCCGTGGTTCCTGCTTTTCCTTCTCTTCTGTGGCCAATTAAACAAATGGCGGTGAAAGAGCGCTTTATTAGAGATTGCCTGGAGCAGATTCTCGCTGCCATAAATTTCCTGTTCAGACTCACTCGGGGAAACGAAAGAGGGATGGGTGGCATTGCCCGTGGGGTGGCTGTGGAGCCTTTTTCCAGAGCAACTGCTGCCTTTCGTCATCAAGGCAGTGAGTTATGGTGCCTAGAGTCGTGCATGCCAATTGGAATAATAAAAGACCCACCAATGGGACCTTCCTCTGTTAAAACAGGGAGTCTGTCTTTCATTTCCAGAATAACGGAGCTGGATGGGACCTTGGAGGTCTTCTAGTCCAACCCCCTGCTCAAGCAGAGCAGGGGGCCTTGGTAGTACAGGGGTTTAAGGCACCCTGTTATTAAGCTGGTTATTAAGACCAGCTGCCTGCAATTACTGCAGGTTCGAATCTCGCCAAGGCTCAAGGTTGACTCAGCCTTCCATCCTTTCTAAGGTAGGTAAATTGAGGACCCAGTTTGTGGGGGCAATAAACTGACTTTGTATAAATATACAAAAGGATGAAGGCTATTGCTGAGCACATTGTAAGCCGCCCTGAGTCTTCGGAGAAGGGCGGCATATAAATCAAATTAAAAAAATAAAAATAAAAAATAAAAAAAAAAGCAGGAACCCTCCACTGATGGATGCCTATGGAGTTTCTCAGTCATCCAAGTCATGGTTGTCCCAAAGGTGCTTTTTTCAGGAGGCAATTGGACTTTCTGGTTTTTCTTTTGAAGACGTTTCGCTTCTCATCCAAGAAGCTTCCTCAGCTCTGACTGGATGGCGGGGAAACGGAAGGATTTATATATACTCCTTGCAGACAGTGGGCCATTTGCATCCTTTTAGAAAGTCCATTTAGACCATTTGGAAGTTTAACTGTGTCCTCAGGGTCATCTGAAAAGTGCAAATGGATGTGGAGCAGAGGTGGGTTTCAGCCGGTTCTGACCGATTCTTGCAAACCGGTAGTGGAAATTTTGAGTAGTTCGGAGAACCGGTAAATACCACCTCTGCCTGGCCCCGCCCCCAATCTATTCGCTGCCTCCCAGTCTCCCAGCTGATCGGCTAGAAGGAAAAAACCAGGGCTCGCTTTTCAGCGGGGAGATCGCTTGACAAAAAAGAAAAAAAAAAAACCAAGATGCCGTTGTTTTAAATTGAGAAGTCTCCCAACTGATCGCTTCTCAGCCAGGAGATCACTTGGCAAAGAAGAAGGGGGGGGAAAAAAAGACGCCATCGCTTTAAATTGACAAGCCAAGAAGCAGCTGCTGAAAGGAGGTTTTTACTTGCAGAAGCGAAGTGACATTCAGCAGTTCATTTCTGGGTCAGCTGAACAACAAACTGGATAAGAGGAGGGATTCTTATACGGTTCTATGTTTTTGAAGTTTTGGGGTTTGTGCAACATGGGCTTTGTGTTTCTAAAAAGGTTTGGGCAATTTCCATTGTGAAATATCCTGTCTTGAATGAGTTTTCTGCCTGCTTGTAAATGGAGCCGAACTTCCGGCTTCCACTTTCTATTATCTCTAAGCACCGGTAGCTGTTTTTTTCTTACAAAGTTTCCTTTATGCAGCTGGCAGGAATGTGGAATGAGCCTCAGGCAGGTTCCTTTGTTAGCAGCTTGATTTTTCCTTGCTTTTCTGGGAGCCTTTTCTTATGAGTAATATTTTATTTGGGGAAATGAAGAGGGGGGAGTTTGATTCCTTCCCAGAGCAGGTTAGTGGGGTGGGGAGGGAATGGGGATTTTGCAGTATCCTTCCCCTGTCATTCCCACCAAGCCATGCCCACCAAGCCATGCCACGCCCACCAAGCCACACCCACAGAACCAATAGTAAAAAAACTTTGAAACCCACCACTGGTGTGGAGCATTCTTGACTAAAGGATGCTTCTTTGAAATGTCTTCAAAGAAAAACAAGGAAGTCCAGTTGCCTCCAGAAAAAGCACCTTTGGGACTCCAGTGATGGAGCACCCACAACTTCCGGAAGCAAGCAAGCCATTCCATTGGTTTATTGTTCTCACTGTTAGGAAATTTCTCCTTCATTTTAGGTTGCTTCTCTCCTTGATGAGTTATCATCCGTTGCTTCTTGTCCTGAATTCAGGTATTTTGGAGAATAGACTGACCCAGGGGTGAAATTCACTTACCTTCGCTACCGGTTCGGAAATGTGAGCGCACGCGCTATGGACACATGCGCCTCCTCCACACATGCGCAGAGCCCTCTGAGCATGCTCAGAGGGTCAAAATGGGACGTGATGACATCCGGGCGGGTGGGCGGAGCCTCCCACCACCAGCGCTACCGGTTCGCCCGAGCCAGATAGAACTGGTTGAATTTCACTACTGGACTGACTCCTCTTCTTTGTGGTAGCCCCTGAGTTTAGGAAGTGAATACACGTAGTGATCGACTTACAACCACAATTGAGCCCCAATGTTGAGTTGGGAATTTTGTATTGCAGCCTTAATTCAAACAGAGAGGGGGGAGGGGAATGAGAGGGAGAGAGGGAGAGGGGGAGAGAGGGGGGGGATGAGAGGGAGAGGGGGGGAGAGGGAGAGGGAGAGAGAGGGGGGGGAAATAAAATTTCTAGATCTCATGGTTGAAGACAACTTGGTGGTCCTCCCTCTTTTTAATATGTAAATTTTAATCTGTTTTTAAATTATTGGGGTGTTTTAATCTGTCTGGGCCAAAATGATTTAATTTGATTTTATCTGGTTTTTAAATTTTTTGTATCTATGTATTTTATTGTTTGGCTGTTCACCGCCCTGAGTCCTTCGGGAGTAGGGCGGTATACAAATCAAATAAACTAAACTAAACTACAATGCTTAATGTTGATGTTGGCCGCAGAGTTGGAAACTTTGGTGAGTCTCAAAGTACAGGTAGACAGATGACCACAACTGAGCCCAACATTTCTGTTGCTCAGTGAAACATTAGTTCAGTGAATTTTGCCCCATTTTACAACCTTTCTTGCCACCGTTGTTAAATGAATCGCTTCAGCTTGTTAAGTCAGTAACGTGGTTCTTAAGTCAATCTGGTTTTCCCATCAACTTTGCTTCTTAGAAGGTTGCCCAAGGACACTGAAACCGTCATAAATAAGAATCAGTCGTCATAACTTCAAATGGTCGATAAGCGAACTGTTGTAAGTCGAGGACTACCTGTATTTAAAACAGCCCTTCAGCACTCAGAGTCTTCAAGTGCTTTTGGAGCTCTGCTTTGAAGAAGAACAAAAGATCAGAAAGGCAGGGAGGGGACTTTACACAATCATTTATTAGCCTTACTATTGTTTTATTACCGCATTGTTGTCTTACTACAGGTAATTAATTTCCTAAAGGCAACAAACCACCCCTCGGGATGGGTAACTGATGGATGAGACCGATGGAATCATACGATGGATGAAACATGAAATATGTTTGAGATAGCAGCCACCTTTTCATTTAAGCCCTGTTTTTGATTTATACCATATAAACATTATTCTCAGGATTGGAAGGGAGGGAGATAGAGACTGGGGCTTGAAGGCAAATGAATCTCTAACTAGGAGTTAATAAATTTAATGGCCTCTTGGAAAGATTGAGAGAATTTACCAAGGAATCCTCGCTTCATTTCAGTAATTGAAACTCTCGGAGCAACGTCGATGTACAGTAACACGCAATATCAACGTGGATGTAACACACGACATCACACAGTGACTTAGGATGACAGCAGTCCCAATTGTTGTCGTTAAGCGAATCCCACAAGGTTCTTAAACACAGTGTCGCGTGGTCACCATTGACGATGTCCTGCTGGCTTCCCCAATGACGTTGTCGGTTGGAAACTGGGAAAGGATGTTACCAATGGTTATCCCTTGATGGAAGGATGCTGTGACCTCATAATTGTGAGCCAGTTGCTAAACGATTGAATCACAATCACTGTGGGCATGCGGCAACGATGAGGGCCAGTCGTATGTCTCCTCATTTGGCACCATCATTCCATCTAACGGTCTCTGAATTTAGAATAGAATAACAGAGTTGGAAGGGACCTTGGAGGTCTTCTAGTCCAACCCCCTGCTTAGGCAGGAAACCCTACATCACTTCAGACAAATGGTTATCCAACCTCTTCTCAAAAACTTCCAGTGTTGGAGCATTCACAACTTCTGGAGGCAAGTTGTTCCACTGATTAATTGTTCTCACTGTCTGGAAATTTCTCCTTAGTTCTAGGTTGCTTCTCTCCTTAATTAGTTTCCATCCATTGCTTCTTGTCCTGCTCTCAGGTGCTTTGGAGAATAGCTTGACTCAGGGATGGGTTCTCCTTACCTTTACTACTGCTTCGCATCGCGCCCACACGCTCTTCTGCGCATGCGCAGATCACCTATGATGACGTCCAAATTAGTGGGCGGAGCCTCCCGCTGGTTTTACTACTGGGTCTTGTGAACCGGTCCAAACCGGGGGCAACCCACCACTGGCTTGACTCCCTCTTCTTTGGGGCAGCCCCTGAGATATTGGAAGACTGCTATCATGTCTCCCCTAGTCCTTCTTTTCATTAAACTAGACATTACCAAGTTCCTGCAACCGTTCTTCATATGAATGAATGAATAAAAAAATTGGTCATGACACTATAAAAAGCGAGACTCTAGAAAGAGTGCAGAGAAGAGCAACCAGGATAATTAGGAGACTGGAGGCTAAAACATACGGTGAACGGTTGCAGGAACTGGGCCTGGCTAGTCTAGTGAAGAGAAGGACCAGGGGAGATAGGATAGCAGTCTTCCAATATTTGAGGAGCTGCCACAGAGAGGAAAGGGTCAAGCTGTTTTCCAAGGCACCTGAAGGCCAGACAAGGAATAATGGGTAGAAACTGATCAAGGAGAGAAGCAACCTAGAACTAAGGAGAAATTTCCAGACAGTTAGAACAATCAACCAATAATAATTTAGATGGGTAGTTTTAACTGCATGAATTACAATTCCCAAATTCTCCCAGATAAAGCCACAAAGTTGTATACAGGTAGTCCTTGATTTACTATTTTAAGTCCAGGACTACCTGTGTATATGCCAAAGAGCATCACCTCATGAAATCATACGGTTGGAAGGGGCCTGGGAGGCCTTTTAGTTCAACCCCAACCAGAGGTGGGTTTCAGCAGGTTCTGACCAGTTCTGGAGAACCGGTAATGGAAATTTTGAGTAGTTCGGAGAACCAGTAGTAAAAATTCTGACTGGCCCCTCCTCCATCTATTCTCTGCCTCCCGAGTCCCAGATGATTGTGAGGAAATGGGGATTTTACAGTATTCTTCCCCTGCCACGCCCACCAAGCGACGCCCACAGAACCAGTAGTAAAAAAATTTGAACCCCACCACTGCCCCCAACCCCAGAGAAGTATTTATTTTTGGTTATTTATTAATTACATTTATATACCCACCAGTGGTGGGATTCAAATAATTTAGTTCTCTACCCTAATGACCAGTTGGGTGGGCGTGGCCATGGTGGGTGGGGCCAGGGGGTGTGACAGGCAGCACTCGACCTCCTGACTCCGCCCCCGCAGGAGCAAAAACAGGCTGCGGGCGGGTGCCAGTCCCCCCCCTCCGCACCGCGTTTTGGGCCTAGGAGGCCTCCCTGAAGCCTCCTGGGAGCGAAAACGGGCTGCGGGGGGGGGGGGGAGGGCGCACAACGCCCTTCCGTGCCCCATTTTGGGCATAGTAGGCCTGCCTGCATTTACCTGGGAGCCAAAATGGGGCACATGGGGACTCCTGGAAAAGGAGGGGCGGAGAGGGGAGGGGCCAGCCAGCAATTTAACTGCCAGTTTGCCTAAACCAGCCTGAACCGGCTGAATCCCTCCACTGATACGCACCCATCTCACAAAAAAGGACCCTGGTTGGCATACATCAATTGAATAAAACCACGGAAACGTAAAAACAATAAAAAAATATTGGGCTTGTTGCTTCTGTACCTGGCTCCCTGCCGCGTGGCAACAGCCCTACCTGAGCTACTCGACGTGATAGCCACGGTGGCAGTAGATACACCCAGGCTTTTAGTCATGGGTGATTTCAACTTGCCATCCGTCGGTGAAACGTCTGAGGTGGCTCGGGAGTTCATGGCTTCCATGACGGCCATGGACCTGACCCAGTTAGTTCATGGCCCTACTCACAGGGGAGGTCACACTCTGGATCTGATTTTTGTCTCTGGCCAGTGGTTGAGTGGTCTTGTTATAGGGGATATAGACATGGAACCCTTGTCATGGACTGACCACTCACTCCTTCGCCTAGATCTTCGAACCGCGACCCCTCGCCGCAGGGAGGCGGACCCAATTAGATGGATCCGCCCCAGGCGCCTGATGGATCCTGATAGGTTCCAGACGGAGCTTGGGCCATTTCCTGAGGATCTAGCACATGACTCGGCCGAGGACCTGGTAGCCGCCTGGGATCGGGCGGCTGGTGGGGCCTTGGACCGAGTTGTGCCTTTGCGGCCTCTGACCCGATGCCGATCCCGGGTGGCTCCTTGGTTTACTGAGGAGCTGAGGGAAATGAAGCGCCGGAAAAGACGCCTGGAGAGCGGTTGGAGGGCCAGTCTCGCTGAATCTGATCGAACACTGGTAAGGTCGCATATTAAGGCCTACCTAGTGGCGATAAAGACGGCAAAGTCTAACTACTTTTCCGCCTCTATTGCGTCATCAGGGAATCGTCCGGCCGCCCTGTTTAGGGTGACCCGCGCCCTGCTCCATCTGGGAGTGCGGGAGGATCCCTTAGAAGGCAGGGCGGAGGATTTCGGACAATACCTGTATGACAAAATCGCTCAGATCCGGGGGGATTTGGACTCTGACTGGGTAGATCAGGGCAGGGTGACGAGGAACAGTCTTGAGAATGTTATCTGGGAGGAGTTTGATGCTGTGACTCCCGATGATGTGGACAGGATTTTGGGGAGACTTAGTGCGGCCACATGTTTACTGGACCCGTGTCCCTCCTGGTTGGTACTGGCTTCCCGGGAGGTTACACGAGGCTGGCTCCAGGGCGTCATTAATGCTTCGTTGAGTGAGGGTCACTTCCCCGCTGCCCTGAAAGAGGCGGTGGTGAGGCCTCTCCTCAAGAAGCCGTCCCTGGATCCAGCAATATTGGCTAACTATCGTCCTGTCTCCAACCTTCGCTTCATTGCGAAGGTTGTTGAGAGTGTGGTCGCGCAACAGTTTCCACAATTCCTGGAGGAAACATCCTATCTAGATCCGTTCCAGTCGGGTTTCAGGTCTGGGCACAGCACGGAAACGGCATTGGTCGCGTTGGTTGATGATCTCTGGAGGGCTCGGGACAGGGGTTATTCCTCTGTTCTGGTCCTATTAGATCTCTCAGCGGCTTTTGATACCATCGACCATGGTATCATGCTGCACCGGCTGGAAGAGTTGGGGGTGGGAGGCACCGTGTTACGGTGGTTCTCCTCCTTTCTCTCCGACCGGTCGCAGTTTGTGTTGGCAGGGGGGCAGAGGTCGACCTCGAGGCCTCTCATTTGTGGAGTGCCGCAGGGATCGGTCCTCTCGCCCCTTCTGTTCAACATTTATGTGAAGCCGCTGGGCGAGATCATCCATGGCTTTGGGGTGAGATACCACCAGTACGCTGATGACACCCAGCTGTACATCTCCACCCCAGGCCACCCCAACGATGCCCTTGAAGTGATGTCCCAGTGCCTGGAGGCTGTGCGGATCTGGATGGGGAGGAACAGGCTCAGGCTCAACCCTTCCAAGACTGAGTGGCTGTGGCTCCCGGCATCCCGATATAGTCAGTTGACTCCATCACTGACTATTGGGGGCGAGTCCTTGGCCCCCACTGAAAGGGCTCGCAATCTGGGAGTCCTCCTGGATAGGCAGCTGTCTTTGGAGGAACATCTGACGGCTGTTACCAGGGGGACCTTTTATCAGGTTCGCCTGATTCGCCAGTTGCGGCCCTTTCTTGATCGGGATTCCTTGTGCACAGTCACTCACGCCCTCGTCACCTCTCGCCTTGACTACTGTAACGCTCTCTACATGGGGCTCCCCTTGAAGAGCACCCGGAGGCTCCAGCTGGTCCAGAATGCAGCAGCGCGGGTAGTGATGGGAGCAACATGGCGCTCCCATGTAACACCGCTCCTGCGCGAGCTGCATTGGCTCCCGGTGGTCTTCCGGGTGCGCTTCAAGGTGTTGGTTATCACCTTTAAAGCGCTCCATGGCATAGGGCCTAGCTATCTCCGAGACCGCCTGCTGCTACCGATGACCTCCCATCGACCCGTGCGCTCCCACAGAGAGGGCCTCCTCAGGGTGCCAGCAGCCAAACAATGTAGGCTGGTGGCCCCCAGGGGGAGGGCTTTCTCTGTGGGGGCTCCCACCCTCTGGAATCAGTTGCCCCCGGAGATAAGAAGAATCCAGGACCTCAATGCCTTCTGTCGTTCCCTGAAAACCTATCTTTTTCAGCAAGCCGGGTTGGCTTAAGAAGAAATTTTTAAAATTTTTAAATTCTTTTAATTAGTCTGTGATTCTTAATTTTTGGGCCAAAATTTATATATATTTTTAAATGTTTTAATATTTGTATTCTATGTTTTTTATCTTGGCTGTACACCGCCCTGAGTCCTCAGGGAGAAGGGCGGTATATAAATTAAATTATTATATTATTATATTATTATATTAAAAATCATTATTAAAAAGGAAGTTATTTTTTAATAAAATAATTTTTATAAAGGCAGTGAATCCCATGATCCCGGAACACGGGACAGGGCCACCATCATAAGTCAGTTGCCACGTAGTATGGGGGCAATTATATCACTGGTTAGAGAAGAGAGATATGTAAAAATTTAGGTAATTGATGAATTAATATAAAGATAAGAAATTTGGGAAGAATGATGTAACAATCTCAATGAAAATATAAAGGTATGATAGAAATATGATATGAAAATGATGGAGGAGGGAGTAGGAGACCCAAAATGTGCACTCAGATGAAACGCTGAATGAGTAAGGACGAATTGTTTGATTGTTTGTTTGTATGTTTTTTTGTTTATAAAAAAAACTTTTATAAAAAAAAATGAGTGCCACGTGACAGAATTTAAGAACGGTGGCAAAAAAAACCCTCATAAAATGGGACAAAACTCGCTTAACAACTGTCTCACTTAGCAACATAAATTTTGGGCTCCACTGTGGTCGTAAGTCGAGGACTACCTGGATATAGTCAGTGGATCCCAGCTTCCTTTTTCACGGTATGCTCACAAGCTTGTCTTATGGCCGGCAAAGGTGGGGAGTGGGAGAAGACCTTGACTCAGCTAATCTTGGCCAAAGAGCTGAATGGCTGATTTCAGCAGGATAAATTCAATAAATCACGCTAACCCTCAATTAAGGACAAGCACAGCCCCAGTAGATCAGCGCAGCGCAGCACCCACCCGTATCCCTTCCCTCCCATTATTTGAAATAACTGTAAATAACCTGGACAGGGGCATCTGCAAGAAAGCGGTCAAAAAAAACAAAATGGCAGCCGCCGCTATGCGTTCAAAGCCACACCTTGTCCTACCTGCATCACGAAACAGGTAAAAAAGTGGGTCAGACCTTCGCAGGTCTGTACAGCCAAGGAAATCTGAAGGAAGATCATGAGGACAATTGCTGTTTCTCTTATCAACTGCTTCGCTTAGTGACTGCGTTGCCAGCCCCTATTGTGATCGTTACATGTGGACTATATAAACCAACTCATCACCACCTCGTTCCCCTTCCTCAAGGAAGAGGTCCTGTCATGGGAGGTAAAGCTCCAGAGGGAAGATGGATCTGTTACCAGCAATGTGTGAAAAGCTGGCATTGCCTAGAATGCCTAGGAAATCTATAGAATCTATCATACTTTAGGCAAAGGATGACAAGTCTGTGTTATTTTAATATATATATACTTTCCCTAGGCCCGTGATGGCGAACCTATGGCACGCGTGCCACAGGTGGCACACGGAGCCATATCTGCGGGCACACGAGCATTGTCCTAGCTCAGCTCCAGAGTGCATGCGTATGCCAGCCAGCTGATTTTCAGGCCTTTGGGCCCACCGGAAATCGGGAAACGGGCCGTTTCTGGCCTCCGGGGGGGGGTTGGGAAAGGCTGTTTTGGCCCTCCCCAGGTTCCTAAAAAGCCTCTGGAGTCTGGGGAGGGCAAAAAAACAGGCCTACTGGGCCAAAAGCGGTGGGAGCACGGGGGGGGTCCTACGTGCATGCACGGGGGGCGGGGTACATTGAATTATGGGTGGCTCAACCCCCCACACTCCCCCCCCCCGCTTTTGGCACACGACGGCAAAAAGGTTAGCCATCACTGCCCTAGGCCATTGTATATAATATCTAGCAGTGGTGGGTTTCTACTGGTTTGCCCCGGTTCCAGTGAACCAGTAGTGGTGGCAACGGGAGGCTGCGCCCATCCACCCGGACATCATCACAGATGCTCTGCGTGCGCTCACAGTTCCGAACCGGTAGCAAAGGTAAGTGAAAACCACTACTGATACCTAGGCATTATGCAGAATGACAAGAGCTATTTAGGCAAAGTATGAAAAGAGGGTCATGAAAAGGGTTTGGGTTTGGGTTCGGATTCGGATTCTGCTTAGGGTTAGGGTTAGACTTCAGGTTTGAGTTCGGCTTCGGCTTTGGCTTCTGCTTAAGGTTAGGGTGAGGATTTTGCTTAGGGTTAGGCTTCTGCTTAGGGTTAGGGTTAGGGTTAGGGTTAGGGTTAGGGTTAGGGTTCGGATTCTGCTTAAAGTTAGGGTTAGGGTTAGGGTTAGCGTTAGGGTTAGGGTTAGGGTTAGGGTTAGGGTTAGGGTTAGGGTTAGGGTTAGGGTTTGAGTTCAGCTTCTGCTTCTGCTTAAGCTTAGGGTTAGAGTTAAAATCCAGCAGGTTCTGACAGGTTCTAGAAAACCGGTAGTGGAAATTTTGAGTAGTTCAGAGAACCGGTAGCAGAAATTTTGAGTAGTTCGGAAAACTGGCAAATACCATGTCTGGCTGACCCCAGGAGTGGGGTGGGAATGGAGATTTTGCATTATCGTTCCCCTGCCAGCCCACCAAGCCACGCCCACCAAGCCACACCACGCCCACCAAGCCATGCCCACAGAACCAGTAGTAAAAAAATGTGAATTTCACCACTGAGTTAAAGTTAGGATTCTGCTTCTGCTTCTTTTTAAGGTTAGGGTTAGGGTTAGGGTTAGGATTCGTGTTCAGGTTAGGGTTTTGGTTCAGGTTAAATAAATAAATAAATAGTTTATTGTCATTGTACGTGTATACACAGTATACCCATACAACGAAATTCACATAACACCCAGAGACCAGACCCAACTCAGATGACAATCCCCAGACACACTCCCACCCACCACAAATTCCCCACCCCTAAAACCACCCAAGCCATCCACACACCAGACCAAATAATGCTGTCCAACAGGTCACTGATGGTGGCCCTTTAGTTCATTGTTGAGTGCAATTATAGCTCTGGGATAAAAACTATTCGGAACACATGTGGTCCGAGTTTTAATTGTTCTGTAACTTCTGCCAGAAGGCAACAGTCCAAAACTTTTTTTTTTACTTTTAAAAGCATTTTTTCTACAAAAATGCTTTTAAAAGGCTCTGACGATCCCAGCTGAGCCGCACGATCATCAGAGGCTTTTTTTTTTTTTTTTTACTTTTAAAAGCATTTTTTTGGCTGAAGAAAAAATGCTTTTAAAAGTAATAAAAAAAAAAACCTCTGATGATCACGCTGCTCAGCTGGACATGGGGGGGGGCAGGGATTTTTGCTACAGGTTCTCCGAACCACCCGCCGCCATTGCTACCAAATCGGGTGATCCGGTCCAAACCGGTAGCATTTCACTCCTGCTTTATACTCTTCTTCTAACCACATACGCGCTTCACAACTTCACTAACTGTCACTTTCCGTAAACACCTGTGTCAGGGGTGGGTTCTAAATTTTTTTACTACCGGTTCTGTGGGCGTGGCTTATTTTGTGGGTGTGGCTTGGAGGTCATGTGACTAGGTGGGCATGGCTAGCAGGTCAGAGTCATTTCTGGAAGGTCCTCGCACTTACGACCCGACTCATTTGTTTGCTTTTAACACTGATCAGTTGGCCCTTTGAAGCCCTGCGGCAAGAGTTTAAACAGTTTTTTTCCCTCTAGTCATCAGCTGGGACTCAGGAGGCAGCAATAGATTGGGGGTGGGGCCAAATAAAAAGTAAGAATAACGTGGGTGGGTGGGGGGAAGGGTGGGTGGGGAGAACCGGTTCGGTAACGTCATATCGTCACCACTACCGGCTCGGCCGAACCGGACCGAACCGGGAGGAACCCACCACTGACCTGTGTACGTTACTTTCAGTTCCTCATTTCCAACGGTTTCATTCTCCCTGTTTTAAACGTATCCATACAAGTGCCTGCTTTGCAAAAAACATGTTTCACAGTTAGCAACGGCTCAGCAGGATTACAAATAGTTCTGGTACATTTTGAAACCATCCTATCTGAAAACTTTGGCTCGTCTCTCTTTCTTCTGGGACCTGCTATCATCCATAGGACTTCATGATTCTAATACATCAATAGGCTTTTTGTTTGTTTGTTTGATTCTCACAGTGGCGACCAAAACCGGATGCCGTTTTGCAAAACCGGGTCCCTCCATAAGGATGTTTTTCTCAGCTGCTTCAGCGAACCGTCTGCAACATCCATGCTCCTTTCGCGGGAGAAACAGGTGGAGACAGGCCTTGCTTGCTCTTTCCAGGGACAGCCATAGATTATGGCTAGTGGCAGAAGGACCTTCAATGTCCAGACAAGGACAAGGTTATAAAAAGATGAAACACTGGCAGCCCTCCCTCCATTCAGCAGGCCAGACCCCAGGTGTGCGGCCGGGGAGCTGTTAAATTTCATCATTAGCCATCCTTCGGTGGTATTTTTTCCCCCTCATTGTTCTTCTTTTGCTCTTTGTTTTTGAACAGGGGGGGGGGTTGCTCAGACCACCTGGGTGGCTTTTCCAAGATCCTAAAAAAATCAATGCTGACTGTTTGGGGAGGGGGAGGAATCCACAAATTATACAGGCGTGTATTTTTTTCACGGCACGAGGAAGTTCATGTCCACATTTTTCATCCCCGTGGTTCCTGCCATCTTTGTGGAAAGTAAGGCTGGGGGGCGGGGTGGAGCAGGCCACGGGAGACGCCAGCCCAGCTCGGTATTTAAGGATGAAAAATTAAATGTCTTTAAAGCACAGTAGGCTGCCGATTAACGGTGTCGCCCGTTTACGGCACCCGCTTCCAAGAGGCGATGGGAACGGAGAAGGAAGAAAGGGGGAAAAAAAAAAACAGCATTTGGCTGCAATCGCTTTGCTCCAGATTGGAAGAGGTCAAAGGGCGCCACCCCTCCCGATGGGGAGGTCGACAGCTCTTGAATTAACATGTGCAAATGAGCATTTAAATGTATGCAAATTACGGCGCGCTCTTTGGCTAGGGTGAGCGTTAAAAGAAAGGCAGGCCGCCGAGCAAGTTGGACCAATGTTTCTAACGATGCTCGCTTGCGCTCTCTCTCTTCTCTCTCTCTCTCTCTCTCTCTCTTCTCTCTCTCTCTCTCTTCTCTCTCTCTCTCTGTCTCTCTCTTTACTCTTTCTCTCTTCTCTCTTCTCTCTTCTCTCCTCTCTCTCCCCTCTCTCTCTCTTCTCTGTCTCTCTTTACTCTTTCTTCTCTCTCTCTCTTCTCTCCTCTCTCTCTTCTCTTCTCTCTCTCTTCCCTCTCTCTGTCTCTCTTCTCTCTCTCTCTCTCTCTTTACTCTTTCTTCTCTCTCTCTTCTCTCTCTCTCTCTCCTCTCTCTCTGTCTCTCTCCTCTCTCTCTCTCTCTCTTTACTTTCTTCTCTCTGTCTCTTCTCTCCTCCCTCTCTTCTCTCTCTCTCTCTTCTCTCTCTCTCTCTCTCTCTTCACTCTCGCTCCCCCTCCTCTCTCTCTCTTGATAAAAGAAAAATGACCAAGAAGCATCATTTTATAGAATGTTTATAGAATGTTTTCCTGCAGTTTCCAGACAGAGTCCCTTTTCCAAAAAAAGGGGGGGAGGGGAGAAAGAATTCTGGTTTTTGGTAAAAGAGAGAGAAGAACATCTAAAGGGTCCTGAGAGCACCTGTGTTCCTTGTCCTGAGAAACACTTGGGTGCAGAAGTACAACATGACATGTCACTCTCTCTCAGCCCAACCTGCTTGAGCAAGATCCCTTCCAGCTCTGTTCTATTCTAAAGCCTCGAGTGAGAACTCTAGAATAGAATAGAGTAACAGAGTTGGAAGGAACCTTGGAGGTCTTCTAGTCCAACCCCCTGCTTAGGCAGGAAACCCTACACCACTTCAGACAAATGGTTACCCAACCTCTTCTTAAAAACTTCCAGTGTTGGAGCATTTACAACTTCTGGAGGCAAGTTGTTCCACTAATTGTTCTCACTGTCAGGAAATTTCTCCTTAGTTCTAGGTTGCTTCTCTCATTGATTAGTTTCCACCCATTGCTTCTTCTCCTGCCCTCAGGTGCTTTGGAGAATAGCTTGACTCCCTCTTCTTTGTGGAAGCCCCTCAAAAATTGGAGGCTGCTATCATGTCACCCTTAGTCCTTCTTTTAATCAAGCTAGACATACCCAGTTCCTGCAACCGTTCTTCATATGTTTTAGCCTCCAGTCCCCTAATCCTCTTTGTTGCTCTTCTCTGCACTCTTTCTAGAGCCCCCAACATCTTTTTTACACCGTAGCAACCAAAAACTGGATGCAGTATTCCATGTGTGGCCTTACCAAGGCCTTATAAAGTGGTATTAACACTTCACGTGATCTTGATTCTATCCCTCTGTTTATGCAGCCCAGAACTGTGTTGGCTTTTTTGGAAGCTACAGTACATGGGTAGCTCATATTTAAGCGATTATCCACTAGGACTCCAAGATCCCTCTCACAATTACTACTGTTGAGTGAAGTACCACATGTACTGTACCTGTGCATTTTGTTTTTCTTAGCTAAATGTTCCTTACCTCTGGATTAATTTGTTGGATGATCAAAATTCAAATCTGTCAATACAGACAGTCCATATTTTTCCCGCCTGAAGCTTCCAGAAGCGTTTGTGCCCTAAAATAGATGACGGGTCTCATCCGGGGTGAAAAGGAGATGCCCACAGTTCCTGGTCACGCAATCTGGCATCCATCCATCCTTCTTTTTTTACGGTTGACCATCTGAAGAGCAGCTTCCTTGCCTCGCTGCTGTCATTGACATGCAAATGATTGCATGACAATTAACTCCACTCACGGGTGAAGAGCGATCAGAAAGAGGAGGGGGCCGATAATTCAAGAGGGGCACCATTCCGTCCCCCTTAATTATTCCGCCTCTTCTCCTCCTCGCTCAGGAAGACAAATGTCGTTGTTGAGATTAGCTGCTGTGCCCTCTTACGCCCGCCCGTTCGTCCCCCATAATGGCCAGGATGGTAATGGGGGTGGGGTTCCAATAGGTTTTTTTCCGGCTGCTCAGTTCCCTTCTTTGGTTTACCAACATGTACTTCAATAGAGCACCTTCCATGTACCCGGGGACTACAAACCCCAGGCTTCCCGGCAGTGGTGAAATCCAATTTTTTTTACTACCGGTTCTGGGGCGTGGCTTGGTGGGTGTGGTATGGCTTGGTGGGCATGGCAGGGGAAGGATACTGCAAAATCTCCATTCCCACCCCTCTCCAGGGGAAGGATACTGCAAAATCCCCATTCCTTCCCCACTCCTGGGGGAAGGATATTGCAAAATCCTCATTCCCTTCCCACTCTGGGGCCAGCCAGAGGTGGCATTTGCTGGTTCTCTGAACTACTCAAAATTTCCGCTATCGGTTCTCCAGAACCTGTCAGAACCTGCTGGATTTCACCCCTGCTTCCCGGCCTGTTTGACTGAGAATTCCAAGAACAAGGTTAACTGAGAACGATTAACCAATGATACGGCTTGCATTCAGAAATTGTGGGTGGTCCATCATTGGAGGCTTTTAAGAAAAGACGCAACAGCCACTTGTCTGGAATGATATAGGGCAGTGATGGCTATACCAGAGCCTTGGTGGCGCAGCAGACTAAAGCACTGTTAAGTAACACCAGCTGCCTGCAATTACTGCAAGTTCAAATCTCACCAGGCTCAAGGTTGACTCAGCCTTCCATCCTTCCGAGGTAGGTAAAATGAGGACCCGGATTGTGGGGGCAATAAACTGACTTTGTATAAAAAAGAAGACCGCTTTGAGGGAGGGGCGAAAGTCCTACTAAGCAGGTATATACAAAAGTATGAAGGCTATTGCTTAACGCATTGTAAGCTGCCCTGAGTCTCCGGAGAAGGGCGGCATATAAATCGAACCAATAAATAAATAAATAAATGGATAACCTTTTCCGGACCGAGTGCCCAAAGCACGTGCGCGAAAGCACCCGAATTCCCAAAATGCAATGGGCATACGGTGCCCACGCATGCATGCACTCCCCACACGCGCCCCATCCTCCCACATGCGCGACAGAGACCCGATGACCAGCTGGCCAGCGGGAGGCATGCACACATGCACGGCAGAGCTGAACTGGGGCAATGGCTCGCGTGCCCACAGAGTGGGTGGTGTGTGCCACCTGTGGCACGTGTGCCATAAGTTCGCCATCACGGGTATAGGGTTTCCCCCTTGAGCTAGGGGTTGGATTAGATGACCTTCCATGTCCTTTCCAGCTCTATTATTCTATTATTCTGAACAAGGGATTGGACTAGAACAGAGGTGGGCAAATGTGGCTCTTTTACAACCTGTGGACTTCAACTCCCAGAATTCCTGCTCAGGAATTCTGGGAGTTGAAGTCCACAGGTTGTAAAAGAGCCACATTTGCCCACCCCGGACTAGAAGATCTCCAAGGCCCCTTCCAGCTCTATTATTCTCTTACGCCAGATCAGGAGTCTATTTGGAGGGTAGCATTTGGGGATAAATCAATGGATTCTGTGGTTTTAAGATGAGCAAACGCTGGATGGTTTTGTTTTTTGTTGTTTTTTTTCTTGATGGAAACCAAAGTAAAAAAATCCAGAAACCGATGGAAAACATTGTAAATCGTGGTTATGTGACTGCAGAACACTGCAACCAGCTGTCAAAGTTTACCAAGCATCTGAAATGTTTTTGTTTTTGTTTTTTTATTAGATTTATATACCGCCCTACTCCCGAAGGACTCAGGGCGGTGAACAGGCACAAAATAAAAGACATAGATACAAAAGTTAGAAACATAATTAAAACCAGATTAAATAATTTAGCCCGAGACAATTAAAAACCCCAATAATTTAAAACAGATTAAAATTTCGATTTAAAAGAATTTTAAAACAGGGGAGAAAATTAGGCCAGGCCGGCTTGCTGGAATAGGAGGGTCTTAAGAGCACGGCGGAAAGTGCGCAGATCTGGGATCCTCTGTATCTCTGGGAGGAGCTCGTTCCAGATAGTGGGTGCCCCCACAGAGAAGGCCCTCCCCCTGGGGGCCGCCAAAATGTGTTTGAGTGACCGCAGGAAAGGGTGCCACTGTTGGAATTTTAGAACTGGGTTTAAGTACCATATTTTTCGCTCCATAAGATGCTCCTGACCATAAGACGCACCTAGGTTTAGAGGAGGAAAACATGAAAAAAAAAATCTGCCTCTGCCTCCTAGCATCCATTCAGTATTCATCATTCGTCCTTGCAGCAAATAGCAAACAGCCTGGTCAGCTCCAGCATGTTATCGCAGACCCAGCATGTGGATTGTCAGGGCTCCGCTCCGTTGCATCCACCACCAGTAAGCGGAATGACGGCGGAATCCCAGCCTCCTGTAGCCCCGCCGATCAGCCACCTGGCCGACCAGAAACACCGCCATTGCTGCCTCCTCCATGTCTGCTGCCTCTGCCAGGGAATGCTGGAACCTTTGCCGCTGAGCAGCTGATCGGCCTCCCAGAATACCGCCGATCAGCTGTTCCAGGCGGCGGGGATCGCTGCCACCGTTCGCTACTGCTGCCTGTCGCTCATATTTGCTCCATAAGACACACAGACATTTCCACCCACTTTTGGGAAGAAAAAAAAAAGTGTGTCTTATGGAGCGAAAAATACAGTACCTTCTGTGGCAGGGTCCGTCATAACTTCAAATGGTTGTTAAGCGAGCAGCCGTTAAGCAGCCTTGAGTCTTCGGAGAAAGGCGGCATACAAGTTGGATAAATAAATAAATAAATAAATAAATAAATAAATAAATAAATAAATAAATAAATAAATAAATAAATAAGTGAGGATCATCTGTAAGGTACAAAAACTTTCTTGCATTTTTATTTTTTTTACTGTTTCAATTCTCAGTATAACGAACCAGAAGTGATTTTGAACATTTTTGTAGAAGGGAAAAAAAGGGGGGGAGGGGACATGATTTCAGGTGCTTTTGTGGCTATAACGTGGTGTCCTGCCACTAAATGAGGGACAAGATTGCCAAGGCGAGTCAGTGAATCTCCTGATTTTGATTCTGGGTGGGCAGTGACATGTAATGCTGAAGAAACGGGGAAAGCCCAGTCCTCCTTCACTCGCAGACCAACTGCATCGTTTAGCCATGGAAATTTTGGGCTCAACTGTGGTCCTAAATGGAGGAATACTTTTATTTGTACCTGTATTTCACTTTGTTCCCAAAGCTGCAAAAGGAAGAAATGTAATCTTCTCGAGCCAATTTTGCTCAGGTTCTTACTGCAGCCTAATGGCTGGACAGTTTCTGGAAAATAGACCCTACAATCAAGATGATCTCCTTCTCCTTCTCCTTCTCCTTCTCCTTCTCCTTCTCCTTCTCCTTCTCCTTCTTCCTAATTCTAATTCTTCTACTACTACTACTCCTCCTCCTTCTCTTCCTCCTCCTCCTCTTCCTTCTTCTCCTTCTCTTCCTCCTCCTTCTCCTCCTCCTCTTCCTTTTTTCCTCCTCTTCCTCCTCCTCCTCCTCCTCTTCTTCACCTCTTCCTCCTCCTCCTCCTCTTCTTCTCCTC
Source organism: Pituophis catenifer annectens (assembly GCF_029215685.1). Classification (NCBI taxonomy): domain Eukaryota; kingdom Metazoa; phylum Chordata; class Lepidosauria; order Squamata; family Colubridae; genus Pituophis; species Pituophis catenifer. The sequence goes on from NW_027256881.1 coordinate 4,630,790, forward strand.
CTCCTCCTCCTTCTTCTTCTCTTCCTCCTCCTCATTCTCCTCCTTCTTACAAATTCTAATTCTTCTACTACTTCTCCTCCTCCTCCTCTTCCTCCTCCTCCTCCTCTTCCTCCTCCTCCTCCTCTTCTTCTTCTTCTTTCCTCCTCCTCCTCCATCATCTAGGAAATGAAAGCAGGGCCACAGTCTATTTCTTCAATTGTAGAGAACGGCTATTGTGATGGGAAAAACAAAAGTGTATCTCTGGGAAGAAAATGAATGTGTCAGATAGAATCAAAATCTCCTGGGCTTTGAACAATGCGTCTCTTTAACAATAAAGGGTCTCCCATCTTCCTAAGTGTTGCCCGATTCCCCCAACATCGAAGTCTTTATGAATATATCATGGGCTGCTCCGTATCCCACTAGCACAGTGACGGAGAATGTATGACTCACGTGCCAATGCTGACATGTCACTGGAAAGATACTTGAATGCCCACAATGGACGAAGGGCTGCAAAAGTTGATGTCTAAACTGATTGCTCTGATTAAAGAAAAGAATATAATTACAGGCAGTCCTCCACTTAAAACAGTTCATTTAGTAACCTTTGAAAGTTACAACAGCACTGAAAAAACAAGCCATTTTTCACACTTACGACCAGGGGTGGGATTCAGCCAGTTCGGACTGGTTCAGCAAACCGGATGTTAATTTTAATCTGGTTCGCTGAACCGGTTGTTCCAAGGACTGGTTGACTCCACCCACCCTGCCCCGCCCCTCCTAGGAGTCTCTAGAGTTGCCAGGTCTGCTTCCAAAAAATAGCGGACAAATGGGGGGGGGGGGTTTAAGTAGTAAAAAAAAATTTAAAAAATTTACAATTAAATTATATATTTTCTTACAAACATTTTAACACGTATTAAAATAATCACTTCAAAACTTTACTTAAAATTCAAAACATCAAATATATTATAATAATATGTAAAATATTAAATTACATTTTAATTTCATCATAAAGCTTTTGAATAAAAAAAAGTCCACTATTTTGTAAAAAAAAAATAGTGAACATAATGTAAAAAAAGCGGACTGTCCGCTCAAATAGTGGACACCTGGCAACACTAGCGAATCTCCACATGGCCCGTTTTGGATGCCAGGTAAGTGCAGGGCATGCGTGGAGGCTCTGGGAGGGCAAAAAATGGGCCTACTGGAAGTCCAGAAACAGGCTGGTTTCCAGCATCCGGAGGGCCTCCGGTGCCCGCGGGAGGCTGTTTTCGCCCTCTTGGAGGCTTGGGGAAAGCCTCCAGAGCCTGGGGAGGGCAAAAAAACGGGCCTTCCGGAAGTCCGGAATGGATCCATTTGGGTGAAAACGGCCTCCCCAGGCTCCAGTGGCCCTCTGGAGGCCAGAAACGGGTCCGTTTCTGGCCTTTCCGAACAGTAGGCCCATTTTTCGTCCTTCCCAAGCCTCCGTGCGCACTCTGCACTTACCTGCATCCAAAATGGGCCGTGTGGGGGCTTCTGGGAGGGGCAGGACGGGGTGGGCAGGGCAGGGCCAGCCACGAGTGGGATTTGGAGGCTCTCCGAGCTGCAGAGAATCTTAGCTAGAGGTTCTCCCAAACCCCTGCAAACCCCCAGCAGCCCACCTCTGGGTAGTCCTCGACTAATGAGCCCAAAATTTCTGTTTTTAAGCAAGACAATTATTAAGCACGTTTTGCCTTATACCTTCCTTGCCGCAGTTAATACCGTAGTTGCAAAAGAGAGCAAGGGGCAGTTAAAACTACAAGAAGCACAGAAGACACAGGCCATTTTCAATAGAAATTGGAAAAAAAAAATTGTTTTGGATTGATAGCGATAAATTTAGCCGTAGAACTGAAATGAAAGTTAAGTGCTAGTATCCAGCAGAAATGATTGAAGACCTAAGTAATGTGAGAATTCTAAAACTTAATAAGCCTGTTGCTGCACCTGCTGCTTGCATAACTGGAAAAATTTACACGTATGTGTGTGATTTGCTTACAGCAGTGTTTCTCACACTTGGCAACTTTGAGATGTGTGGACTCAAGTTCAAATCCACACATCGTAAAGTTGCCGAGGTCAAGGAACACTGGCTTTAGGGGATACTTCAACCACCAAGCTTGTTGTTTGCCGTTTTGTCGTTTGTCTGAGTTGGTAGTTCCTTGATTGGGATATTGTTTTCTGCTTTGTTGGTCTGGTGTTAATCCCTGTGTCAGCGTTTCAACGCTGGCATAGAGAGCAGAGGAGAGCGAGAGATAAACTCTGAAACTTTTGCCTGCTAAATCCCTTTGAAGCCGCGTTGTCGTGGAAATGAGGGGAGGGGGCACATTCCTGGGAAATGACGAGAAAAGGAGTCTAAAGAATGACTTGGAAGATAGCCAATGAGAAGCAGAGATTTGGGGATCGGAAAGGGAGGGATTGGGGGGCAAAAGGTCAGTCTTGTCCACGCGGAGTCATGATCCGGTGGCTGTGCTCAATTAAAGAAAGATTTCCTTAAAGATTGGCAGTTTGGAAATTCATTTAATTTTGAGATAGCATCGTAGTCTGACACCCTGCTTATCTGAACGTTTGCGGCTGGAGAGGCTGTGTTCTGCTCTTTTGGTTTCCTTTTTAGCTTTTTGATTGTCTCTTTAGAATGGTATGTAGATGTTACTTATCCCTGTGTGCCCATGGATGGCTGATTTGTCTGAGCGCCAGGCTTCCAGAAATTGTCTAGCATATTTGGATTTGTCGTGGTTTAGGATACTCAGAGTTTCTCATTGCCTACCAATTCAGTCTGTCTGAAGATTTCATTTGCCATTTGAGCTTTTCCAAATCTTCGTAACTTTAGTAGAAGACCTCATTGTTAGCAACAACCTGAAGCCAGGAACAATCGTCAAGAGTTTGGTCGCTACCTTTCTGGGGGGGGGGGGAAACATGATGATAAATGGGGTGGGGACTTCCCCACTTTAGGCCTCCACCCCCTGGTTGCTGCAGGAGATATAAGGTTTGGGGGTGGGGGAAAAAAACCTTGTCCTCCTCCTGACTTTGAATCCTAGAGTTTGCAATTTTGTGGGGCCAAAGCGAAGATGGTTTCCACCATGTGCCCGGGGGGCAGCGGGGGAGCTGAAAAATTAGACTGAATCAGGAGAAAATGAGTTTTCATTTATCTTGCGATGATGCACGAGGTTACATGAAGACAAATAGCCGTTTCGGAGTCTTCCTTTATCATTGTCAGAACAATTAATAGGAGGTGGCCTTCGTTACCAGGTTGGTACTAAAGAGATGCTCCCTCTTTCAGGGAATGTTCCTCCAGGACATTCAGGAGGAGAAGGAGAAGAAGGGGGGGAAAAATCAGTCCAGGCATCTCCCTGATTGGCCCAGGGTTAAAAGCATGCCTAACTTGGGACACTGATGGACGAGTTAAGGATTCATGGCTTGTTCTACTCTTTCCCAATTGCATGGGGCTTTGGGATTCAATTATGGTCGTAGGTCGAGGACTACCTGGAACACGTTGTTAAGGGGATCTGGCTTCCCTCTTGACTTTGCTTGTCAGGAGGTTGCAAAAGAGGATCACATGACCCAGGGAGGGTGGGAGGGAGAGATACACAGATAGATGATTGATGGATAGATATTTTTATTTATTTATTTATTATCAAATTTATAGACTGCCCTTCTCCCGAAGGACTCAGGGCGGTGTATAGCCAAAGTAAAAAACATAAATACAAACATTAAAAACAATTTAAAAAGATATATATAAATTTGGCCCCAAAATTAAAAAGCAGTAACAAAACATATTAAAAACATTTAAAAAGCATTAAGCCAGCCCGGCTTGCTGAAAAAGGAAGGTCTTCAGGGCACGGCGGAAGGGAGAGAGAAAGAGAGAGAGAGAGAGAGAGAGAGAGAGAGAGACGATGATGGATGGATGGATGGATGGATGGATGGATGGATGGATAGATAGAGCATTAGCACTGTTTACAATAGTTTATATGTTAGTTTGTTTTTACCTTTGTTTCATGGCAAGTGGAATGCCAGGTCAATTGCACTCTATTCAATATGTTTATATGAAAACAATAAAAATATTTTTTTTAAAAAAAGTAGTAAGTATCTGGGGGTGCAGATAACTAACAATCTGAACACGTCATCCATAGTGAAGGGTGCATTTCCTGTATCGGATGAGGAGAGCACATTTTTCTCCTTCTGTCCTGGCCACTTTCTACAGAGGCACGATTAAGAGCGTTTTAACAAACTGCATCCCTGTTTGGTTTGGTGGCAGCAGCGCTTCAGATAGAAAGTCCATACAGAGAGTGGTAAGGACAGTGGAGAAGATTATAGGAAGCTCGCTTTCCTTTATTCAGGATACTGCTTATAAGCCCTATGTGCTTAGAGCTCAATGCATTGTTAGAGACCCCACACACCCACTTTATAGTCTTTTTCTGGGAGGGGGTTTTGAATTAGTTTTAGCAGGACTACCAGATTCTGTAACCGCTTTGTTCCCTAGGCCTGTGATAGCGAACCTATGGCACGCGTGCCAGAGGTAGCACGCAGCGCCCTCTCTGTGGGCACGTGAGCCGTCGCCCCAGTTCAGCTCCGCTGCTCATGTGCGCGCTTCTCGCCAGCCAGCTGGTCTTCGGGTCTCTGCCACGCATGGGGGGACACATGCAGGGGGCGGGCGCATGTGCGGGGAGCACGCACGCATTGCATTTTGGGGGTTCAGGCATGCACGAACGCACTTTGGCCACTCAGTCCAGAAAAGGTTAGCCATCACTGTCCTAGGCCATCCGTCTGGTAAGCTCACAATATTCGTTTTTCTCCCCATGTACGTGTATATATCCGAACTAGACTGTGTTGTTTTTCTGTGTCATATAATATATGTGGGTATATACCCATGCATAATTTTGTATTTCTTTCTTTATTTTGTCATGTTTATGTAGTGTATATTGGAGGTGGTGACTCTTTGAGAGCTGTATGCAATGAAATTTCATTTTAATGTATGCCGATTAGTGTACATTTAAAGTGAGATAAAGTTATTCAAAGTCTCACTCATGAGGTCACTCATGCCCTCGTCACTTCCCGCCTGGACTACTGCAATGCTCTCTACATGGGGCTCCCCTTGAGGTGCACCTGGAGGCTCCAACTGGCGCAGAATGGGGCCGCACGGGTGGTTATGGGAGCGACATGGCGTTCCCATGTAACACCTCTCCTGTGCGAGCTGCACTGGCTCCCGGTGGTCTTCCGTGTGCGTTTCAAGGTCTTGGTTACCACCTTTAGAGCTCTCCATGGCTTAGGACCTGGTTACTTACGGAACCGCCTGCTGCCACCAGTAGCCTCCCACCGGCCAGTACGCTCTCATAGAGAGGGGCTCCTCCGGGTGCCGTCAGCCAAACAATGTCGACTGGCGGCCCCCAGGGGGAGAGCCTTCTCTGTGGGGGCATCTACTATCTGGAATGAGCTCCCCCCGGAGATACGGAGGATCCCGGATCTGCGCACTTTCCGACGCGCTCTCAAGACCTTTTTATTCCATCAGGTTGGCCTGGCCTAACTGTTTCCCTTTTTTCCCTTTTTAAAATGTAAATTTTAATTCGTTTTTAATTTATTGGGGTGTTTTAAATCTGTCTTCGGCCAAATTGTTTAATTCGATTTTATTCAGTTTTAAATTTTGTATTTATGATTTTTATCCTGTGGCTGTTCACCGCCCTGAGTCCTTCGGGAGTAGGGCGGTATACAAATCAAATAAAACTAAAAACTAAAACTAAAGTCTAAAAATGTGCAAAAACAATAAATAAATAAAAACAACTTTCCACATCAGAAAGCACTCCAGGCTATACAGGTAGTCCTCAACTTACTCGTTTAGTGATGGTTTAAAATTACAACAGCCCTGAAAAAAGTGACTTATATGACCGTTTTTCAGAGTTACGACTTTAGTAGCATCCCTACGATCATGTGATCAAAATGCAGATGCTTGGCAACCGGTTTCATATTTATGACCGTTGCAGTGTCCCGAGGTCATGCGATCCCCTTTTGCGACCATCTGACAAGCAAAGTCAAGGGGGAAGCCAGATTCCCTTAATAACCGGGTTACTAACTTGCAAACTGCAGTGTGTCAGGCCGGGAAGCCATCTTTTGCATTGGGCCTTCAGGCCTGCCACATTTACTGCTGTGGGAAACTGGGAGGGGGGATTGTATGGAGCAGGGGTGATATGTAGTCATAATAACATTCCTTTCTCAGAGAGTCAAGGACATCTTGCCTTGCACCTGGAGGGGTGTGGCTGGGAGGCATCTCCAGTTGGGATGGTGCTTTGATTGGACCATGTGATGGACATGTGGGTGCAGGGGAAGGGACTTGGACTTTCTTTTGGGTGGGGAAAACCTGGAAGCTTTCAGATTCGGGTTTTCCCAGATGTGCCAGTGTGACATCTCTAATAAAATGGAACTCTGAGGAACTTCAAGCCTCGGAATCTTTTTTCGTTGAGGGGGGGCGTGACTTGGAACCCTGACACAATGAGTCACTTAACAGCAGTGGCGAGAAAGGTCATAAAACGGGGCACACCTTAACCAATGTCTCACTTAACATCAGAAATTTTGGGCCGTAAGTTGTGGCCGTAAGTCGAGGACTTACCTGTAGTGGAAAACCTAACTTCTGTTGACCGGATGATGCAAATTCTCATTTCCCAGTGCAAACTGTGTTTCCCTACTGGAGATTGGAAACCTGTCTGTGTGTGCATGTGATTCTTGTTTTATGTTTGGTTCCTTTTCTTTCTTTCTTTTTTTTTTGTGTCCTGCCTACTCTTTGCCCCTGTTAAAGAAGCCGGCGCTGCAAATTTAAATACGGCGAAGTCCCTATCTCCCGCACGCAGGCTGGGGAAAGACGGTAGTGATTAGGAGATTCCTATCAGACCAGCCTCGTCTGCAAATTGATGACAGGGTTCAGAGCGGAACTGCCGGAGTCCGGACCGCCTCCGGATTAGCCCTGGATCAACCCGGATGAGGTGGGAGACAAAGACCCCTTCCTTTGGATAGATATTAATATTAATTAAGGGCATTTGTTTGTAAACTGCCTTTCGAACATGTGTTGGGAAGGCACGAGTGTAAGATAGGACAGAAGTCGACAAGGAATCCAATTAAAAGCATGTCAAACTATAAAATTTATAACAATGGGTAAGGCTGGGTTGGTGGGGGAGAGATGGAGAGGAACAGGGAGGAGAGACAGAAACTCAGCAGATTTCCAAATCAGATCTTCGGGACGGGACAAGGAGACAAAACAGGGGGGGTTGGCTCTAAAGCCGGAGTAGAGAAGACCTTGCTTGCCAAGGCCCTTAGCGATGTCCTTTCCAAGTGGTCCTCGTCTTATGGCCACAATGGAGCCCCACACATTTCCGTGGGTAAGCGAGACTGTTGTTCGGTGAGTTTCTGGCCCCATGTTACTTACGACCTTTCTTGCCACGATTGCTAAGTGAAGCGCTATGGTCGTTCAGCGAGTAACACGATTCTTGAGTGGATCTGCCGTCCCCGTTGATTTTGCTGGTCAGAAGGTCGCAAAAAGGGATCACGTGACCCCAGGACACCACAACCTTCATAAACACTGGACATTTTTTTATAGTATACTATAAGTATACCCGTGTTTCCCCAAAAATAAGACCCTGTCTTAGATTTTTTTGAATGCCGAAATGAGCGCTTGGCCTTATTTTCGAGGAGGTCTAATTATTTTGGGGTGTGTGGAGCGAGATGGGGCTCCTCTTGCCATCTTACCTGATTTCCCGCTCTGTCTCCCTAACCCTAACTAGAGGAAATGGCAGAGACCGGCTGTACATGCAGTTAAATATTTTTGGGGAGGGCTTATTTTAGTGCATACGATCAAAAGCCCGATTGGGCTTATTATCAGGGGATGTCTTATTTTCAGGTAAACAGGGTAGTATAGTATGGTATGGTATGGTATGGTATAGGTATAGGTATAGGTATAGGTATAGGTATAGTATAGTATAGTATAGTATAGTATAGTATAGTATAGTATAGTATAGTATAGTATAGTATAGTATAGTATAGTATAGTATACTACAGTTATAGTAATAGTAATAGTAATAGTAATAGTAATAGTAATAGTAATAGTATAGTATAGTATAGTTATAGTTATAGTATAGAATAGTAATAGTTATAATTATAGTATAGTATAGTATACTACAGTTATAGTTATAGTTATAGTAATAGTATAGTATAGTATAGTAATAGTTATAGTATAGTATAGTATAGTATAGTATAGTTATAGTATAATATAGTATAGCAATAGTATAGCAATAGCAATAGCAATAGCAATAGCAATAGCAATAGCAATAGCAATAGCAATAGCAATAGCAATAGCATAGTATAGTATAGTATAGTATAGTATAGTATAGTATAGTATAGTATAGTATAGTACAGTATAGTACAGTATTATAATAATAATACAAGAAGAACATGATGAGGGGCCTGGAGGCTAAAACATATGAAGAACGGTTGCTGGAACTGGGTATATCTAGTTTAATGAAAAGAAGGATTAGGGAAGACATGATAGCAGCCTTCCAATATCTCAGGGGCTGCCACAAAGAGGGAGGCAAGCTATTCTCCAAAGCACGTGAGGGCAGGACAAGAAGCAATGGGTGGAAATTAGATAGATTGAATTCTTTATTGGCCAAATGTGATTGGACACACAAGGAATTTGTCTTGGTGCATACGCTCTCTAAGTACATAAAAGAAAATATACGTTCGTCAAGAATCATAAGGTACAACACTTAATGATAGTCGTAGGGAAACAATCAATATAAATCTTAAGGATACCAGCAACAAGGTTACAGTCATACAGTCATAAGTGGGAGGAGATGGGTGGTGGGAATGATGAGAAGATTAATAGTAATGCAGACTTAGTAACTAGTTTGACAGTGTTGAGGGAATTAGTTGTTTAGCAGAGTGATGGCGTTGGGGAAAAAACTGTCCTTCTGTCTAGTTGTTCTGGTGTGCAGTGCTCTATAGCATCGTTTTGAGGGTAGAAGTTGAAACAGTTTATGTCCAGGATGCAAGGGATCTGTAAATATTTTCACAGCCCTCTTTTTGACTTGTGCAGTATACAGGTCCTCAATGGAAGGCAGGTTGGTAGCAATTGTAATTAATGAATTAACCAAGGAGAGAAGCAACTTAGAACTAAGGAGAAATTTCCTGACAGTTGGAACTGACAGTTAGACAGTGGGACAACAACGTGCCTCCAGAAGTTGTGAATTCTCCAAAACTGGAAGTTTTAAAGAAGAGATTGGACAACCATTTGTCTGAAATGCTATAGGCAGGGTTTCCTGCCTGAGTATGGGGTGGACTAGAAGACCTCCAAAGTCACAGGGGTGTGTTGCTAGCAATAGCAATAGCACTTATATGCCACTTCATAGTTCTTTTACATCCCTCTCTAAGCGGTTTACAAAGTCAGCCTCTTGCCCCCAACAATCTGGGTCCTCATTTGACCCACCTCGGAAGGATGGAAGGCTGAGTCAACCTTGAGCCTGGTGAGATTTGAACTGCCTAATTGCAGGCAGCCAACAGAAATGGCCTGCAATACTGAACTCTAACCACCGCCCCACCGGGGCTCATATCACTGAATCACTACAGTTGTTAAGTTCGTAACACAGTTGTTAAGTGAATCTGGCTTCCTCGTTGGCTTTGCTTGTCAGAAGGTCGCAAAAGGATCACATGACCTTGGGACACTGCCACCGTCATAAACACGTGTCAGTTGCCAAGCCAGTTATCACGTGATCATGGGATGCTGCAATGGTTCGTAAGTGTAAGAAACGGTCATAAGTCACTTTTTTCAGTGTCGTGGTAACAGGGGTGGGTTCTAAAAATTTTTACTACCGGTTCGGTGGGCGTGGCTTATTTTGTGGGCATGGCTTGATGGTCATGTGACAATTATTTAGGATTTAGCAGAGGTACTGGTCTACCAGGCTTTTAACTGCTTGCAGAGCTGTACTGGCATACCCATTTGTTTTTGCAGGCACTGATCTACTCATGTATTTTTGCAGGCACTGGTCTACTCATTTGTTTGCTTTTAACACTGATCAGCTGTAAGGCGGCCCTTTGAATCCCCGCTGCAAGAGTTTAAACATTTTTTTCCCTCTAGCCATCAGCTGGGACTCAGGAGGCAGCAATAGATTGGGAGTGGGGCCAAATAAATGGTAAGAATAATGCGGTGGGGGGGGGGGGCGGGGGGGCGGGGGGGCAGAACCGGTTCGGTGACGTCATATCGTCACCTCTACTGGCTCGGGAGAATCGGGCCAAACCAGGAGGAACCCACCACTGCGTGGTAACTTTGAGCAGTCACTAAATGAGCCATTGTAAGTCGAGGACTACCTGTATGAAAGGGCAGGGTGCTACAATTGACTTTTTTTGGGGAATCACTATCGTAAATGTGTTGGCTCAAAACTTTCAACTTGGTGACTAAATTAACCCGTTTTCTGAGTTTCTACAAGGTGCTCAACTCACTAAAGTGGCTGCTGTATGGCCAATGTGGGGAAGAGATGAAAAAGCAACTAAACCGGAGTTACAATTAACAAAATTTTGCTCGTCATACAAATGCAGCCACTCGCTCTTTAACCGACCTGGTTAAGCGAGTTGTGTGAAGGCAGCCACTGTGTCGTTGCAAATGCCTCCTGAGATCCTTGCAGGCTGAACTCTGTTAGAAAGAAGCAGAGAGCGTGGTATCACCCACCAAAAAGCTTGCTCACTTCTAGTATTAGAATTGCATCTTCAGATATCCAAGAGGGAGTCAAGTAGAGTCAGGGGGCTTGTGTGTAAATAGCACAAGACAGAGGATTGTCATCTATCTGTCATAAATTTTGTCCCTCTTTCTTTCTTTTTCTTTCTTTTTCTTCCTTCCTTCCTTCCTCTGTGTCTCCTTCCTTCCTTTCTTTCTTTCCATCTTCTCCTTTTTCTTCAACTTCCTTCCTCTCGCTGTCCCTCTTTCTTTCTTTCTTTTTTTCTGTCCTTCCTTCCTTCCTCTGTCTCCTTCCTTTCTTTCTTTCCATCTTCTCCCTTTTCTTCTTCCTTCCTCTCTCTGTCCCTCTTTCTTTCTCTTCCCTTCCTTCCCTTCCTATGTCCTTCTTCCCATTCTCCTTAACTGCCATTCTTTTTTCCATCTACTTCTCATACATTTTGTCTTTCTTTCTTTCTCTTCCCTTCCTTCACTTCCTATGTCCTTCTTCCCATTCTCCTTAACTGCCATTCTTTTTTCCATCTATTTCTCATACATTTTGTCTTTCTTTCTTTCTCTTTCCTTCCTTCCTTCCTCTCTGTCTCCTTCCTTCCTTCCTCCCTTCTCCTTTTTCTTCCCCTTCCTTCCTCTCTCTGTTCCTCTCTTTCTTTCCTTCCTTCCTTCCTTACTCTTCTTCCTTCCTCTCTCTCTGTCTCCTTCCATCCTTCCACCCCCCACCCACCCACCCACCCGATTCTTTGGGGTGGAGTGTGGCGATAAAGCTTTAGCTAACATATTCAAATGAATTTGATATTCAATCAATGAAGATTAACTGGCCCAAGGTAAGATGGTTTTTACATTCATAAGGAAGTCAAATACGATTATGCAGATGAGGAAATTATACAGAGATGAGCAGAGTATAATATATGATAATTATTTGAAAGGATATACTTACACACTGATTAGCATATCGGAGCAGCCAGACAGTGGTAGAAGAATAAACGGATGTAAAGACAAGATTCCACAAGATGAACAAACTGAGTCTAAAAACTTCTTGCTTGCCAAATAACCGGATGGGGGAGGGACGACAGAAAATATTCTGGTTTGTTGTGTTTTTAATCATCCCCTTTGTAGGTAGAAGAGTCCTTAGCATCCCTTTCACACCTCCCAAAGTTGCTCTTTGAGGGATACGGGCAGGTTTTATATGATATATATATATAAAGAGAGAGCAGTATCTGGAAACAGCAAAATAAAAGAGAAGGAATTGGAGAAGATAACAAAATACAAAGACCTGCAAATAGAAATAGCACGACTGCAGCAAAAGAAAAGCAAAGATGGTACCAATTGTCATAGGTCCCTTGGGTGCAATCCCAAAACAACTGGAGCATCCCTTGAACCCCATCGGCATTGACAAAATCCCCATTCACTCAATTGCAAAAGGGACTCAGGAGGCAGCAATAGATTGGGGGTGGGGCCAAATAAAAGGTAAGAATAATGCGGGGGGTGGGGAGGGTGCGGAGGGTGGGGGGGGCAGAATCAGTTCGGTGACGTCATATCGTCACCGCTACCGGCTCGGGAGAACTGGGCCGAACCAGGAGGAACCCACCACTGTTGTGCACATGAGAAACGGCTGAGAGTGATTGTGAATAAGCACTGTCAATACACAGACACACTGAGTTGTGATATTCTTTTACTTTTAGGAAAAAGCAAAGCAAAGTCCAATAAACAATCCAGATCATACACAGATAAAGATAGTTAAATTGTCAATCCAAGGATATTCCAAGAACAAAGTCTTCTTACCAGTTGTTGTAGTCATATGCAATAAAACAGTTCTTTTTGGAGTTGCAAACAGGAACAAGTACAGCAGTAAAACAATCAGTAAAGCAGTAGAAAAACAACAAGTAGCAACGATCAAGCAGTGATCATGCAGAGAGAACAGGCAGAGAGGAGCAGAAGTAGCAATAATAATGTAATAAGAAAAATAAGCCATGATTCAAGCTTCCTTTTAAGTACATTGGCTACAAAGCTAGCCAATCAGAATACAGTATGATGCAATACACCATTACAGTCTTAAAGCTATACATTACATTTTGACTGCAAACATGCATTGATGGTTTATATATATTGCCAACCCAACCAGTTAGGCAATAGCCATTCCCTAACACCTTCTGTCCATGCGCAGAGCATCCGTGATAATGTCTGGGCAGATGGCCAGAGCCTTCCACCACCAATACCAAACCAGGGCAAACCAATAGAAACCGTCCACTGATCGCAAATCAGTTGTTAAGTGAATCTGGCTTCCCCATTGACTTTGCTTGTCGGAAGGTGGCAACAGTTGATCACATGACCCCGGGACACTGCAGCCGTCATAAATATGAGTCAGTTGGCAAGCTTCTGAATTTTATTCACGTGACCATAAGGATGCTGCAATGGTCATAAGGGTGCAAAACGGTCATAAGTCACTTTTTTCAGTGACGTTGTAACTTTGTAACGGTCACTAAATGAACTGCTGTAAGTCAGGGACTACCTGTACCTCTAACATCACAGAACATCAACGTCTACCTATCCCAGGTCCTTAAGAAGGACTCGACAGACGGACAAAAGTGCCAAATTCGACCTGAACATCTGGCTGTGACTGCACAGCAAACCATAGTAATAATTAATGCACAATTAAGTTGCTGCTGTTGAGATACTCTGTCATAAATCACTGCATTACAACTGTTGCGGAATAATAATTATTATTTTTCAATAATAATAACTTCTGTGGAAGCAGTCCTAACAAAACAAAACAAAAAACTAATCACATCCAATCAAATAAATTAAATCAAGCTTGCATCCAGTGGTGGGATTCAAATAATTTAACAACCGGTTCTCTGCCCTAATGGCTGTGTGGGTGGGCGTGGCCATGGTGGGCGTGGCCAGGGGGTGTGACAGGCAGCACTCGGCCTCCTGCACCCCCCGGGAGCAAAAAGAGGCTGTGGAGGGGGGGGGGGGGCATGCTGCCGCCCCTGCTCTGTTTTGGGCCTAGTAGGCCTCCCTGCACCCCCCCTGGGAGTGAAAAGGGGCTGTGGGGGGGGGGCGTGCCACACACACCAGCGTCCTGTTTTGGGCCTAGTAGACCTCCTTGCACCCCCCTGGGAGCAAAAACAGGCCGCGGGGGGGTCATGCTGCCACCCATGCTCCCTGTTTTGGGCCTAGTAGGCCTCCCTGCACCACCCTGGAGTGAAAAGGAGCTGGGGGGGGGCATGCTGCACCCCCCAGCATCCTGTTTTGGGCCTAGTAGACCTCCCTGGAGCCTCCTGGGAACTAAAACAGGCTGTGGGGGAGGGGCACCACACCGCACCCCCAGGCCCCGTTTTGGGCCTAGGAGGCCTCCCTGCACTTACCTGGGAGCCAAAATGGGGTGCATGAGGAGTCCTGGAAGGGGAGGGGGTGGGAAGGGACAGGAAGGGGACAGTCAGAAATTTAACTACCGGTCCTACTGAACTGGCCCGAACCGGCTGAATCCCACCACTGCTTGCATCCCTCCATACTCAATTGAAGCACATCTAGGCTGGCATAGGATTGTTTGGACAGAAAAGAAACCTGATTTTCAGATGGTCCAAGAAAGACTTGAATTGGTTGGCCTCTTTCCCATCTCATATCTGCCTAAATCAGCAAGTTAAATTTCACATCAGGGGAATTATCTCTCCAAAATAAATCCGTTTTTTTCCCCCGTGGCAGGAACAGCATTGCTTGCTCTGTTGTGTGGATGTTTGGGTGGTTCAGGGGCGGGGAATTTGTGTGTGTGGGGGGGGGGTTGGTGATTGTTATGTATATTGGGCCTGGTCTTTGGGTGTTATGTGAATTTCATTGTATGGGTATACTGTGTATGTACGTACAATGACAATAAAGTTATAATAATAATAATTTTCCATGCAAAAGGCACTAAAACAAGTGTATTAAACCTCCAATAAGATTACACACATTTTTTATTTTTTAAACGCCACCCAAATGCCATTTTTTTTAAAAAAAAAATGCAAAATAGCAATGTCGCTGTTGGAAGGAAAGATCCATCCGGTTCAGTTGCAAGCTGGGAGAAAGACACTGGAAACAAAATGGAGGCTGGAGGCTGATTGGAAAGAGGGTCCATTTATTGGCGAAGCAAGACTGCCAGGGTTTGCAGTTCTGGTGCAGCTGACAAAATGGTTGAATGCAGGGGTGGGCTGCCGGGGGTTCGCAGGGGTTCGGGAGAACCTCTAGCTAAGATTCTGTGCAGTTCGGAGAACCCCCAAATCCCACTAATTGTTGTGGTCCGCCAGCAGCCTGCAGAGCTGGCAGCGGAGTTGGACAGCAATGAAGCTGAGGAAGAACAGGGGCCAGTCCTGGAGGCTGGGGGAAGGCCCGGATGAGGGCTCTGTGTCAGAGGCAGAGATGGGGCCAGAGCCACCGCGGAGTGAGGTGCAGACTGTGGAGCCTCCAGAGACTGATAGGAGTGAGGCAGAGGAACAGGAGGAGCCTGTTCCTAGTGCACGCATGAGAAGAGCTGCCAGAAGGCAAGAGCAGCTCAAGCAAAGAGGACAACTTGGGAGTAGCCAAGAGAATATTGGCCCCTCCCATAAGGCTTAAAACAGACCAGCATCAGTGTTTGGGCTTTGCCGGAAAACGTTGATAGCTTCGTCTTCTTCATTTACGGCTTGCATTTATTTTTGTATCTGTGACTTCTGAATATTTGCCAAGAAAGGCCTTTGGCAGTTTGCCTAATTGGATCAAGGTTGCGATAGGACTGAGGAATTTGTGTTAGGAGGAATTTGCTTTAATTTAGTTGAAAGACGCTGGGAATGAAGTAATTCTCAGCTGTTCAAATAAAGTTAGTTTGTTTTTTCACTGACTGATTTTCCTACTACTTAGGGTCACAACACTCCTTGTTGGCCCCACCCACCCTGCCCCACCCCTCCTAGGAGTCCCCATGTGGCCCATTTTGGAGGCAGGCAAGGGCAGGGGTGCACGCGGAGACTTGGGGAGGGCGAAAAACGGGCCTACCAGAAGTTCGAGAAGGCCGGAAATGGGCCTCTGGAGCCCGGGGAGCCATTTTTTGCCCTCCTGGAGGCTCTAATTTACATTTTGTTGGATAGCGCCCTGTGTTTAAGTCTTTCTAGATCCTTCTGCATCTTGAACCTATCTTCTAGGTTATTCCTCCTAGCTTGGGGTTTGCATGCTGGCTGGGAATTATGAGAGTTTAACTATAGAGAGGAGTGGAAGGGAAAAGGAAGGGATGGGAGGAGAGGGGAGAGGAGAAGAGAGGAAGAAATGGGAAGGGAAGGGGGAAAAGGAGGGGAGGGAGAAAAGAAGGGGAAAGGAAAGGGAAAGAGAGGGGAGGGGAGAAGAGAGGAGGAAAGGGAAAGGGAAAAGGAAAGGGAGGGGAGGGGAAGAGAAAGGGGAAGGGAAAAGGAAGGGAGGGGAGAGGAGGAAAGGGAAGGGAAGAGGAAAGGGAGGGGAGGGGAGTGGAAGAGAAAGGGGAAAGGACAGGAGAAGGGAGGGAGGGGAAGAGAAAGGGGAAGGAAAGCATACTGCCGCATATATAAAGTTTAGTTTAGTTTAGTTTAGTTTAGTTTAGTTTAGTTTAGTTTAGTTTAGTTTAGTTTAGTTTAGTTTAGTTTAGTTTAGTTTAATGCTATTTATATGCCGCCCTATCTCCAATGGACTCAGGGCGGCTCACAACAGTAAAATACACAATAACATGAATACAATATAAAATTAAAAAGTCCAAATTAACAATTTAAAAACTATTTAAAAACTATTTTTTTAAAAAAACCCTCATCAGTCCAGGCTACGAAATAACCAGGTCTTCAAATTACGGCGAAACGAGCGAAGGTCAGGGGCCATCTGGAGCTCCAAAGGAAGTTGGTTCCAAAGAGTGGGTGCGCCCACAGAGAAAGATCTCCCCCTGGGGGTCGCCAGCTGACATTGTCTGGCCGACGGCACCCTGAGGAGGCCCTGTCTGTGGGAACACACCGGGCGATTGGAGATTGTTGCTGGCTGCAGGGGGTCCGACAAATATCCCGGACCTAAGCCATGAAGGGCTTTATAGGTGATAACCAGCATCTTGAACCTCATCCGAAGGGCAACCGGTAGCCAATGCAGGCCATGCAGGAGGAGTGTAACATGGGAGTGTCGGGACACTCCCATCACAACCCGCGCGGCCGCATTCTGCACCAGTTGAAGCCTTCGAGTGGTCTTCATGGGCAGCCCTAGGTAGAGAGCATTGCAGTAGTCGAGACGGGAGGCGACCAGAGCATGAGTAACGGTGCGTAGGGCATCTTGGTCCAAATAAGGGCGAAGCTGACGCACAAGGCGAACCTGGGCAAATGCCCCCCTGGTCACGGTCACTACATGATCTTCCAGAGACAACCGTGAATCCAGAAGGACGCCCAGGTTGCGGGCCCTATCCACAGGGGGTAACACCTCACTCCCGATGGTCAATGATGGAATATCTAAATTGGACCTAGATGCCGGTACCCACAGCCACTCGACCTTGGCAGGGTTGAGTCAGAGCCTGTTCCTCCCCATCCAGGTCCGTACCGCTTCCAGGCAGCGGGACATCACGTCGAGGGCATCATTAGGCTGGTTCGGGGTGAATATAAAAAGCTGGGCATCATAGGGGGAACTGTTTTGCGGTGGTTCTCCTCCTTCCTTTCTGACCGCTCGCAGTTTGCGTTGGCAGGGGGGCAGAGATCGACCTCGAGGTGCCTCGCATGGGGAGTGCCGCAAGGGTCGGTCCTCTCGCCCCTTCTGTTCAACATTTATGTGAAGCCGCTGGGTGAGATCATCCGTGGTTTTTGGGTGAAGTGTCATCTGTATGCTGATGATACTCAGCTGTACATCTCCACCCCAGACCACCCCAACGATGCCCTTGATGTGATGTCTCGCTGCCTGGAGGCCGTGCGGGTCTGGATGGGGAGGAACAGGCTGTGGCTTCTGGCGTCCCAATATAGTCAGCAGGTGCCATCACTGACTATTGGGGGTGAATCCTTGCCCCCCACAGAGAGGGCTCGCAATCTGGGTGTCCTCCTGAACGCACGGCTGTCTTTAGAAGAGCATATGACGGCCGTGGCCAGGGGGGTCTTTTATCAGGTTCGCCTGATTCGCCAGTTGCAGCCCTTTTTGGACCGGGACGCCTTGCGCACGGTCACTCACGCCCTTGTCACCTCCCGGCTGGACTATTGTAATGCTCTCTACATAGGGCTCCCCTTGAAGAGCACTCGGAGGCTCCAACTGGTCCAGAATGCGGCCCGCGCGGGTGGTTATGGGCGCAACTCGTTGTGCCCACGTGACACCCCTCCTGCGCGAGCTGCACTGGCTCCCAGTGGTCTTCTGGGTACGATTCAAGGTGTTGGTCACCACCTTTAAAGCACTCCATGGCATGGGACCCGGGTACCTTCGAGACCGACTTCTGCCACCAATAGCCTCCCACCGGCCAGTCCGCTCCCACAGAGAGGGTCTCCTCAGGGTGCCATCAGCCAAGTTATGTCGGCTGGCGACACCCAGGGGGAGGGCCTTCTCTGTGGGAGCCCCAGCCCTGTGGAATGAACTGCCCCCGGAAATACGTAAGATTTCCGACCTCCGGGCATTTCGTTGTGCACTCAAGACCCTGTTGTTCCGCCAGGCTGGACTATCAACATAACAATTTTAAATTGGGTTTTAAATTTCTGGGGTCTTAAATTGAGCCAAATTCATTTAATAATTTTAAACTATTTTAATTGATGTTGTCTTGTGTTTTTAATAGGCTGTACAACGAACTGAGTCCTTCGGAAGAAGGGCGGTATAGAAATAAAATTATTTATTTATTTATTTATTTATTTATTTATTTATTTATTTATCGGCATATTGATGATACCGCACCCCAAAACCATGGATGATCTCCCCAAGAGGCTTCATATAGATGTTGAACAGGAGTGGCGAGAGAACCGACCCCTGGGGCAGCCCACAGGTGAAGGCCCTCATAGCCGATCTCTGCCCCCCTACCAACACCGCTTGTGTACGGCCCGAGAGATAGGAGGAGAACCACCGTAAAACAGTGCCTCCCACTCCCAACCCCACGAGTCGTCGCAGCAGGATACCATGTTCGATGGTATCAAAAGCCGCCGAAAGATCCAAAAGGACCAGAACAGAGGAATGTCCCCTGTCCCGTGCCCTCCAGAGATCACCCACTAGTGCAACCAATGCCGTCTCCGTGCTGTACCCCAGCCTGAAACCCGATTGGTATGGATCCAGGTAGTCTGTTTCCTCCAGGACTGTAAAGTTCTGTAACTGTAATAAAGACTGTAACAGAAGAGATAGGCCTACCAAGTAAGTGACAGACACACAAAGAGATAAGGGGACCAAAGTTTTAGGGTTCATATAGACCCCAGGTTTATCTTTCATGGGATTGGAGTGTTATGGGCCAAGATATTAAGGGAAATCCCAGGATTGAGCACAGACACTGTCATTTGTTTCCTTATTTACGAATCTTCTGTCAATACCTCTCTCATACAATGACTCTGGGGCAACTCACAACAATGGTAAAAACACGGCTAAAAACAAAAATTCCTTCCGCCCAACCAATCCTTGCAACTCAACTTCCAGATGCTTCTTCCCGGCAGAAGACTTGTCAGTGTGGATTCAAGTATTTAGCAGATCCTGTCAATCCTGCCCTCTCATCACAACCTGTTCTGTTGTGTGTTTCATTCCTTTGCACTCAAGCCAAGAGATGGCATCCATTGCATCATTAACGTCATTAATTGCATCATTAGGCAGTCTTTGGGAACGCGCTTTTGCAGGTGAAAATTTAATTACTGAGCACTCTCTTTCCTAAGATCTGCCGAGAAGTGCGCAAGTTGGCATCTCTTTTTCCACAGCTCCTCAACTTCCTTCGGAGCAAAGCCGGTACAGAAGATGAGAGAATAACTTCTCATGGTCTGTTTTTTTAAAAAACTGAATTGAAATCTATGAAAATTGAATCAAGCCAATTCAATGGAATCTGGCTGCTTCTCCCATCATTTTGCTCATCCAAAAATCACAAAAAGGGGATCCCATGACCCCCCCCGGGAAACTACAACCGTCATAAATATGAGTCCGTTGCCAAGCGTCTGAATTTTGATCACGGATGCTGCAACGATTGAAAGCAGAGGTGGGTTCCACTTACCTTTACTACCAGTTTGCAACGGGAGTACATACGCACTCGCTTCACTCGTGAGCTTCTGCGCATGCGCAGATCGTCAGTGATGACGTTGGGGCAGGTGGGCGGAGACTCCGGCCACCATTACTACCGGTTCGCAAGAACCGGACCGAACCGGGAGCAACCCACCACTGGTTGAAAGTGTGAAAAACAGTCATAAGTGACTTTTTTCAGTGCCATTGTAACTTTGAATAGTCACTAAATGAACTGCACACTGCAATGAACAAAAAGGCATACATTCAATTTTGCAGCTATCCAGATTGTTGGACGAGCAGGCTCAAAAACAGCCAGGGAAACGTCTGTCAACAGGAATGTTGATTTACCACCAGCTTTATCAAGTACTTGAGAGGTGAGGGCTAGGCGGTACAAGCAAATGATAGCAAAAGGCTTAACAGCCAGCCATCAACAAACCTCACTCAATAGTAGTAACTGTGAGAGGGATCTTGGAGTCCTAGTGGACAACCATTTAGATAAGAGCCAGCCGTGTGCAGCAGCTGCCAAAAAAGCCAACACGGTTCTGGGCTGCATAAACAGAGGGACAGAATCAAGATCACGTGAAGTGTTAATACCACTTTATAATGCCTTGGTAAGGCCATACTTGGAATAGTGCATTCAGTTTTGGTCACCACGATGTAAAAAAGATGTTGAGACTCTAGAAAGAGTGCAGAGAAGAGCAACAAAGAGGATTAGGGGACTGGAAGCTAAAACATATGAAGAACAGCTGCAGGAACTGGGTAGGTCTAGTTTGATGAAAAGAAGGACTAGGGGAGACATGATAGCAGTCTTCCGATATCTCAGGGGCTGCCCCAAAGAAGAAGGAGTCAAGCTATTCTCCAAAGCACCTGAGGGCAGGACAAGAAGCAATGGGTGGAAACTAATAAAGGAGAGAAGCAACCTAGAACTAAGGAGAAATTTCCTGACAGTTAGAACAATTATTCAGTGGAACTACTTGCCTCCAGAAGTTGTAAATGCTCCAACACTGGAAGTTTTTAAGAAGATGTTGGATCACCATTTGTCTGAAGTGTTATAGGGTTTCCTGCCTAAGCAGGGAGTTGGACTAGAAGACCTCCAAGGTCCCTTCCAACTTGGCTATTCTGTTCTGTTCTGTTCTATTCTATTCTATTCTATTCTATAATATTTTTTTTAAAGAAAAAAAACCTTTGCGTGAAAGTTGCAGCCATGGACCAACCTGCAGATTCTTTGCCCTTTGAAAGTGGAAGGAAGTTTAGAAACCAGAGGAAGACGAGGAGAGCCGAGGCAGTGGAGAAAGAGCTGAGATCGAGGCGTATGGTGCCGAGCGCATCCGCCTGGCAGAATTTTTTTTTTTTTTTTCGTTCTTTCTCGGAGAAGCCGAGCTGAAAATTCATCAACTCTGCATGATTTTTTCCGATTCTGACAGCTAACTTCAATGTGACGATAAATCTGGCCCCAGAGGATATTAAACTAAGACACATGAGCCTATAATTTTCTGCTGCCACGTGTGAGATGCTATAATGATCAAAAGAAAATGGCTTTTCTAACGAGCACGTCGCCTTTGTGGTGTTTGCTTCATGCCTGGTGCACTAATTGAATCAACCCAGTTCCACTGTATCAATTCTAACTTTGGTATTAGGGTTTAATCAAGCATGGGGAGGACCAGCTTGGAGAGCGGAGGGCCCTTTTGTGCGGTGCCCATCTGCCTTCCGACATGGCGCAGACCGCCACGAGGAACGCGACTGGGTAGACTGGGCAGCAACCGGAGGAGTCGTCGCTGGATTAAGTTTGGCGAGCTGGAAAGAGCAACTCTCGGTTCCCCAACTGGCTCATGGCAAGGACTCAGCCTTGGGATGGACAGCGGGGGTTGAGCCAGAAAGGAAGAGTGGGAACAAGAGGGGTAGAATAAAGGAAAAGGTTGCACAAAGAAGGGAGGGAGGGAGGGAGGGATGGAAGGAGGGAGGGAGGGAGGGGGAAGGAAGGAAGGAAGGAAGGAAGGAAGGAAGGAAGGAAGGAAGGAAGGAAGGAAGGAGAAGAAGGAAGGAGAAGACGGAAGGAGAGGGAGGGAGGGAGAGAAGGAAGGAAGGAAAGAAGGAAGGAATGGGAGGGAGGGAGGGGACGGAAGGGAGGGAGGAAGGAAGGAAAGAAGGAAGGAAGGAAGGAAGGAAGGAAGGAAGGAAGGAAGGAAGGAAGGTGAAGAAGGAAGGAGAAGAAGGAAGGAGAGGGAGGGAGGGAGAGAAGGAAGGAAGGAAAGAAGGAAGGAATGGGAGGGAGGGAGGGACGGAAGGGAGGGAGGAAGGAAGGAAGGAAAGAAGGAAGGAAGGAAGGGAGAAGGAAGGAGAAGAAGGAAGGAGAGGGAGGTAGGGAGAGAAGGAAGGAAGGAAAGAAGGAAGGAATGGGAGGGAGGGACGGAAGGGAGAGGGAGGAAGGAAGGAGAAGAAGGAAGGAGAGGGAGGGAGGGAGAGGAAGGAAGGAAGAAGGAAGGAATGGAGAGGGAAGGGAGGAAGGAAGGAAAAAAGGAAGGAAGGAAGGAAGGAGGGGAGGGAGGGAAGGAAGGAAGGAAAGGAAGAAATAAGGAAGGAAGGTTTTCATGAAATCGAATTGTGAATAGAAGTTATTAAAAACCAGATAAGGATGTAAGTTAAGATAGAGATAGATAGAAGTAGAATTTGTGTATAGAAGTTAATTAGGATAGAGATTCCAATGTAGAAAAGCTGTCACTAGTGTTTAAGTTTTGATGTGTGGTTTTTCGTTTTGTTGGTTGGTTTTTGTTGTGTGTTATGGTTTTCTATTTTTTGCTCTTTTCTATTTTTTGTACTGGGTATTTTAATGTTTGAAAATTTAATAAATATTATTTTTTAAAAAAAAACGAAAGAAGGAAGGAAGGAAGGAAGGAAGGAGAGGGAGGGAGGGAGGGAGGGGAGGGAGGGAGGGAAGGAAGGAAGGAAGGAAGGAAGGAAGGAAGGAAGGAAGGAAGGAAGGAAGGAAGGAAGGAAGGAAGGAAGGAAGGAAGAGCAGAGCAGTCGAGGGTAACATTTTAATTGTCCATTTGTGGCAAAAATCAACAATTGACAGAAGAGAAGAGAATCTGTGTAGCTCAAGGTTGAGATGAGGGGTCCTTGGTGCTCCCTGAGCTTGGTTGTTTTCTTGCTGGCGTCTCATGACCCTAACTAGGTAACGTCACCAGTGCTATAACATAATGAGAGCAAACCCCACTCCCCTTCTAGCACTGGTGATGTTTGCGTAGCTTGGTAATGAAACGCCTGCAAGGAAACAACCAAGCTCAGAGAGCACCAAGGACCCCTCATCTCAACCCTGAGCCACACAGGTTCTCTAAGGAGGAAAATCACAGCCACGTTGCATTCAATGGACACGGGGTGTCTTTTCCCCTGGGGCTGGGTTTTCGGGGCCTTTCACTGAATGCCAGGAAATGCTGCCAAGGACAGGCACCCGGGTTAGCTGGGCAGAAGAATAGGCCGGGCTGCCCTTCCAGCCCTGGGTTCAGGGGAGGCGGGCCCAGCCCGGCCCACAAAACAATGCAGGACAGAGACTCCGACAGAAGGCATCCCAGAGGGTTGTCGCTGCAGCAGCTGCAGGATGATGCAAAAGAAGCAGATAGTTTCTGCAACAGCAGGATGACTTTCCCAGCCCTGTTTCTTCCCCCAAAAAACACTTTCCTTCCTTCCTTCCTTCCTCCCTCCCTCCCTTCCTTCCCCTCCCCTCCCCTCTCCTCCCCTTCCTTCCTTTCTTCCTTCATTGTATCCCTTCCTTCCTTCCTTCCAGCTTCTCCCATTCCTTCTTTCCTTCCTTCCTTCCTCTTCTGTCTCATTCCCTCCCTTCCTTCTTTCCTTCCTTCTTTCCTTTCTTCCTTCCTTCCTCTTCTGTCTCATTCCCTCCCTTCCTTCTTTCCTTCTTTCTTTCCTTCCTTCCTTCCTTTCCCTCCCCTTTCTTCTTTCTTTCCTTCCTTCCATCTCCTCCCCTTCCTTCTTTCCATCTCCTCCCCTTTCTTTCTTTCTTTCTTTCTTTCTTCCTTCCTTTCTTTTTGCCTTCCTTCCATCTCCTCCCCTTCTTTTCTTGTCTCCTTCCCTTTCTACTTTCCTTTCTTCCTTCCTTCTTGCCTTCCTTCCATCTCCCTTCTCCCTTCTTTCCTTGTCTCCTCCCCTTCCTTCCTTCTATCTTTCCTTCCTTCTCCTCCCCTTCCTTCCTTTCTTCCTTCATTGTATCCCTTCCTTCCTTCCAGCTCCTCCCATTCCTTCTTTCCTTCCTTCCTTCCTTCCTTCCTTCCTTCCTTCCTTCCTCTTCTGTCTCATTCCCTCCCTTCCTTCTTTCCTTCCTTCTTTCCTTCCTCCCTTCCTTTTATAAACTGGGGCAAGTAACTTTTTTCAGTGCTGTTGTAACTTCAAACGGTCAGTAAATGAATTGTTGTACATCGAGGAATACTTATACCAAATTGTACGACTGACTCTTAAAGAGACAACCAATTATTAGGGGAGGGGGTGTAATTCCAAAGCTTCACACACACACACACACACACACACACACACACACACACACACACACACACTTTTCTTCAAGACATTTTCACTCATAGGAACAGACAGTCCTCAACTTACAACAGTTCAGTTAGTGAACATTCCAAGTTACGATGACACTGAAAAAACTGTCTTATGATCGTTTTTCACAGTTACAAACTTTGCAGCATCCTCATGATCATGTGATCAAAATTCAGACGGGTTATATTCATAGTTATGATCGTTGCTGTGTCCCAAGGTCACGTGATCCCCTTTTGCGACCTTCCCACAAGCAAAGTCAATGGGGAAGCCAGATTCACTCAACAACTGGATTGTCGATATACAAAACTTATCAACTGCAGTGATTCACTTAACAACTCAGGCAAGAAAGGTCGTAAAATGAGAGCAAAACCCACTTAACAAATGTCTCATTTAACAACAGAAATTTTCAGTTCAATTGTGATCATAAGTCGAGGATTACCTGTAATGTATTTCAACTTATTCCAAAGAATGTTTAACCAAGTTCCTTGAACTAACCAATATTTTTTTGAGGGGGGATATATTACACAATTATCTTGTTCATCTGATTCCCACCAAAACTCAGCAAGAAATCGCATTTCCGTGGTTTGATGATTTGTGAAAAAGAAATTCAGAAATTCAAAATACTTACAAAGTTCAAAATTGTGTGGAGTGGTTTTTCCTGTGATGCTCTACGGAAGTGAAAATTGGACTTTAAGAAACAGGGTAGAACAAAGAATGGATGCTTTTGAACTTTCTTTGGGGTTAAAAAGACTCTGGAAAACACCATGGATAGCCAAGAAAACTAATCAATGGATCAGTAAATAAATCAACTCACAGCTCTTCAACTGATGCGCAAATGACCAGATTTAAATTACTTACTTCAAACACATGATAGGAAAGACTCAGAGCTCTGGAGAAGGATCTTCTATTGGAAAAGTTGAAAGGAAAGAGAAGAAGAGAATGACTAGCATCAAGGTGGATGGACTTGGAGTTGACCATGGGGACATTGTTGGGAGATTTGGAGGACCAAGTTGGGGACAAGTTGTCAAGGAGAAGATCTCTCTCTTTTTGTCATGGAGATCTATGAAGGAGAGAACCAACCTAGAACTAAGGAGAAATTTCCTGAGAGTGAGAACAATTAACCAGTGGAACAAGTTGCCTCCAGAAGTTTTTTTTTTTTTTTTAATTTGATTTATATGCCGCCCTTCTCCGAAGACTCAGGGCGGCTTACAATGTGCTCAGCAATAGCCTTCATCCTTTTGTATATTTATACAAAGTCAGCTTATTGTCCCCACAACTGGGTCCTCAATTTACCTACCTTAGAAAGGATGGAAGGCTGAGTCAACCTTGAGCCTTGGCGAGATTCGAACCCTGCAGTAATTGCAGGCAGCTGGTCTTAATAACCAGCTTAATAACAGGGTGCCTTAAACCCCTGTACTACCAAGGCACCCAAGTTGTGGGTGCTGCTCCATCACTGGAGGCTTTTAAGAAGAGATTGGACAACAATTTGCCTGAAATGGTATAGGTTTTCCTGCCTGAGCAGGACATGTAGCCTATGACTATCATTAAGTATTGTACCTTATGATTCTTGATGAATGTATCTTTTCTTTTATGTATACTGAGAGCATATGCACCAAGACAAATTCCTTGTGTATCCAATCACACTTGGCCAATAAAAAATTCTATTCTATTCTATTCTATTCTATTCTACTCTACTCTACTCTACTCTACTCTACTCTACTCTACTCTACTCTACTCTACTCTATTCTATTCTATTCTATTCCAACAAGCAAAGTCAATCAGAAATTTATCTTCCATTCACGTTTTAAACCATCCAACATCGATCCCTTCCCATTCCAGAAAACAACCTATTTTTCCAGTTAAATCCAGCACCAAACCCTGGTATGTAAACTTCCCTGCACCAATAAAAGAGATTATTTGTAGTTTGGGGTTGAATTGTGGGATCCTAGATGCTGTCTGAGATTGGATGTTTTTTCTCGCAGGCTTTTCATGACCCAATTAGGTAACATCATCAGTGCTAGAAAGGAGTGGGGTTTGCAAACTGATGTTACCCAGTTGGGCCATGAAACGTCTTCAAGAAAGCAACCAAGCTCAGAGAGCATCGGACTCCACAAAGTCCCCTATTTTGCCTCTTACTCTTCAGGAAAATGCATTCAAGAATAGAATAGAATAACAGAGTTGGAAGGGACCTTAGAGGTCTTCTAGTCCAGCCCCCTGCTTAGGGAGGAAACCCTACACCACTTCAGACAAATGGTGATCCAACATCTTCTTAAAAACCTCCAGTGTTGGAGCATTCACAACTTCTGGTGGCAAGTTGTTCCACTGATTAATTGTTCTAACTGTGGTGTACACAGGTGGAATGTGTTGCCATATCGGTGGGCACACGAGCTCAGCTCCGGTGAGACCGGAAGTTGGCAAATGGGCCATTTCCGGCCTCCGGAGGGCCTTTGGGAGGGTGGGGAAGGCCATTTTCGTCCTCCCCAAGGTCCTAGAAAGGCTCTGGAGGCTGGGGAGAGAGTAAAACGGGCCTACCTGGCCCACCCAGGAATGCCAGGAGCGGGGCGGGGGGGTTGCACACACATGTGCAAGGGCAGAGAGTATAGAATTATGGATGTGGGCATGCATGCGTGGGATTCCCCCCTATCCCCCTACCCCCGCTCCTGGCACACGATGACAAAAAGGTTAGCCATCACTGCCCTATAACATTTCAGACAAATGGTTATCCATTTATGAAGAGCCGAGGTGGCGCAGTGGTTAGAGTGCTGTACTGCAGCTACTTCAGCTGACTGCTAGATCAGCGGATCAAATCTCACCGGCTCAAGGTTGACTCAGCCTTCCATCCTTCCGAGGTGGGTAAAATGAGGACCCAGATTGTTGGCGGCAATATGTTATTTAGTATACTGTAAATTGTTGTAAGCCGCCCAGAGTCCTCGGAGAGTGGGTGGCATAGAAATATGATTTATAATAATAATAATCCAACATTTTCTTAAAAACTTCCAGCGTTGGAGCATTCACAACTTCTGGAGGCAAGTTGTTCAACTGGTTGATAGTTCTAACTGTCAGGAAATTTCTCCTTAGTTCTAAGTTGCTTCTCTCCTTGATTACCTTCCATCCATTGTTTCTTGTCCTGCCCTCAGGTGTTTTGGGGAATAGCTTGACTCCCTCTTCTTTGTGGCAGCCCCTGAGATATTGGAAGACTGCTATCATGTCTCTCCTAGTCCTTCTCTTCATCAAACTAGACATACCCAGTTCCTGCAACCGTTCTTCATATGTTTTAGCCTCCAGTCCCCTAAATCAACTTTGTTGCTCTTCTCTGCATTTTTTCTAGAGTCTCTGCATCTTTTTTTACCTCATGGCGACCAAAACTGAATGCAATATTCCAAGTGTGGCCTTACCAAGGCCTTATAAAGTGGTATTAACACTTCAGGTGATCTTGATTCTATCCCTCTGTTTATGCAGTCTGGAACTGTGTTGGCTTTTTTAGCAGCTGCTGCACACGGCTGGCTCATATTTAAATGGTTTATTTAAATTCAGACAACCTCTTCTGTAGTACATTGGCCATTGGCTGTTCATCAATTGGCCATTGGCTGTTCATCAGCCAACCAGAGCTCTCAAAACCTTATCTTTTCCCCACCCCTTCAATCATGCAAGTAAATGTTTTATCAGCAATGAAACTCAACCTTATTGATTATTCCAGCAAGATGCTAACGTGAGCTGCGCTAAACAGACCCTGCGAAGAAAACTTTTGTGTATGTGTGTTGTGAGGATTCCCCTCCTCCTGAAGTTTCCTTTCCTTTCACTGGGTTTACAAAAAGACAGCAGAGAGGGAGACCGGATGGCTAAATGTTTGGTACCTGACAGAGACCGCCTGTCGGCTTTGAAAGCAGTCGGACATCTGTTTGTACAATGCAAACACACCAACAGATGCCAGTTTAGCGACTGAAGGAGAAAAAGAGGGAGGGAGGATGGGGAGGAGAAAAAATGTAAGGAGTAACACACACAGAGAGAGAGTTTACTTTATAGAGGAATGGAAACTGCCATTTTACCGCAAAAATGAAAGCATCTGATCTCTCAGGGCAAGGAAATCTTTTTTAAATTTTTTCTTTTTGTTGAAACAGCTTTGGGAGTGGGGGGGAAAGAGGAGGAGGAGGAGGTAGGGTGGAGGGGAGGAGGGAGGAGGAAAGGAAGGAGGGAGGGAGGGAAGAAAAGGAAGGAAGGGGGAGGGAGGCAGGAGAGAGGGAAGGAAAGAAGGAGAGGGAGGGAAGGAAGGAAGGAAGGAAGGAAGGAAGGAAGGAAGGAAGGAAGGAAGGAAGGAAGGAAGGAAAAGAAGAAGGGAGGGAGGGAGGAAGAAGGAAAGGAAGGAAGGTGAGGGAGAGAAGGGGAAGAAGGAGGGAGGCAGGAAGGAGGGAGGGAAGGAGGGAAGGAAGGAAGGAAGGAAGGAAGGAAGGAAGGGAGGGAGGAAAAGGAGAAGAAGAAGGAAAAGAAGAAGGGAGGGAGGAAGAAGGAAGGAAAGGAAGGAGAGGGAGAGAAGGGAGGGAAAGAAGGAGGGAGGCAGGAGGGAAGAGAGGGAGGGAGGGAGGGAAAGAAGAAGAGAGGGAGGAAGAAGGAAGGAAGGAAAGAAGGAAGGAAGGAAGGAAGGAAGGAAGGAAGGAAGGAAGGAAGGAAGGAAGGAAGGAAGGAAGGAAAAAAAATAACTAAGCTCAGGGAGAGGATGTTTCCTCAGCCCCTTAAATACACATACACCAGTACAAGTTTACATAGCCCAGGACTTTACTTGGACTTTTATTTTATTTTAATTTCTTTTTTATTTATCAGAAGGAACTTTATTCCATTCTTCGTGATATGTTAGCAATGTCTGTTAAATGCAATCATGTATTGATGTCCGTATCTAGTTCCAGCTTCTATGGCTCTCTGGGTCCGCCCAGAACAAGAGTAAGTCCATACTGTGCAAAGTCCCGATATGCAGATGAGAAAAAAAAGAACAAAAGAAAGAAAGAAATGGGATAACAACAATTCCAGAACCCCCACAATGAGGATAATCAATGCCCCCTGCCTGCATGAGAACCAAAAAGAACTCCAGAGCATTGCTAATGCTTCTGGAGGGGCGGGGGGAAGATGGAGGCAAAATAAATCGAATCTTATTTAAATCGTATTCTTAATTTTGGGTTCCTGACCAAGTTGATAGGAATATTATGGTAAATACACTTTGTATAAAACAGGCATCTGATAGTGGCCACTTTTATTTCAAACCACAGCTGCACAGCCTGAGGCCTTCAGAAGCTTCCTTTCCCGATCTCAGAAAGCAGTTTAATGTGCTATAAAGGGAAAATATGAAACATGGACAGTCACCATGTCAACTATATTTATTGTGAATTAAATTAAGACTGCCAGATCGGGCTGGTGGAAATCCAGAGGAAGAGTAGGATGGAAGCGAGGATGGATGTTTCATCATTTGGTGCTACCGTGTCCTGCTATCATTCAGGTTTCAGCAGCCCAGATTTGGGTTTTTTAGCAGATTTTAAATGGAAATGAAACGAAATCTGTATTTGGAGCTGATGCTATTCATGATTTTGTAGAGTCCTGTCCTTGGGAGGCCTCTTCCTTGACATTGAGCTCCTGAAGAACATTCTACTGAGTGAGCTCCAGCAAATGATAACGGTGAAGATATGCTGTTAAGTCGGTGTTGATTTTTGGTAGGTAGATTTCCTTCATAATGACCTGTCTCTAACCTGGTCCTTCAACTCTTCAACCCCCTGTCATCCATTATGTTAGACTAGATCAGGGCAGTAATGAAATCCAATTTGTTTTACTACCGGTTCTGTGGGCGTGGCTTGGTGGACATGGCAGGGGAAGGATACTGCAAAATCCCCATTCCCTCCCCACTCCAGGGGAAGGATACTGCAAAATCTCCATTCCCACCCCACTCCAGGGGAAGGATACTGCAAAATCTCCATTCCCACCCCACTCCAGGGGAAGGATACTACAAAATCTCCATTCCCACCCCACTCCAGGAGAAGGATATTGCAAAATCCCCATTCCTTTCCCACTCCTGGGGGAAGAATATTGCAAAGTCTCTATTCCCAACCCCCTCTGGGGCCCTCCGGAGGTGGTATTTGCCAGTTCTCTGAACAGCTCAAAATTTCTGCTACCGGTTCTCCAGAACCTGTCAGAACCTGCTGGATTTCACCTCTGGATGAGGCCCAGGAGAACCCCAAGGATCCTTAGTTCTGAATGCTTCAGCAATAAGAATTATTTCCCATTCTCTCGCCAAACCAGACCGTCTCCTGGCTAAAATTTGGCACCTCCCAAGTCAAGTAGCCCAGGAACAGTCTTTCACAGCAACGGATGTAAATGGCAGATGTAAATTCTAATTCCTTCAAAGCAGGTCCAACAAATGCTCCTCAAATCCGTCTTCTTTGAAAGGCAACCTTGTCCGTTAATACTGATCTTCTAAGTAAAACGCGTCCTGGTTTTGAGTTGCTTTTTTATTGTCCTTGTAAAAGGAGAAGGCCCAGCTGACGGGTAATAGGGAGATCATGGCTTGATGGGTTGTTAGTACCGTGCCAAATAGGCTTTTAATTTTCTTAGGGAGGTGCAGGGCGTCTCTGGAGCTGAGCATCCATCATTGCCACAAAACTTCACATCCCCAATTTTCCCCAAGGGGCTCTCATTGTGAAGAGTCCCCAGCCTGTTTTGTGACTCCAGGCACTGCTAGCCTTTCTCTGGAGCAAATCATCTGCCTCGTGGCTTTTAGGATGATAAAAAGTCATGTCGCCCGGCACAAAACGACATGCGGCTGAAGTCTTTAGAGGTGCCAAATTCATTTAGAATCCCCTTCCGGTGACACGGCATGGTCTTTTTGTCCAATCGCTGGGAGGGAGAGCAATTTGAACGGCTGCAGAATAAAACCACAGAGGTTCGCACAGGCGAGCTGACATTTTATTCCTCCAATTACAATTTTGGGAACGAGAGACAGGTTTTATATATCGTTTTGCAGGGAAAGTTTACCTTCTAAACAATGCTTTCTCCTTGACTTTTTCCTCCTGACGTATCACCAGAGAGAAAATGCAAAAAGAGTATATATCCGCAACCTTTTTTATTCCTGTGATAATTTATTTCACATTTGCGCGCACCCGTAAACACCCATTTAGAATAGATTTACTAAAGAGTAGTGCAAAAAAGCATTTTGAGGAAAATTGTGACAGGTAAAGATTTGGGTTGCTCAGTTTATTGTCGGCGCAATGTTAAAAGTTTGGGAGCCATCTCCACATCAGGCTCGTAAGGTTCTTAAATCACACTTAAAGCAAAAAGTCCTTCCAGAAAAGAAAGGCCAGAATAGAATAGAATAGAATAGAATAGAATAGAATAGAATAGAATAGAATAGAATAGAATAGAATAGAATAGAATAGGAGTTGGAAGAGACCTTGGAGGTCTTCTAGTCCATCCCCCTGCTTAGGCAGGAAACACTACACCACTTCAGACAAATGGTTATTCAACCTCTTCTTAAAAACTTCCAGTGTTGGGGCATTTACAACTTCTGGAGGCAAGTTGTTCCACTGATTAATTGTTCTAACTGTCAGGAAATTTCTCCTTAGTTCTAGGTGGCTTCGCTTCTTGATTAATTTCCACCCATTGCTTCTTGTCCTGCCCTCAAGTGCTTTGGAGAATGGCTTGATTCCCTCTTCTTTGTGGCAGCCCCTCCTGCCCCCACACAAAGAGGCCTTCTGTTCAGGCTTCCAAAGACAAAAAGACCATCACATCTCTATCACCAACAGGAACTCCCTTTGTGAGTGGGCTTGTTCAGATGATGCACTCTTCTATCAAAAGATTTTGATCGCCTATATTGGCCTGTCCATATATCTGTATCCCCAGCACAAACTTGGCAACTTTAAGATATGTGGCCTTCAATTCCCAGAATTTCCAGAGAGGGAGGGAGGGAGAGAGGGAGGGAAAAAGAAATGGTGATGGAGAGAGAAAGTGAATGAAAGAAGGGAAGGGGAAGAGAGAGGAAGAGAGAGGGCAGAGGAGAGAGGGAAGGAAAAAGGGAGGGGAAAGAGGGAGAGAAAAGAGAGGGAGGGAGGGAGAGGGAGGGAGGGAGAGGGAGAAAGAGAGACAGTATGGGAGAGAGAGGGAAAGAGGGAAGGAGAAAAGAGAGGGAAGGAGAGAGAGAGGGAGACAGAAGAGACAGAGAGGAAAAGGGAGAAAGAAAGGGAGACAATTAAAGTGAGGAGAGATGGAGAGAAGAGGGAGAGAGAAGGAGATGAGAGGGAGGGAGAGAGAAAAGAGGGGAGAAGGGAGAGAATGAAAGAGAGAGGGAGGGAGGGAAAGGGGGCAGAGGGAGGGAGGGAAAATGGTGATGGAGAGAGAAAGTGAATGAAAGAAGGGAAAGGAGAGATAGAGGAAGAGAGAGGGCGGAGAAAGAGAGAGGGAAGGAAAGAGAGAGGGGGGAAGAGGGAGAGAAAAGAGAGGGAAGGAAAGAGAGAGGGAGACAGAAGAGACAGAGAGGAAAAAGGAGAAAGAGAGGGAGAGAATTAAAGTGAGGAGAGATGGAGAGAAGAGGGAAAGAGGGAGAGAGAAGGAGATGAGAGGGAGAGAGAGAAGAGGGGGGGGAAAGGAGAGAGAGAAAATGAAAGAGAGAGGGAGAAAGGGAAAGAGAGGGGCCAGAGAGGGAGAGGGACAGAGCGATCCTTGAGGAGCCATGGTTCTGCTAAGAGGTGGAATAAGTCTTCGGAAAGAATTTGTGCATCCTTCTTCCTCCCAACTTCCCTTTCCCCTACTCCACCACCCCCCTCCCCATCTCCTCCATTCAATCCCCAGTGCTGTAATTTTTGAAGGAATTGGCTCATCTTACGTGCAGATAGATTTGTGTCAAGGTGCAGTCGAACAGATAGTCTGGTCTATGCATAGTAAGAGCTTTCTCAGAAAGAGGAGATGCCTAGAGCAGGGCCTTATCAATGCAACCTGACTGCCGTTTATCTACTCCTCCATCAAATATGAAAACAGTTCTCCATCTAATGCTTCTATTTTTCTTAGGAAGGTGACGAGCGGAATAATAATTGGGGTCCAGGGTTGGGATGGCGGATGGGGGGGGGTGGGGGTTTTAGTATACTGAGTTGTGGGCTTCGGGGTAGGGGGGACAGAGGGGGAGTTCAGGTCAGGAGCAAAAGCACCTTTTTTTTACCAGTCTTGATCCTTATGGGTAAAAGTCCTCCCCACCCCTCAGTCCCTTTGCTCTGAGCATCTTTGCAAAATGCTGGAAGCCGACGTCGGCCCATTAAAACATTTCAGACTTGAATAATTTTCTGCTTTTCCTTTAGGCAAACAAACTGCAGGGTTGCCAAGAAGATGCAGTAGGACCAATGGGGGCAGCTGAGGGGACAAGTGTCTTTTTAACAGAATTACAGAGTTGGAAGGGACCTTGGAGGTCTTCTAGTCCAACCCCCTGCTCAAACAGGAAACCCTGTACCATGTTGGAGAAATGGCGGACAATCTTTTCATGAAAACCTCCAGTGGTGTCAAGGACTACCTGTACAAGACTCTACACATGACCCCAAATGTATACACATACAGACATGCACACATGGATATCTTTAACAATGGGAGCTTATGTGGAACAAATATTCCGGATACTGTGGAAACAAACAGTCTTTTTCCAATATTTTTCGTTGCATGAAAAATCCCCATTGCTACATTCCTTCTGATTAAAAATAACTAACTTCATCAGCCAAAGCTCATCCCAAGGCAGTGTGTCTATCATGATTAAAATCATAAATGACAACATAGAATGGCTCAAGAACAGACATAAACAGGTTGCTGAAAACAAAGAATTAACTGGGTTTTTAAAAAGATGCTTAGAGTAGAATTAATGTGTTGACGTCCCAAACAAGCGCAAAAGCAATCCCAAAAGATTCTTTCCATTGAAAGCCTACATACTTTGTTCCCTACATTCCATGTATACTTATCTAATGCAAATATTATTCAAGTATGTATATATTTATAAGATAATTTACATGACTATCATTTGTTTAACCTACACTATTCTGTATAAATGAGATCCATATTTATCTTATGACCCTTGACTGGCAGAAGCTTGGGGACAGAGCAAAAAAAAAGAGAAGGGCTTTGGATGGCGCTAATTAATGTGTGGAACTCCCTGTCACAAGACAGGACTTGAAACAGAGTTTGAAGCTCATGGAAGATAGTTAGGTATGGAGGCTAAATGCCTGTATGTTGTTGGAGTGCAAACATTATCAGGATATTTAATTTAGTATCTGGAACACTAAAGGGTACAATGGGCCAAAAGACACAGTTGTAGTTGATTAATTGGAGAGTGTGGGCAGGCCCTGCCTGAGGCAATCTACGCTATGATTGGTTGCTGTGGGTGGAAAAGGGGAGTTTCCCTTTTTTCCCGCCTTTTTCTTATATCTGCTCTGGATGATGTTTTGTGATTTACCTCATGATGCTCCTGTATATGTGTGTGTGTGTGTGTGTGTGTGTGTATATATATGTGTGTGTGTGTGTGTGTGTGTGTGTGTGTGTGTGTTTTTCTTCTAGCCAGGTTTTCCCTACGTAGCCAAGGTTTTTTTGTAGCTCCAGCTACAAATATATATATATATATATAATATATATATATATATATATATATATATATAATATGTATATTTCGCTGATAAAGAAATAAAGGGAGACTTCCTTTATTTCTTTATCAGCGAAATATAAATTTGGTATAAAATGGTTTGTCGTGAATGTGACTGCTTGAGGGCTCCTGGAGGCAAACAGGAGCATCACGAGATAAATCACAGAGCACATAGAAGAAAAGAGCACGGAAAAAGGGAAACTCGTGTCAGCTTCTCTGACTCCATTTCGACACCTGCTGTGCAATTCCCTGACAAAACTGTGCGATTCTCTCTCTCTCTCTCTCTCTCTCTCTCTCTCTCTCTCTCTCTCTCTCTCTCTCTTTCTCTCTCTCTCTCCCTCCCTCCCTCCCTCCCTCTCTCCCCCTACCCTTCCTGCCAGAGGGGAGCAACAGAAACAGACCGTGAAGAGGGTGTGTGGGGTCTCTAACAATGCTTTGAGCTGTAAGCACATAGCGTTTATAAGCAGTATCCTGAATAACGGGAAGCGAGCTTCCTATAATTTTCTCGGCTGCCCTTACCACTCCCTGTATGGACTTTCTATCTGAGGCACCGTGGCTACCAAACCAAACAGGGATGCAGTTTGTTTGCTCTCAATCCTGCTGGGACAG
The DNA here is from genome assembly GCF_029215685.1 of Pituophis catenifer annectens. Taxonomy (NCBI): domain Eukaryota; kingdom Metazoa; phylum Chordata; class Lepidosauria; order Squamata; family Colubridae; genus Pituophis; species Pituophis catenifer. The sequence goes on from NW_027256881.1 coordinate 4,666,414, forward strand.
AAGGAGAAAGATGTACTCTCCTCATCTGACGCAGGAAATGCAGATGCTGGTTTGCACGCGTCACTAAGGATGACGTTTGGAGAGTCCAGTTCAGATAGTTAGTTATCTGCGACCCCAGATACTTAATACTGTTGACCACCTCTACAGCTGCATTAACTAACTTTAATAGTAGTTTGTGGTTGTTCAGAGGATATTTTAGAAGCTCCTTAATCCCACCTGTCCCCTTTACCTCTTCCCATCCTTCTAAATCCTCAACCTGGCCCAAACCTAATCAATTTTCCTAGCACATCCTCGACTCACTCCACATGCCCCATAGTAAGTAAAAGCCTCATTAGGAAAGTAAAAATGGAAAGTGAGAAACCTGGGCTAATGTTACGCATTAAGAAGACAAAGGTCAGGCTAACCTGCGTGCTTCGTGCATTTATGGTTGATCGCCAGGAACTGAAGACGGAGGATAATTTTCCTTTCTTGCATTCAAGAAGAGATAAAGATGAGAAGAGACAATTAAGGCTAGAAAGGAAGACCCTGACAAGCCCAGACAATGTAAGTGCCCTTTTGGAGATTGTAAAAGTGACTGTCTGAATCTAAAACATAATGAGGAAAACTGGTCCTGGTTCAAAGAACATGGCCGTAGCTGAAAAATTTTTCTTTCTACTCCTTTCTTTAATTTCCTATTGGTTTAATTTCCTTTCCTTTTGCTTTTCTATTTCCTACTGACTTGATTCCTCAGGTTTCCCATCACTAAGACTCAAAGATTACATGTAGTCCTCAAGTTAAGACTAAAAGCATTGTGATTAACACCAGCTGTCTGCAATTACTGTAAGTTCGAATCTCACCAGGCTCAAGGTTGACTCAGCCTTCTATCCTTTCTAAGGTAGGTTAAATGATGACCCAGTTTGTGGGGGCAATAAGCTGACTTTGTATAAATATACAAAAGGATGAAGGCTATTGCTTAATGCATTGTAAACCGCCCTGAGTCTCCGGAGAAGGGTGGCATATAAATCAAATTAAAAAAAAATAAATTATGATCACAATTGAATCAGGGATGGGCTTCAAAAATTTTAGCAAGAGGTTCTCTGCCCAGTTGCTGAGTGGGCGTGGTCATAGTGGGTGTGGTCTAGTCAGCCTCCTGCACCACGGTGGGGAGCGTTTTTGCCCTCCCCGGGCTCCAGAGTCTTTCCTTGAGCCTCCGGGAGGGCAAAAATGGCCTCCCCAGGCTCCGGAGGCCCTTCCCAAACTTCCGGTAGGCCGCTTTTTGCCCTCACCAAGCCTCCGTGCATGCCCTGCACTTACCTGCATCCAAAACGAGCCATGTGGGGACTCCTGGGAGGGTTGGGGTGGGGTGGGATTTGTGGGTTCTCCAAACTGTACAGAATCTTAGCTAGAGGTTCTCCGGAACCCCTGCGAACCCCCAGCAGCCCATCCCTGAACTGAACCCAACATTTCTGTTGCTAAGCGAGACAATTGTTAAGTGAGTTTGCCCCACTTTAAACTTTTCTTGCCACAGTTTAAGTGAGTCACTGCAGCTGTTAAGTTAATAACATGATTGTGAAGTGAATCTGGTTTCCCCATTGACTTTGCTTGCCTGGAGGTTGCAAAGGGTAATCACGTGACTCCAGGATACTGCAACCGTCATAAAAATGAACCAGTTGCATCCAAATTTTGATCACATGACCATGCAGATGCTGCAACATGTTGTAAGTGAGAACTAGTCCTAAGTCACTTTTTTTCAGTGCCATTGTAACTTCAAACAGTTACTAAATGAATGGTTGTAAGTCAAGGACTACCTGTATAAGGCTATAAGACTCAAAGATTCAAAAACTATAAGATCAAAACCCAAAGACACAGTTGCTAAGGGAATCACTGCAGTTCTTAAATTAGTAACACGGTTAAGTGAATCTGTCTTAAACATTGACTTGCTTGTCAGAAGTTCACATGGGATACTGAACCGTCACACTGCCAAACATCCAAATTTTGATCACAAGACCATGGGGATGGCTGCAACAATCATAAAGGTGAAAAATGGTCATAGGTCACTTTTTTCCGTGCTGTTGTAACTTCGAATAGTCACTAAACAAATGATTGTAAGTCAAGGACTACCTATATATAAACGCTCGGTCAGGGGTGGGTTTCAGATCCTTTAGCAACAGGTTCACTGCCCCGTTGCTGGGTGGGCGTGGCCATGGTGGGTGTGGCCTAGTTGGCCGCCTGCACCATGGCTTGGGGGGAGGGGGAAAACTGTTTCCCCCGGCCTCCGGAGGCCTTCTGGAGGCCAGAAACAGGCCTGTTTCCGGACTTCCGGAACTTCCGGTAGGCCTGTTTTTGCCCTCCCAGACCCTCCGCACGGCCCCTGCACTTACCTGGAATGATGAACGGGCTACGTGGAGACTCCTGGGAGGGGAGAGGAGGGGAGGGGAGGGGAGGGGTGGGCGTGGCCAGCCAGGGGTGGCATTTGGGGGTTCACCGAACCCTGGTGATCCTTGGCTAGAGGATCGCCCGAACCCCTAGGAGCCCACCCAGAGGTGGGTTTCAGCAGGTTCTGACCAGTTCTGGAGAACTGGTAGCGGAAATTTTGAGTAGTTCAGAGAACCGGTAGTAAAAATTCTGACTGGCCCCTCCTCCATCTATTTTCTGCCTTCCAAGTCCCAGCTGATCAGGAGGAAATGGGGATTTTGCAGTAACCTTCCCCTGGATTGGGGAGGGAATGGAGATTTTACAATATCCTTCCCCTGCCACACCCACCAAGCCATGCCATGCCCACCAAGCTACGCCCACTGAACTAGTAGTAAAAAAATTTGAAACCCACCACTGAGCCCACCCCTGGACTCAGTCACACCGACGATGTTGCCTAATTGAGTAATGAAACATCTGCAAACATGTAACCAAGCTCAGAAAGCACCAAAAATTCCAAAGGTTGGGAATGTTGGCCAAGACGAGGTCAGAAATGCAGCAACGTTTCCCTAGTTGGGTTAAGGGAAGGTTTGCCATCCCTCCCCTACATATCTCAGCATTGTCTCCCGCGGTTAAAAAGACAGACACTGAAGGTAGAAGAAGATCCATTTGTTCCAGTTTAAGTTTCAGCGTAAGCCTAGATCTTTCTCCTCCTTTAATGCCTCCCGGTTGTAAGCTCCTGATCTTCCCCGGCAGCTTACAATCTTTGAACACAAATATATCTTTAAGAATTGGAGAGCCGAGACAAGAAATCTCCCAGGCATTAGATGAAAAGGGCAAGACCCTTCGGATTATTATAACCATTTAGTTTAGGCTGTGCAAGGCGAGGAGGACAGCAAGCTTTACTTAATCAGGCACCGTTATCCTGCCCGCCTCCCTGTCAAAGCCATTTTATGCCTTCTCCTTGGCCCAACCAAACTTGCTTTTCTTTCATGAATCTTTTATTTTTCTTTCTGTTTCTAAACCACCAATGACTGAATCCCAATTCCCCTCAGCTTTAGAAGCTGGGAGGAATTTTCCACAGGCTTGGAGATTATCTATGTGGTTGCTATGTATTGTGGAAGTTGAAAATAACTTATTTTATTTTAATCCTGCCTTTATTGTTGTTTATATATAAGTCAAGGTGGTAAACATGCCCAATATTCCTTCCTTCCTCCTATTTTCCCCACAACAACAACAACCCTGCTAGATAGGTTGGTTGAGTTGCAAGAGAGGGACTGGCCCAAAGTCACTCAGCCAGCTTTCATGCCTAAAGCGGGACTAGAACTCACCGTCTCCTGGTGGTTGGCCCGAAGTTACCCAGACAGCTTTCCACCTAAGGCGGGACTAGAACTCCTGGTCGTCTGGTGATTGGCCCAAACTCACCCAGATGGCTTTCTTGCCTAAAGTGGGACTCCTGGTGATTGGCTCAAAGTCACTAAGCTGGCTTTCATGCCTAAGGCACAATTCGAACTCGCCATCTCCTGGTAATTGGCCCAACCACCCAACTGGTTCAGGGGTGGGTTCTACTTACCTTTACTATCAGTTTGCAACAGGGCCGCATACATGCGCACCCTTCTGTGCATGCGCAGATGACGTTCTGATGACGTCAGGGTTGGTGGGTGAAGCCTCCCTCCGGTTTTACAGAACCGGGGGCAACAGGGTTACAGTCATACAGTCATAAGTGGGAGGAGATGGGTGGTGGGAAAGATGAGAAGATTAATAGTAGTTCAGACTTAGTAAATAGTTTGACAGTGTTGAGGGAAATATTTGTTTAGCAGAGTGATGGCATTTAGGGAAAAACTGTCCTTGTGTCTAGTTGTTCTGGTGTGCAGTGCTCTATAGCGTCGTTTTGAGAGTAGGAGTTGAAACAGTTTATGTCCAGGATGTGAGGGGTCTGTAGATATTTTCACAGCCCTCTTTTTGACCTGTGCAGTATACAGGTCCTCAATGGAAGGCAGGTTGGTAGCCATGGTTTTTTCTGCCGTTCTAATTATCCTCTGAAGTCTGTGTCTGTCTTGTTGGGTTGCAGAACCAAACCAGACAGTTATAGAGGTGCAGATGACAGACTCAATAAGTGCTCAAATTCCGGTCACTTTTCCGAAGAGCAGATCCTATACCTGTCCTTATTTTCCACTTCCACGGTTCGACTAAAACATGTTTCTTGCCAAGGGGGGTCAAAAACTGTCTATAATCCTGGGTACACGGGCTCTTGAGAAAGTCAGAAAATGCTTGCAGGCTGTTAACTCACAGATGACATCTAGGGGAGATAGGAGACTGCATTCTGCGATCAGTTAAATCACCGTCCAGACTTATCAGCGAAGTAACAGACGGCCCATCTGGTAAAATAACTTGATGCCGAGGGAAGGAGTGTTTCTCCCTAAAGGACTGTGATAAATCATGTTTATGGGCAGCAGTCACGGTCCAAGCAGTGTGGTCCAGCCTGTGCAAGCCGGAAGAAAAAGTGGGGTCAGGTGCAACAATAAATTGCCATCTAAACACTCAGCGTCGAAAGCTAATCAGGAATCGGGGACAACAGGACACCCTGGGCAGAAGGTCTGCCCGAGGCGTGATCTCAGGCAGACTGCAGTCAGCCGGCTCCAAAAGATCTCTGGAAGTGTATGCTTTCAACCCTGAGATCTAGAAACTTGTCTGCCTGTCTGTGTTTAAATGGAAGCTCCGATACTCTGAGTCTCACTAACGTTCCCAACTCTGTGGCCAAGATCAACATTAAGTATTATAGGGCCATCAAGTTGTTCTCAACCATGAGATGTAGAATCTCTCTCTCTCTCTCTCTCTCTCTCTCTCTCTCCCTCCCTCCCTCCCCCCCTCTCTCTTTGAATTAAAGCTGCAATACTTTGAGTCTCACTAAAGTTCTCAACTCTGTGGTCAATATCAACATTAAGCAGTGTAGGACCACCAAGTTGCCTTCAACCGTGAGGTCTAGAAACTTCTTTCTCTCTCTTCTCTCTGTCTCTGTCTCTCTTTCATTCTCTCTCTCTTTCTGTCTCTATCTCTCCCTTTTTCTGTGTGTGTCTCTGTCTCTCTCTCTATCTCTGTCTCTGTTTCTCTCTGTGTGTCTCTCTCTTTCTCTGTGTGTCTCTCTATCTCTCCATCTCTGTCACTCTGTCTCTCTCTCTCTGTCTCTCTTTCTCTTTCTCTCTTTCTGTGTGTCTATCTATCTCTCTGTTTCACTCTGTCTCTCTGTCTGTCTCTCTGTCTGTTTCTCTCTGTGTGTCTCTTTCTCTGTGTGTCTATCTCTCCATCTCTGTCACTCTGTCTCTCTCTCACTGTCTCTCTCTTTCTCTTTCTCTCTTTCTGTGTATCTATCTATCTCTCTGTTTCACTCTGTCTCTCTCTGTCTCTCTGTCTGTTTCTCTCTGTGTGTCTCTTTCTCTGTGTGTCTCTCTATCTCTCCATCTCTGTCACTCTGTCTCTCTCTCTCTCTGTCTCTCTCTCTTTCTCTTTCTCTCTTTCTGTGTGTCTATCTATCTCTCTGTTTCACTGTCTCTCTGTCTGTCTCTCTGTCTGTTTCTCTCTGTGTGTCTCTTTCTCTGTGTGTCTATCTCTCCATCTCTGTCACTCTGTCTCTCTCTGTCTCTCTCTCTTTCTCTTTCTCTCTTTCTGTGTGTCTATCTATCTCTCTGTTTCACTCTGTCTCTCTGTCTGTCTCTCTGTCTGTTTCTCTCTGTGTGTCTCTTTCTCTGTGTGTCTCTCTATCTCTCCATCTCTGTCACGCTGTGTCTCTCTCTCTCTGTCTGTTTCTGTTTCTCTTTCTGTGTGTCTCTCTCTCTCTGTTTCACTCTGTCTCTCTGTCTCTCTCTCTGTCTGTTTCTCTCTGTGTGTCTCTCTCTTTCTCTGTGTGTCTCTCTATCTCTCCATCTCTGTCACGCTGTGTCTCTCTCTGTGTCTCTCTGTCTCTCTCTCTCTTTCTCTCTCTTTTTCTCTGTGTGTCTCTCTCTATCTCTCTGTCTCACTCTGTCATTCTGTCTCTCTCTCTGTCTCTCTCTCTCTCTGTGTTTCTCTGTCTGTCTGTCTGTGTGTGTGTGTGTGTATTTGAATTAAAAGCTACAATACTCTGAGTCTCACTAAAATCCCCAACTCCATGGCCAAGGTCAACATTAAGCAACTTTGCACTGATTTGTGATCACCGTGCCATCTTGTATCTCTAAAACAACCGTCCATCTCGGGTACCCTTCTGCAGCTTACCTGATTAACTAACAACTCTTTTTGATTCCCCATAGCAGTCCATTGCCGGCTGGGGAATTCTGGGAGTTGAAATCCACACCTCTTAGAGGTGCCAAGTTTGAGAAACACTGCTCTAGAAAAAAAAAAAAAACCTTTGAAAATAGTATAATGGTATTTTTTCTGGAGCAGCGGAGTGCGTGTCTTCCCATTGGTGAGCCTTCTCACCTCATCCTCTCCTTTAGCTCCTTGGATCTCTCGTCTCCCTGGGAGTCAAGTAGCTTTGCAGCTTAGTACAGGTATTCCTTGACTTATGACCACAGATAAGCCCAAAATTTTTGTTGCTGAACGAGATATTTGTTAAGTCAGTTTTGCCGCACTTTATGATCTCCCTTGCCACAGTTGTTAACTGAATCTGGATTCCCCATTGACTTTGCTTGTCAGGTGGTCACAAAAGATGATCACGTGACCCTTTTGGCAACTGTTGAGTTAGTTGCCAAGTATCCGAATTTTGATCACTTGACCGTAAGGACACTGCAATGGTTGTAAGTCGAAAAAAAGGCCACAAGTCACTTTTTTTCAGTGCTGTTATAACTTTGAACGGTGACTAAACAAATGGTTGTAAGACAAGGATTACTTGCATTATTTCACCCAGATAATCTCTTAATATCCAGAGGAATAACTCTGCTTTTTCCCATTCCTCCCCTGCCCCCCACCATGCAATGGTCAGCCTCTTCACCTTATTCCTGGCCTTGTGAAACGAAGACAAGAGCTAGAGTGAAGCTCTTGCTTGGTGCAATTTCTGTGACCCAGAAATTAACTCTAGGAAGGGGTAGAGGAGTCTGGAGACAGCTTTCAAAAAGGAATTCAGTGATTGCTATGGAAGCGTCTGGCTTAGTCCAGCCAGAAAGGGATGAGAAAGAAACTTGTCCTCCCTCACGTTTTTGTTTGTTTGCTTTTGTTATTTCTTTGCTCACTGCCTCCTTTCCATGATTCCTAGCCAAAAGATGATTTTTCAAGAATTCCTATGTTTGTTCTCTTCCTTCCTTTCCTTCTTCTTTCCTTCCTTCCTTCCTTCCTTCCTTCTTCTTTCATTCTTTCCTTCCCTGCATTCCTTCCTACCTGCCTTCTTGCCTGCCTGCCCCCTTCCTTCCTTCCTTCCTTCCTTCCTTCCTTCCTTCCTTCCTTCTTTCCTTCCTCCCTCCCTCCCTCCCTCCCTTCTTCCCTTCCCTTCTCTTCCCTTCAGGCCTTCATTCCTTCCCTTCCTCCTCCTTCCTCCTATCCTCCCTCATCTTCCCCATCCTCCCTCATCTTTCCTTCCTTTCCTCCTTCTTCCTTCCCCTTCCTTCTATCTTCCCCTTCCTTCCTTCCTTCCTACATTCCTTCCTCCCTCCATCCTTCCTTTTCTCCCACCCCTTAATTCTTTCTTCCTTTCTTCCTTCCTTCCTCCCTCCCTCCCTTCTTCCCTTCCCTTCCCTTAATTCCTTCCTTTCATTCTTCCTCCTCCTTCCTTCTATCCTCCCTTATCTTCCTCATCGTCCCTCCTTGTCTTTCTTTCCTTTCCTCCTTCTATCCTCCCCTTCCTTCTTCCCTCCCTCCCTCCCTCCTTCCTTTCCTCCCACCCCACTTTAATTCTTCCTTCCTTCCTTCCTCCCCTTCTTCCTTCCTCCCCTTCCTTCCTTCCTTTCCTCCCTCCCTCCTTCCTTCAAACTTCCTTCTCCCAAACATCAGCCCCAACTCTTTCTCCCCCAACCCCAACCCCAGCAGACTCCCCACCCACCCCTATTGGTGCAACTGAACACAAGAGCCCATGGACATTTGTTCAGATAAAAATAAGAGATACAGATAGAAAATAAGAGGATCCGAGCAAATTCTGCCCAAGAGGCCTTTTTTTCCTGAGCTTTAACGGATGGGGTTTCCAAAATACAAACAACCCATAAATGATGAATTGCCATTCCCCGCCATTGTCCACCCCCAGCCTCCTCCCACCCCCCTCCCCATTTTGCTGCCTGTGCAAAAGGAGTTTTGAGAGGCTAAGCAGATTAGGGATGAAAGTGGATAAATATTAAGACAGACGCATCCTGGCATCTGGGTGGTAGATCAGCTCGCCTTTCATCGAGATGGACATTAATGAGAAAGCTATGATTTCCCCCCCCCCCCCACCTGCTGGTTATAGATTCATGTGAGAAAATGGGGCAGGCCTGGGCCACTGCTTAAGACAAGACCCTGATGCAAATTGGCAGACGTAGAAATGAGTGGTCAATATAGATTAGGATTAAACCACAGCTCCTGTCCACAGTCACAGGGCACAGCATTGATCTGGTCCAGTCGCTATAATGATATGGACAGAAAGTGTGAGTGGACAAGATGCAATCATCCTGATGTGACTAGATAGATAGATAGATAGATAGATAGATAGATAGATAGATAGATAGATAGATATCCTTTGCATTTAGGGTTACAGGTAGTCCTCAATTTACAACCACAACTGAGCCTAAAATTTCTGCTGTTTAAGCAAGACATTTGTTCGGTGAGTTTTGCCCCATATGACAACCTCTCTTGTCAGTTGTTAAGTGAATCACTGCACTTGATAAGTTAGTAACCAGGTTTATTAAGTGAATCTGGCTTCTCCATTGACTTTGCTGAGAGGAAGGTCATTAAGGATGATCACAGGACCTCCGGACACCGTCATAAATAGGAGTCAGTTTCCAAGGGTCTGAATTTTGATTGCGTGACCATGGGGATGCTGCAAAAATCCTAACTGTGAAAAACGTAAATCATTTTACCACAACTTTCCCCCTTCTTCTTCCCTTCTCTTCCTTCTTCTGACCCTTTCTACTTTCTTCATTCCTCGTCTCCTTCCCTTTCCTCCTTCCCTTTCCCTTCCCCCACTCCCCTCTTCTTCTTCCTTTTCTAACCCTCTCTCCTACTCTTCTTTCCCCTCCCCTTTCTTCCTCTCCTTTTCCCTCTTTTCTATCCCTCTCTCTCTCCTTTCCTCTCTTCTCCCCTCCTACCCTTTCTCTGCTCCTCTCTCTTTTCCCACTCCTTTGTTGTTTCCATTTTCAATTCAATCTAGAATGGTATCCGAGCAGCCCCGATTTTCTATTTATATACATCTTCATTTCAATTTCTTATTTGTTTAATAATTACAACTGTTTCATCAGTCATGTACACTTTTTATAGCAACACTTTTTCCCTTCCCCCTTTTTCCTTTACTTAGACGTCATAAATAAAAATAAATATAAAAGAGAAGAAATGGCAAAAGGGCAGCCCCGAACAATTAATAATTAATACTAGTTAAAAGACGAGATGAATGATTAATGATGGATAATATGTTTATGAGAAGTAAAAATAAAATTTTTTCCAAAAAAAACCCCAATGTAAGTCACATTTTTCAGTGCTGTTACAACTAAATGGTCACTAAACAAACTATTGTAAGTCAAGGACTACCTGTATTTGCATTCCTGGGTAGCTCTGTTCATAGCATACAGCGGAATAAACATATAAAGGTAGTCCTTGACTGACAACAATTCATTTAGTGACCGTTCAAACTTACAATGGCACTGAAAAAAAGTGACTTACATCCATTTTTCACACTTATGACCGTCGCAGCAAAGCCAATGGGGAAGCCAGATTCACTTAACAACCGTATTACTAATTCAATAACTGCAGAGATTCACTTAACGACTAGAATAGAATAACAGAGTGGGAAGGGACCTTGGAGGTCTTCTAGTCCAACCCCCTGCTTAGGCAGGAAACCCTACACCACTTCAGACAAATGGTTATCCAACCTCTTCTTAAAAACTTCCTGTATTGGAGCATTCACAACTGTGGCAAGAAAAGTCGTAAAATGAGGCAGAACTCGCTTAACAAATGTCTCACTTAGCCCCAGAAATTTTGGGCTCAATTGTGGTCATAAATTGAGGACTACCTGTAATCTTGCACACATGTAGCCGAAAACCAGCTCCAATGCAGTGGCTGGGTTCACTCAGTTGCTGAATAAAGCTATTTTCTGGGTTGAATCATAACCTGCCCAGCACATTAATGCAGCCGATGCAAACACGCACGCATATCCACGCAAACCTAATCAAGATTAAAACTAACCAAGCTTAGCATATTGTGCGAACGCAGCCGGTGGGATTTATCATTATTATTCTCATTCTCATTGTCAGCTTTTTTTTGCTACTCTAGCATCGTTCTCAGCACATTTTGCAATGAATAAGAAGAGGGTCTTGCTCCCCCCTCCCCAAAAGGTTTTCAAATCTAAACAGGAACACAACGGTGGGCGGAAAACGGGACGGGGCTAAAAGCAAAGAAATATGGAACATTTTCAGTGCTTAGCTTAGCTGTAGTAGAATATATTGAGGGATATGGGGGAATGGGCAGTGGTGGATGACAATCTCAGCCCCAGAAACTCATAGTGTGACCTGGAGGCAGATTTGTTTTTCTCTCTTCCTTTCCCACTCTCCCTCCCTCCCCTTTTTTTCTCCCTCCCTCCCTCCCTTACTCCCTCTCTCCCTCTCCCGCCTTCTGTCTCTCTTTCCCTCTCTTCCTTTCGCTTTCCCTCTTTCTCTCTCCTCTCCCTTTACCTCTCTCTCCTCTCTCCCTCTCTCTTCCTCTCCCTCTCCCTTGCTCCCTTTTTTCTTCCTCCCTCCCTCCCTCCCTCCCCCTCTTGCCTTCTGTCTCTCTTTCCCCTCTCTCCCTTTCCCTCTCCCTCTTTCTCTCTCCCTCCTTCCCTTTCCCTCTCTCTCCTCTCTCCCTCTCTTCCTCTCCCTCTCTCCCTTACTCCCTTCTTCCTCCCTCCCTCCCTTCCTCCCTCTCTCCCATTCCTGCCTTCTGTCTCTCCCCCTCTCTCCCTTTCCCTCTTTCCCTCTCTCTCCTCTCTCCCTCTCTCTTCCTTTCTCTCTCCCACTCTCCCCTTTTTTCTCCCTTTGTCCCTCTCTCCCTCTCCCACCTTCAGTCTCTCTTCCCCTCTCCCCCTTTCCCACTCCCTCTTTCTTTCTTTCTCTCTCTCCTTCCCTTTCCCTTTCCCTCTCTCTCCTCTCTCCCTCTTTCTTCCTTTCTCTCTCCCCTCTTCCCCTCCCCGTCTCCTTTTTTTTCTCTCCCTCTTTCTCTCCTCTGTCTCCCTTTCCCTCTTTCTCTCTCCTGGCCTCTTTCTCTCTCTCCCTGATTCGCTTAACAACTGCAGCAAGAGAGGACGTCAAATCGGGCAAAACTCACTTAGCAACAGAAATCTTGGGCTCAATTGTGGTCGTAAGTTGAGGACTACCTGTACAAGACTCTACACATGAATCCAAATGTGTGTATATACGCACACAGATATGCACACATGGACAAAATGGGAGCTTATGTGGAACAAATATTCCGGATACTGTGGAAACAAACATAACAGTCTTTTTCCAATATTTTTCGTTGCATGAAAAATCCCCATTGCTACATTCCTTCTGATTAAAAATAACTACCTTCATCAGCCAAAGCTCATCCCAAGGCAGTGTGTCTATCATGATTAAAGTCATAAATGACAACATAGAATGGCTCAAGAACAGACATAAACAGGTTGCTGAAAACAAAGAATTAACTGGGTTTTTAAAAAGATGCTTAGACTAGAACTAATGTGTTGACGTCCCAAACCAGCACAAAAACAATCCCAAAAGATTCTTTCCATTGAAAGCCTACATACTTTGTTCCCTATTTCCACCTTTTCATAGAACAACAGAGTGACGGAGTTGGAAGCGACCTTGGAGATCTTCTAGTCCAACCCCCTGCTCAAGCAAGAAACCCTATACCAGTGATAGGTAACCTTTTCCGGACCGAATGCACCCGAATCCCCCAAATGCAATGCATGCATGGATGCCGTACATGCACCCCACCCCACACACATGCGCGCGCACATGCCATGTGCATGCGTGGCAGAGATCCAGTGACCAGCTGACTGGTGGGAGGTGCGCACGCATGCGCGGCAGAACTGAACTGGGGCAATGGCTTGGGTACCCACTGAGAGGACACTGCATGCCACCTGTGGCACACATGCCATAGGTTCACCATCACAATCCTATACCATTTCAGACAAATGGTTGTCCAGTCTCTTCTTAAAAACTTCCAGTGTTGGAGCATTCACAACTTCTGGAGGCAAGTTGTTCCACTGATTAATTGTTCTAACTGTCAGGAAATTTCTCCTTAGTTCTAAGTTGCTTCTCTCCCTGACTAGTTTCCATCCGTTGCTTCTGCATCCATCCTGCCCTCTGGTGCTTTGGAGAATAGCTTGACTCCCTCTTCTTTGTGGCAGCCCCTGAGATATTGGAAGACTGCTATCATGTCTCCCCTGGTCCTTCTCTTCATTAAATTAGACATACCCAATTCCAGCAACCGTTCTTCGTATGTTTTAACCTCCAGTCCCCCAATTATCTTCGTTGCTTTTCTCTGCACTCTTTCTAGAGCAGCAGCTTCCAACTTTTTGGGCACCGGGGACCTGTTCCGTGGAGAGAGGTTTTTCTATGGACCAGAGGGGGTGTGGTTTTGCATGTTACCTGCATCCCACAGATGAGGCTTCGCTTGTTTGCATGGCCCAGTTTCTTTCATGCCATGACCCGCTGCTGGTCCATGGACCGGGGGTCAGGGACCCCTGTTCTAGATAGATCTAGATAGATCTAGACCCCTGTTCTAGATAGATCTATTTTCTATCAGTGGCGACCAAAACTGGATGCAGTATTCCAAGTGTGGTCTTACCAAGGCATTATAAAGTAGTTTTAGAGATGTAATAGCTTGGCATCTAATTAAACTCTAGCTGATACGGGAACACTAACAAACATTTTGACAGCCACATCATATGCCAGCCTAAATCCCACTGACACGCTTCTCAATCAATAAGAGTGACAGGAACACACTGAAAATGATCAGAGATGTAAATAAGAAAATAAACTAAAGCGAAAGGGCTAATTCAGGCCCTGCTTTCCTCAGTAACACTGTGCCAGCATGCGACCTTGAAAACAGCCCTATCTCCCAGCAGGGACTGTCCAGCTACTGTATATCAGAGCTGGAGCCCCAATAAAAGGAGAATATTTGTAGCTGAGGGTCGAAATGAGGGGTCCTTGGTGCTCTCTGAGCTTGCTCGTTTTCTAGCAGATGTTTCATTACACAAATCAGACAATCTCATCCGTGCTAGTGGAGCATTCATAGTCCCTGGATGACCTGGAGATGCCGGGTACTGTAGTCCTAAAGCCATGATGGTGAACCTATGGCATGAGTGCCCGAAGTGGCACATGGAGCCATGTCGCCTGGCACGGCAGCCGTCTCCTCAACCCAGCTCCACTGCGCATGAATGCACGCCTCCCGCTAGCCAGCTGCTCTTTGGGTCTCTGCCGCACATGCGCGGGGGGGCACATGTGGGGGACGTGGACACGCATGCATTGAGGATGGGACACAGCACGGTGTGTGTGTGCTCACATTGCATTTGGGGGGTTTGCGCATGCGCCCTCCCCACACACACCCCATTTTAGGCCTGGAAGGCCTCATGCACCAACCTGGAAGCCAAAATGGGGCCGAGGGGTGCCCAGAGCACATGCACGGGGGGGGGGGAGGCACTTGCATTGCATTTTGGGGATCGGGGCACATGCACGTTTTGGGCACTGGGCACCAAAAAGGTTAACCATCCTAAGGCATCTCAAGCTGCAGCATTCATCAGGGGTGAAATCCAGCAGGTTCTAGCAGAAATTTTGAGTAGTTTGGAAAACTGGCAAATACTACCTCTGGCTGGCCCCAGAGTGGGGTGGGAATGGAGATTTTGTAATATCCTTCCCCCAGGAGTGGGGAGGGAACGGGGATTTTGCAGCATCCTTTTCCTGCCACGCCCACCAAGCCACGCCCACAGAACCGGTAGTAAAAAAAAAAATTGAATTTCACCACTGGCATTCACGCATTTCGAACTGCAAGCATAAAGCAGCCGGGGCCCGTTGCAATCCTGCAGACCTTCCTTTCATTCCGAAAACGCCCTTCCTGACACCCGCTCTTTCTTTAGACTAGCAAGTTTGCAAACGCGCACGTTTGCAAACGAGCCAAGGGTTGGGTTGTTGTTGTTGTTGTTTTCCCCGGGCTTCGAAGCCTGGCTTGAGCCTCGCCTGGGCCCACGACCGAAACCCGCGTGCAATCTGCGGCGTGCATGCAAAAAAAAATAAAAAAAAAAAAGCAGGGCGAGCGAGCGAAGGAAAGCATTGCACCCACTTCCCCCACCCCCACGCCCGGATTTGCATTCAAATGTTTGCCTGCCTGCTCCGAACTCGGAGCTTTATCATGTCAGTACAGCCAACAGCTTGTTTATGAATAAAAAATGTGGCAGGCCAACCAAAGGACGGAGTTGTCTTTGTTTTGTCAAGTGTGCCGGGAGACAAAACGGCGCGGCGCGCGTTACAAGTCCTCGCGCGGTACAAGGCGCCCGAGACCTGGCGGGGCAGCTGGCTTGGAAACTGCTACCTGCAGGCCGGTTGCCATGGCGAAGCGCCGTCACCTTCCTTTGACAAACCCCGCTGCATATTCATGAAGCCGGGCCCGTCTGCCTCCGGAGGGACCGCGGGGGGAGCTTTCGATGCAAAGCAGCGGGGCTTTGACGGACAGCCACTTTATTAACTCATTAAGCTCATCTTGTTCCCTTTAAACGCGGTATAATTACAAATAAAGCTGTCACACTTTGTTTGCAGTTATATAATTTAGCTAAGTATCGCTATGACCCGGGTTTCAAGGAGGAAGGAGAGGTGAGGGGCGCAGGATGCAGACGGAGGCGAGCCGGCGAAGCCCCCCCATGCACACACACACACCCGGGCTCGTTCAGCACCAGGGACAGCGCCGCGCCGGAGCCCCGCGGGCCAACTCAACTCGCGGGCGAGATCCCTTCCACTAGATCGGAATCCGGCGCTTTGGGGGTGGGGGGGGGGGAGAGAAGAGAGATTCATCCGATCCAGGTTCTCCAACCTGCATACAGGATGCCGCTGCAGGATGCCGTCCAAAAAGTCAGGAATGGGATGGCTCCCTGCCCCGTTTTTATCGTATTTAAGATGCAGACGATACCGTTAGTCCTTGACTTACAACAGCTCATTCAGCGAAGTTACAATCACCCTGGGGAAAAAGTGAGTGAAGACCGCTTTTCACACTTAACGACTGCTGCAGGAACCCCGTGGTCACCTGATCAGTATTCAGGCCCTCGGCAACTGACTCGGATATATGACAGTTGCGGTATCCCGAGGTCGCGTGATTTATTTTATTTATTGATTGATTTGATTTGATTTGATTTCTATACCGCCCTACTCCCGAAGGATTCAGGGCGGTGCACAGCCAAACAATAAAATACATACATACAAAATTTAAAAGTGGAATTAAAATCAAATTAAATAGTTTTGGCCCAGACAAATTAAAACCCCAATCAATTTAAAACCAATTTTAAAATTTGAATATATAAAATACTAAAAAATATTAAAAATTAAAAATCTTTTATAAAAGAAGGAGAAAATTAGGCCAGGCCCACCTGGTGAAATAAAAAGGTCTTTAAGGTGCGGCGGAAGGTGCACAGATCAGGGATCCTCCATATCTCTTTCTGCAACCTTCGGATGAGTAAAGTCAATGGAGAATCCAGATTCGTTTAACAAGCACGTTACTAACTTAACAACTGCAGTGATTCTGTTAACAACTGTGAAAAGAAAGGTGATACCATAAGCAAAATTCACTTGTCTCACTGAGCAACAGAAATTTTGGGGTCAATTTGATTATTCATGTAATAATTGCAGCAAGAATTGTATTTGCACAAAATTGGAAAGCGGAAAAAATCCCTACAGAGGGAGAGGTAATTAAGAAAATATTAGAATGTGCAGAAATGAATAGATTAACATTGGCAATTAAAGGGAAGGAAGAATCGGAGTATTATAATATATGGGGGCAATTTTATCATTGGATGAAAAATGAATATGGACAAAAGGTGGTATAAAATTAAATAAATTTGGAAGGAAAATGCTTTAACAGGAGATATAATAAATTAAAATGTAAAAGTAAAGATATATAATTAAGAAAACGATGGTAAACAGTCCTGTTGGAGAAGGGCAGTATACAAATTAAATAAATAAATAAATAAATAAATAAATAAATAAATAAATAAATAAATAAATAAAATGATGACACAAAAAATTTGTACCCAGATGACGCACTGATTGATCAATGATGTAATGTTTGCTATGAAGAAAAAAAATAAAAAACTTTTTATTAAAAAAAAGAAATTTTGGGGTCAATTGTGGTCGTAAGCTGAGGAATTTCCTGTAGCAGAAAGTGAAGAGGAACTAAAGAGCCTCTTGATGAGAGTGAAAGAAGAGAGTGAGAAAGTTGCATTAAAACTCAGTTTTAAAAAAACTAAGATCCTGGCATCTGGTCCCATCACTTCCTGGCAAATAGAAGGAGAAGAAATGGAAGCAGTGACTGATTTTATTTTCTTGGGCTCCGAGATCACTGCAGATGGTGACTTCGGCCATGAAATTGAAAAATGCTTCCTGCTGGGGTGGAAACCTAGACAGCATATTAAAAAACAGAGACATTGCATTGCCGACAAAGGTCCATATAGTCAAAACTATGATTCGTGTACAGCTGTGAGAGTTGGGCCATAAGGAAGGCTGAGCATTGAAAAACTGATGTTTTCCAATTGTCGTGCTGGGGAAGACTCTTGAGAGCCCGTTGGACTGCAAGGAGATCCAATCAGTCAATCCTAAAGCAAACCAACCCTGACTGTCCTTTGGAAGGAGCAGCAGGTGTAGCTGAAGTGTCTGAAATGCCAAATTCAGTGAAAGACCAACTTGTGTGTGGAATTCTGAATGGAAAAATAAAATTAATGGAGGCAAATTTAACATTTGAAAGGGCTAAAGGTAAAGGTTCCCCTCGCACATATGTGCTAGTCGTTCCCGACTCTAGGGGGTGGTGCTCATCTCAGTTTCAAAGCCGAAGAGCCAGAGCTGTCCGAAGACGTCTCTGTGGTCATGTGGCGGGCATGACTAAATGCCAAAGGCTTACAGAACGCTGCTATCTTCCCACCAAAGGTGGTCCCTATTTTTCTACTTGCATTTTTTTATGTGGGACAAAACTCACTTTACAGCTGTGTTGCTTAGCCACTGAAACATTGGGCTCAGTTGTGGTCATAAGTCAAGGACTACCTGACCTGTATAGGTTTTACCTGCTCTTTCTTTTGTAAGGATCATCTTCCTACCTGTTCTATTTTTTTATTTTTTTTAGACCAGTGCATTTCTGGAGTAGCTCTGTGTAAATTGGGGTTTGGGCCTTAGAATCATCAGACTGTTGGAAATCTCTGCAAGTTTGTTTGCCAGAGTTGTGTCAAACCTTGGCAGTTGCCCAAGAAGAAGATTAAGAATCAGTCTTCACCGAGATGGTGTTTTAACGGTGGCCTGGAGTGCTGAGCTGTGAAAAGGAGTTTAAAGCAGGAAGGAAGATCAATTCTGAATAGTAGTTTTTTAAACGGGAAGACTGACATGTAGTAGAGGAAGGCCGGGGATTTTAATGCCCTGAAGCACTGATGGCTAACCTTTTTCTCGTCGTGTGCTGAAAGCGCGTGTGTGCTGGCATCCTAATGCAACGCGGGGGGGGCTGCACATGTGCTCACAACCCCCCACATACCGCCTGCCCCCCCGCGCAGGCGCATGCGATCCCCCCGTGACCCCCCCGCGACCCCCATTTTTGGTGTAGCGGGCCTTCCTGCAGCCTCCTGGGCCCAAAATGAGCCAGGGGATGGGCCACACCCCGCGCCTCCCGTTTTTGGCCTAGCAGGCCTTCCTGCAGCCAACCGGGCCCAAAAACTGTTTTCTAGCCTGGTGTCTTAACCACCAGACCAATTTTTCTTCTCTAAATACTTTCATAGCTATGGGAAATTAACTATTTTAAATTTTATGGATTTAGGGGTTTTAAATTGGGAAGCTAGTGATTTAATTTTTTTTAATTATCTTAACTTTTGTATTTGTATGTTTTTTAATTTTGGCTGTTCACCGCCCTGAGTCCCTTCTGGGAGAAGGGCGGTATACAAATTAAATTAATAAATAAATAAAATAAATAAACTATGATGCGTTGGATTGCGCAAACAAAGCCTTCAACTTCACCAATAGCAATTTTGTAATAAGAGTCACTGTTGTTTGTTTATTCGTCAAAAAAATTTACAACGTCGAACAAAAAAAAAATTGTGACGGGAACAATGGGTACGTTAGTGCACTTACACAGACACACCCTTAGGAACCTCTTAAGTGTGGGTTGCGGTCCACAGAACTTACGTTGGCATTAAAACTGTGAAAGTGAGTAGTGTGGAGACAACTGAATTGGGTTAAGATTTTCCAGACTTCGACAACTCTGTTACAATAATCGAATTGTTTACAATCAAGTTTAAAGCGGTTTACGTGAACTTTAAAATGTTAATAACATGACCACGGGATGCTGCAATGGTTGTAAGCGTGTGGCATGGTCATAAGCTACTTTTTTCAGTGTCTTGTAACTCTGAACGTTCTCTAAATGAATAGTTGTAAGTTGAGGACTACCTATATGCAGCTGTGAGCTATGTCTCCTATTATCTGACCGTTCCCTAGGCCAGTGATGGCTAACCTTTTTGCCATCGCATGCCAAAAGCGGGGGGAGCGCAGGGGGGTTGCGCGTGTGTGTGCCCACACCCATAATTCTATGCACCCCTCCCCCACGCATGTGTGCGCAACCCCTCCCCCACCTTCTCCTGCTTTTGGCATGAGATGACACGGTGGGCCTGGTAGGCCCATTTTTCACCATCCCCAGGCTCCAGAGCCTTTCTAGGAGCCTGGGGAGGGCGAAAACGGCCTGTCTGCTGACTTCCAATGGGCCCAGAAGGCCCGAAAATCAGCTGGCTGGCACACGCATGTGCGCCGGAGTTCAGCTTGCATGCCCACTGATATGGCTCCGCGTGCCACCTGTGGCACGCGTGCCATAGGTTCGCTATCATGCTCTTTGACTGTCCTCTTCAGCCCAGTTCCTCAAGGTCTTTCTCACATACCATTACATCAAGATTGATCGAGGAAAACAGATATCCAAGCAGTAAGATAGATAATACATCCGTTGTGTTTTCAAACTGAAAACTAAAACAGGATTTAGCGCAGTTTTAACCGGAAAGCGTGCCCCCCCCCACCCCCTCCCCTCCTCCTCCAAGTCTTAAATCTTCCAGCCTTCCTTTCTGGGAGGAAATTATCCCAGGATCGGATCATCTCACCTCCTTCCACTTTACCAACCTCCTGACATTTGAAGCCTGTCCCCTGTCTTGTACGGTGTTGCGTCTTTTTGCAGGTAATTACGGCCGTAAAATTAAGCCGGTCTTGTACACGAAGCCAGCAAATTAGCTAAGGATTGAAGGTCAAAGAGATCTCATTTATGGAGTCTCTAAGAAAATGTTAAGAGCAAGTGTGTGTCAGGCAGACCAGTATGCTGGATTAACGTGAGGTCATGACAAGTGGAAGTGAAGTGTTTGTGGGGGCCGTGTAACCAACTCCGCCAGCCCATCAGCACAATTGGGAATTTATCTCTCCGAGTCTTATCAGAGCCCTGGTGGCTGCCCTCTCTTTTAATGAAGCCTGACAAAAGTGACAAAAATAAAGCACTTTTTTTTTTCTTTTTCTCTTTTTTTTAAAAAGCAGGCTGGCCACGGCTGTTTTTCCCAGTGGCATCCCACCGAAGCCCACACACACACACACATACACTTTTTTTTTTTTTGCTCAGATAATATAATCCGCAGCGAGTAATGAAGAATGAATGGGAACAAATGCTTGCTGGGTAACTACCGAAGCCAAGGTGGTAGGTGACCTACTTTTCAAACTAGAGAAGCGAAAATCTGGCCAGATCATCCTAATAAATAATCATAACGACAGCAAAGAACAACAATTATAACGGGATATATAATTTAAGGGTAAAAAGCGGCCTTGCCTTGGGAGGAGGGGAAGGCTCAGAGCAGCTATGAAATTTTCCAGATCGCTCTCTTAAATCAGGGGCGAGGGGCAGGGGTGGGTTCTACTTACCTTTACTACCGGTTCACAATGGGATCGTACATGTGCAGAATGCCAATGACAACATCCGGGGCAGTGGGCGGGGCCTCCCACCAGTTTTACTACTGGTTCTTTCAAATCGGACCGAACCGGGGGCAACCCACCACTGGTGAGGGGTCCAGTTTGCTTAATTTCGCCAGAGTGAGTGGGAATGCAGCCATGGTGCTTTGTAAACCACTACAGCAGAGGTGGTATTCAGCCGGTTCGGTTAGTCAGCCGGTTAGGGAAGATCGCGAGTGGGTCCACCCTAGCTCTATGACATCCTATTTAGGCATGTTTTCGAGGCTGGGCGCATGCACAGAAGGCACACGAGTGAGCAAAATGCATGTGCAGGAGGTGCGCACATGGGGCAAACCAGTGGTAAGAATATTGGAAACCCACCACTGCACTACAAGTAGTCCTCAACTTACAACCATTCGTTTAGTGATCGTTCAAAGTTACAACGGCACTGGAAAAAGTGACTTATGGCCATTTTTCACACTTATGACCGTTGCAGTATCCCCGTGGTCATGTGATCAAAATTCAGATGGCTGACAACTGGCCTGTATTAAGGATGGACGGTCGGAGTATCTCGGGGTCAGGAGATCAACTTTTGCAAACTTCTGACGAGCAAAGTCAATGGGGAAGCCAGATTCGCTTAACAACTGTCTAACTCATTTAACCAATCACAATGTTAACAACTGTGGCAAGAAAGGTCATAAAATGGGGCAAGGCTCACTTAGCAACAGTCTCGCTTAGCAACAGAAATTATGGGCCCAATTGTGGTCATAAGTTAAAGACTATATTTGTGGCACTGCATTTTAAAAATTGTTCTGTCCCAGCTACAGATCCCAAAGAACACAGCACACACAAACTCTGAACAAAACTTAGTTTACTCAAATAACACAGTTTTAGCAAATGCCCGCTGTTAATAAGCGTTCTTAACAGCCTGCCAGAATTCCACAGATAAGATAGTCAGAGTCTTACTGGAGTTGGCATAAAGCCCAGAAGCAAGGTTGCAGAGAAATCCCAACACGATGATTAGCGAACTGAAGTTGTTTCCTGCAGCTTGTTGCAAGCTGCATTCTTTCTTAAATAGGCTAAGGGAGTGGTCAATTAGCCCCAAGCCTTACTCTCGAGGAGACCTCCTCCTGAGGAACCACTCTTGCCTTTTGGCAGCTCTGAGTGCCCGTGCATTGAGAAGAGGCTCCTCCTCTTCATCCTCTTCACTTAAAGGAGCCTCTGGAGGTTCTGAAGGCCCTGGATGAATCCCCGCCTCTGGCACCACATCTTTTTCAGCCTCCTCGCCGGCTGCATAGGGTGCTGGCGCAGCACCACACCAGCCTCCTTGTCGTCAGGATCAGCAACAATCTGCGCAGGCTGCTGGCAGACCACAACAGAAATATTAAAAATTGATGGCGGAAAAAAAAACCCATCGAGTCTGGCCTTCGAGTTTTTGTTTGTTCTTATTTTCTTTTTAAGTTCTTATTTTTTATTTTAAGTCTTTATTATTTTATTGTTGTTTATTTTTATTTATTTATTTTAATTATTATCAGTTAATAGACATGAGTTTATCCCAAGCATGTTTAAACACAGTTACTGATGATTGACCCACTACCTCCATTGGAAGATGGATGGACTTCAACTCCCACAGTTCCCCAGGCAACATGCTTTAAGATGGGTGGACTTCAACCAGTAGTGGAATTCACATTTTTTTACTACCGGTTCTGTGGGCGTGGCTTGGTGGGCATGGTGTGGCTTGGTGGGCATGGCTTGGTGGGCATGGCAGGGGAAGGATAATGCAAAATCTCCATTCCCACGCCACTCCAGGGGAAGGATACTGCAAAATCTCCATTCCCACCCCACTCTGAGGCTAGCCAGAGGTGGTATTTGCCGGTTCTCCGAACTACTCAAAATTTCCGCTACCGGTTTTCCAGAAACTGTCAGAACCTGCTGAATTTCACCCCTGACTTCAACTCCCAATATTCCCCAGTCATCATACTTTAAGATGGGTGAACTTCAACTCCCAGAATTCCCCAGTCATCATACTTTAAGATGGGTGAACTTCAACTCCCAGAATTCCCCAGTCATCATACTTTAAGATGGGTGAACTTCAACTCCCAGAATTCCCCAGCCATCATACTTTAAGATGGGTGAACTTCAACTCCCAGAATTCCCCAGTCATCATACTTTAAGATGGGTGAACTTCAACTCCCAGAATTCTCCAGCCCTCATTCTTTAAGATGTTCAGACTTCAACTCCCACAATTCCCCAGGTAGTGTTAAGCCCACACTTCTTAAAGTTACCAAGTTTGAAAAACAGTGATCTGGACGGTTGCCTGAATTCACACCAATTTCTTCAAGCCACCTTGTTACCACAAACAAGCTGTGGAAGTCCAATGAATGTTAACCCATCCTGACAACAGTGCCTTTTGTACAGGATTCAATTAATTGGCAACGAAGATCCAGACTAATGAAAATAAAGTAAAATCATTCTGGCAATTAAGTCACTGTAAACATTATTGACAATGCTTCTTCCATACAATAAACTTGGATTTAAAGCCAACTGTGGCAATATTGAATCACAGGTTCATTAGTAAATCATGAGTAGCATAAATGTAGGTTTTAATCAAAGGGGCAAAATGAAGGAGACCCATTTGCCTGCCTCTGCCTTGGATTTGAGAGGAATATTCTACAGCTGTGTCATGTTTATTTATTGTCTTTTCTTTGAACTATCGATATTCAAGGAAATAAATATAAACAGCAATAGTTGGATAAAGTCAGGTTCTTCAATGCTAATTGTTCAGGGCTGTTGTTATTGAAACATTTATTATTCAGGTTGGCTGATTTGGTGATAGGAACTAGCTGAGGCTGGCTGATCTTCAAAGGTGATACTTGGGAGGAAAAACCGCAAGGAAACATTCAATCTGAACAACTTTAAGATGGGTGGACTTCAACACCATTGAAGTTGAAGAGCCGAGGTGGCGCAGTGATTAGAGCGCAGTACTGCAGCTACTTCAGCTGACTGCTAGTTCAGCGGATCAAATCTCACCGGCTCCAAGGTTGACTCAGCCTTCCATCCTTCCGAGGTGAGTAAAATGGGGACCCAGATTGTTGGGGGCAATATGCTATTTAGTATACTGTCTTTGGTGTAAGCCACCCAGAGTCCTTGGAGAGTGGGAGGCATAGAAATATGAATAATAAAATAAATAAATAACTCCCACGATTCCCCAGTCGGTTGCCTGGGTCACTTCTGAATGTTATTTGTCCATTCTGGACTTTGAAATGCTTTAGTCCCTCCCGCCTAGGCCACAGAGCTTGTGTATCTCCATCAAGGTCACCTTCCTTACTCTCTCAGAAATTTTGGGCTCAATTGTGGTCATAAGTTAAAGACTATGTTTGTGGCACTGCATTTTAGAAATATAGAAAATGGATGGTGGGAAAAAAAACCACCCGTCCATCGAGTCTGGCCTTCGAGATTTGGCTTGTTTTTATTTTCTTTTTAAGTTCTTTACTTATTTTTAGTCTTTATTATTTTATTGTCTATTTTTATTTATTTTAATTATTATCAGTTAATAGACATGAGCCTATCCCAAGCATGTTTAAACTCAGTTACTGATGATTGAGCCACTACCTTCATTGGAAGATGGATGGACTTCAACTCCCAGAATTCCCCAGCCAGCATGCTTTAAAATGGGTGGACTTCATCTCCCATGATTTCCCAGCCAGTTGCCTGGGTCACTTCTGAATGTTATTTGGACATTCTGGACTGAATGTTATTTGGACATTCTGGACTGAAAGTTCTTTGGACATTCTGGACTCAAGGGGCTCCCCTTGAAGAGCACTCGGAGGCTCCAACTGGTCCAGAATGCGGCCGCGCGGGTGGTTATGGGCGCAACTCATTGTGTCCACGTGACACCCCTCCTGCGTGAGCTGCAGTGGCTCCCAATGGTCTTCCGGGTGCGATTCAAGGTGTTGGTCACCACCTTTAAAGCGCTCCATGGCATAGGACCTGGGTACCTTCAAGACCGTCTTCTGCCACCAGTAGCCTCCCACCAGCCAGTTCGCTCCCACAGAGAGGGTCTCCTCAGGGTGCCATCGGCCAAGTTATGTCGGCTGGCGACACCCAGGGGAGGGCCTTCTCTCTCTGTGGGAGCCCCAACCCTGTGGAACGAACTGCCCCCGGAAATACGTAAGATCTCCGACCTCCGGGTATTTCGCTGTGCATTGAAGACCCTGTTGTTCCGCCAGGCCGGGCTATCAACGTAATATTTTAAATTGGGGTATTTTAAATTTTCTGGGGTTTTAAATTGAGCCGAATTTATTTAATAATTTTAAATTTTTAATTGATGTTTGTCTTGTGTTTTTAAATAGGCTGTACACCGCCCTGAGTCCTTCGGGAGAAGGGCGGTATAGAAATAAAATTATACTTATACTTCGTAATGCTTTAGTCCAGTGATGGCAAACCTTTTCGGCACCAAGTGCCCAAACCGGGACGCACATGCATGTGTGTGCATGTGTGCACGCCGGAGCGCCGGAAATCCAAAGACCAGCTAGCTGGCGCACACATGCCTGGTTTTGGCCATTTTTCGGGCTGTTTCTCGGGCCATTTTCAGGCCGTTTTTTAGCACTCCGACACCCGTGAAGACCAGCTGGCCAGCGCACTCCAGAAACCAGAAGAGCAGCTGGTGATGGCGTGCGTGCCCAGATAGAGGGCTCTGCCTGTCACCTCTGGCAGCATGCCACAGATTCGCCATCACGGCTTTAGTCCCTCCTGCCTAGGCCACAGAGCTTGTGTATCTCCATCAAGGTCATCTTCCTTACTGGTAGTGGGTTTCACTTACCTTCGCTACCAGTTTGGAACTGTGAGCATGTGTGATGCTTCTGCGCAGGCGCAGAATCTTCTGCGCATGTGCAGGGTGTCTGTGATGACATCCGGGTGGGTGGGCGGAGCCTCCCACCACTGCAGTTACCGGTTCGACCGAATGGGGTTGAACCAGTAGAAACCCACGACTGTTCCTTACTCTCTACAGCAGTGGCCCACAAATTTTTGGACACCAAGGACCGGTTCTGTGGAGGGTAGGGAGGTGGAGGGAGGATGGGAAAGGGGAAGTGGAAGGAAAGGGGTGAAGAAGGAGAAAGAGAAAAAGAGATTGAAAAAGGAGAAACAGGAGGAGGAGGGAGAGAAAAGGGACAAGGGTAAAGGGAAAACGGGAAGGAAAGGAGAAGCGGAAGGAAAGGGGTGAAGAACGAGAAAGAGAAGAAGGAAAGGAGAGATTGAAAAGGAAGAGAAAGGAGGAGGGGGAGAAGGAGAAAGGAAAGAAAAGGAAAGAAAAGAAAAGTGGAAGGAAAATGGTGAAGAAAGAAAGGAAAGAAGGGGAAAGAGAAAATTTGAAAAGGAGGAGGAGGGAGAGAAGGGAGAAGGGGAAGGAAAGATGTGAAGAAAAATAAAGGGGAAGAAAAAAGGGAAGAAGAGTTGAAAAGGAGGAGAAGGAGGAGGAAAAGAGAGGAAGAGGAGGAGGAGGGTTGGTCAACATAGTCAACCAGATGTTTTAGACTGGATTTGTCATTTTTATCCACCTATTGAGACCTTCCTAGAGTTGTGCCCTGTTGTTCAGGGGGAGCAGCTGTCATGATCTGGACGTGTTGATGACCTGTGAAGAGAGACCTGGGAAAGACCAATTAAAGTGGGACCTGTTAAAGAAATTCGGTCATCGCTTTTTGCTTTCCCTGCCTGCCTCATTATGGTGGGCAACAAACAGTGAAGACATCATTTTGAGCAAAACCTTTGCAGGGATCCACATTTCTTCTTCATTGTTCACCCAGGACCTAAACTTCCTTCTCCCGAGCCACTCTCTAACCAGATGTCCATTCAGCCAAGAAAGGTGTTTACTGAAATATTTAATAAATCCACAGAATCACTTGCAAGACAACATTTTAAAAGCCATGGGAATAATGCTGTCTTTCTCCTAATTCTCTTTGCAAATTAGTATTGTGTAAAAGATAATGTCCAGTTTTGAAAGCCAAGTTTCTTGCATAATTATGAATAATTTCATTCATGCCCTTCCTTTCTTCCTTCCTTCCTTCCTTCCTTCCTCTTCTCCTTCCTTCTTTCCTCCCCCCTTCCAACTCTTCCATTTCCTTTCTTTCCCTTCTTTCTCCTTCCCTTCTTTTACTTCCTACCTTCTATTCCTTTCTTTCTTTCCCTCTTCCTTTCTTTTTCTATTTCTTTCTTTCCTTCCTACCTTCCTCTATTTCTTTCCTTCCTATTATTTCTTTCCTTCCTATTATTTCCTTCCTTCCTTTTCTGTCCTTCCTTTTTCCTTTCCTCGTTCCTTCCTTCCTTCCTTCCTTCCTTCCTTCCTTCCTTCCTTCCTTCCTTCCTTCCTTCCTTCCTTCCTTCCTTCCAGCAACCTCATTTTTCTGTCATGTCCCCATGATATTGCCATCAATAATCTCTAGCCAATAAACAGCACAGCCTTAAGCAGCCTCAAAGCTGCACTGGGTTCAAGAAAGTTCATTCTAGGTACTCAATGCAACTCTCTTGGCCATGTTGATGGTTCTTTTATGATGCTCAGCTGCTGTGTTTGTGAATGTATTCAATTGGTTTTATCTGTGTTATGGTAAGCCACTTAGAGTCTCTTTGGTGAAATGGCTGGTTATATCTTTAGAAAAGCTTTAGAATAATAGATTTGGAAGGGACCTTGGAGGTCTTCTAGTCCAACCCCCTGCTTAGGCAGGAAACCCTATACCACTTCAGACAAATGGTTATCCAACATCTTCTTAAAAACTTCCAGTGTTGGAGTATTTACAACTTCTGGAGGCAAGTTGTTCCACTGATTAATTGTTCTAACTGTCAGGAAATTTCTCCTTAGTTCTAAGTTGCTTCTCTCCTTGATTAGTTTCCACCCATTGCTTCTTGTCCTGCCCTCAGGTGCTTTGGAGAACAGCTTGATTCCCTCTTCTTTGTGGCAACCCCTGAGATACTGGAAGACTGCTATCATGTCTCCCCTAGTCCTTCTTCTCATCAAACTAGACATACCCAGTTCCAGCAACCGTTCTTCATGTGTTTTAGCCTCCAGTCCCCTCATCATCTTTGTTGCTCTTCTCTGCACTCTTTCTAGAGTCTCCACATCTTTTTTACATCATGGCGACCAAAACTGGATGCAGTATTCCATGTGTGGCCTTACCAAGGCCTTAAATAAAGTGGCATTAACACTTCACGTGATCTTGATTCTATCCCTCTGTTTATGCAGCCCAGAATTGTGTTGGCTTTTTTGGCAGCTGCTGCACACGGCTGGCTCATATCTAAATGGTTGTCCACTAGGACTCCAAGATCCCTCTCACAGTTAGTACTATTGAGCAAGGTACTACTTGTACTGTACCTGTGCATTTGGTTTTTCTTGCCTAATGCAAAGTTTAATTACTTTTCCGCTCTTATTGTGTCATCAGATAATCGTCCGGCCACCCTGTTCAGGGTGACCTGCTCCCTGTTACATCCGGGAGTGCGGGAGGACCCCCTGGAAGGCAGGGCCAAGGATTTTGGACAATATCTGTATGACAAAATTGTTGAGTATTGAGTGACCAGTTCAAACGAACCAATCAATAAATGAGACTCGGGAGCGGGAAACTTAAGCAAGCGTCAGTGGCTGAAGCCGCGAACAGCTCCGGGCTATAAAAGGGGCTGCCGCGGCTGAGATTGCCATTGCAGTTACGGAGCTTTAAATAAAGAGTTTGTTCGCATTTGGTGTCCAGTCCTTCTTTTGCACCCATACTTAACAAAAATCGCGCAGATTCGGGGGGATTTGGACTCTGACTGGGTAGATTCGGGCAGGGTGGCGAGGAATAGTCTTGAGAATGTTATCTGGGAAGAGTTTGACTCTGTGATCCCTGATGACATGGACAGGACTTTGGGGAGACTTAATGCCACCACATGTTTGTTGGACCCGTGTCCCTCCTAGTTAGTACTGGCTTCCCGGGAGGTTACACGAGGCTGGCTCCAGGGAATTATCAATGCTTCGTTGAGTGAGGGTTACTTCCCCACGGCCTTGAAAGAGGCGGTAGTGAGGCCTCTCCTCAAGAAGCCTTCCCTGGACCCAGCAGTATTAGCC
Organism: Pituophis catenifer annectens; assembly: GCF_029215685.1. Lineage (NCBI taxonomy): Eukaryota > Metazoa > Chordata > Lepidosauria > Squamata > Colubridae > Pituophis > Pituophis catenifer. The sequence goes on from NW_027256881.1 coordinate 4,695,196, forward strand.
AACTATCATCCTGTCTCCAACCTTCGCTTTGTGGCGAAGGTTGTTGAGAGTGTGGTCGTATGACAGTTTCCACAATACCTGGAGGAAATGTCTTATCTGGATCCATTCCAGTCGGGTTTCAGGCCCAGATACAGCATGGAAATGGCATTGGTCGCATTGGTGCGCTCTCTGGAGGGCTTGGGACAGGGGCTGCTCCTCTGTTCTGGTCCTGTTAGACCTCTCAGCGGCTTTTGATACCATCGACCATGGTATCATGCTGCTCCAGTTGGAAGAGTTGGGGATGGGGGGCACCGTGTTACGGTGGTTCTCCTTTCTCTCAGACCGGTCACAGTTTGTGTTGGCAGGGGGGCAGAGGTTGACCTCGAGACGCCTCATATGTGGGGTGCCTCAGGGGTTGGTCCTCTCGCCCCTTTTGTTCAACATCTATGTGAAGCCGCTGGGTGAGATCATCCGTGGCTTCGGGGTGAAGTACCACCAGTACGCTGATGACACCCAGCTGTACATCTCCACCCCAAGCCACCCCAATGATGCCCTTGAAGTGATGTCCCGGTGCCTGGAGGCCGTGCAGATCTGGATGGGGAGGAAAAGGCTCAGGCTCAACCCTTCCAAGACTGAGTGGCTGTGGTTTCTGGCATCCCAATATAGTCAGTTGACACCATCACTGACTATTGGGGGCGAGTCTTTGGCCCCCACGGAGAGGGCTCGCAATTTGGGCATCCTCCTGGATATGCAGCTGTCCTTGGAGGAACATCTGACGGCTGTAGCCACGGGGACTTTTTATCAGGTTCGCCTGATCCGCCAGTTGCGGCCCTTCCTAGATCGGAATTCCTTGTGCACAGTCACTCATGCCCTCGTTACCTCTCACCTGGACTACGGAAATGCTCTCTACATGGGGCTCCCCTTGAAGAGCACCCAGAGGCTCCAACTGGTCCAGAATGCGGCCGCGCGGGTAGTTACGGGAGCCCCTTGGCACTCCCACATAACACCTCTCCTGCGTGAGCTGCACTGGCTTCCAGTGATCTTCCGGGTGTGCTTCAAGGTGTTGGTTATCACCTTTAAAGCGCTCCATGGCATAGGACCTGGATATCTTCGAGACCGCCTGCTGCTACCAATAGCCTCCCACCGACCTGTGCGCTCCCGCAGAGAGGGCCTCCTCAGGGTGCCATCGGCCAAGCAATGTAGACTGGTGGCCCCCACGGGGAGGGCCTTTTCTGTGGGGGCACCTGCCCTCGGGAATCAGCTGCCGCAGAGATACGAAGAATCTTGGAGCCTTGGTAGTACAGTGGTTTAATGCACCCTGTAATTAACACAGCTGCCTGCAATTTCTGCAGGTTCGAATCTCACCAGGCTCAAGGTTGACTCAGCCTTCCATCCTTTCTAAGGTAGGTGAAATGAGGACCCAGTTTGTGGGGGCAATAAGCTGACTTTGTATAAAATATACAAAAGTATGAAGGCTATTGCTTAACGCATTGTAAGCCGCCCTGAGTCTCCGGAGAAGGGCGGCATATAAATCAAATAATAATAAAAAAAATCCAATCGGCACCAATCGGTGCCTTCCGCCGTGCCCTTAAGACCTTTCTTTTTCAACAAGCCGGGCTGGCTTTAACACATTTTTAAATGTTTTTAATAAGTTTGTTATTGTTTTTTAACTATGGGGCCAAACACATATATATCTTTTTAACTGTATTTTAATGTTTGTATTTATGTTTTTACTTTGGCTGTGCACCGCCCTGAGTCCTTCGGGAGAAGGGCGGTATATAAATCTGATAATAAAATAAAATAAATAAATAATTTTTGTTAGATAACGCCCAATATTCAAGCCTGTCAATGCAATTCAATATGAATTCAATATGAATTGAATCAATCAATAAAATAAAAATCAATAAATATAAAAAACCCCAATCTTCTAGACCTGGAGAGCAGAGGGAGATGGGCAAGATTAGAATCTTAAGCTTAAGATGAAACCACTTTGAGTAGCTAATTGTCTTCTTGACAATGTCAAATGAGGCCCTACTGATAGGATGGCTTCATTTTGACACTTCTCTCTCCTGCTTTCCCCACAGCTTAACAAACAAACAAACAAACAAAATTCTAGACAGGCTGTGGGTTTTTGACCTAATGGACATTTTTGCCCTGAGAAACTCTGGTTCCTATCCTACAACCAGTTGTATGTACAGGGGTGGGGGCGTCAAAATCTGGAACAAGGCAAATGCAGGCATTGCTATCAAAATCTATCGTTCGTTTGTTTGCTTTTTGTTACATGCAATGATGCCAAAACTTTCAGATTTGGATCGTTCCTGCACATGTGATCCATGTCAGATGCATGCACATAGATTTCTACTTGTACAATTTCTGGCATGCGCCTGAAGAGTGTCCAAACAGATATGGACAGCTGCAGGTGAGGGAAGCCCCCATTTTTAATTTACAATGTACTTGAAAAGCCACACCAAATCTGTAAAACTTTGTGCCAAGCAGATTAAGAACTATCAGTTGATTCCAGCTCTGTCTAATCTTTCTCTTTCTTTTCTTTCTTTCTTTCTTTCTTTCTGCCTTCCTTCCTTCCTTCCTTCCTTCCTTCCTTTCTTTCTTTCTTTCTTGTTTTCTTCCTTCCTTCCTTCCTTCCTTTTCTTCCTTTTTTCCTTCCTTCCTTTGGTTTCTTCTCCCTCTCTCCCCTTCCTTCCTTCTTTCCTCCTGTCCCCTTTCTAGGTCCTTCCTTCCTTCCTTCCTTCCTTTTCTTCCTTCCTTCTTTTGGTTTCTTTCATCTCCCTCTCTCCCCTTCCCTTCTTCCTTCCCTTCTTCCTTCCTTCCTTCCTTCTCTTCCTTCCTTCTTTCCTCCTTTCCCCTTTCTAGGTCCTTCCTTCCTTCCTCTCTTTCTTTTCTTCCTTCTTCTTTCTCCCTCTCTCCCCTTCTTCCTTTCCTTCCTTCCTTCCTTCCTCCCTCCCTCCCTTCTTTCATCCCATCTTCTTTCTAGGTCTTCATTCCTTCCTCTTTCCTTCCTTCTTCCTTCCCTTCCTTCCTCTCTCTCTCCTCCCTTCCTGCCTGCCTACCTCTTTCTATGCCTCTTTCTTTCTTTCCTTCCTTCCTTCCTCCCTTCCTTTATCTTTCCTTTCCTTCTTTCTTTCCTTCTCTCCTCTCTCCCTTTCTTCCTGCCTGCCTGCCTTCCTCTTTCTATTTATTTATTTATTTATTTCCTTCCTTCCTTCCTTCCTTCCTTCCTTCCTTCCTTCCTTCCTTCCTTCCTTCCTTCCTTCCCTCACGTCTCTGTCGGCATGTGCGCCGACTTAAATACAACATGGATAGTTGTACTTTCCAAGGAGCTGGCAACCCTTAATCAGTGTTAATTGGCTCTAATTAGCATATGTTAATTAATGATATTTACTACAAATTAAAGGTATGAGTGTTCCCAGAGGATTTCCTGTTCATCCAATTAGTGCCAATTAGTTGCAATTAACACGTGTAAATGAGTTGCCATTGAACCCAAAACAAACAAACGCATAGACCAGGCTCTGTGTGTGTGTGTGTGTGTGTGTGTGTGTTTCTTGCACATTTTGAGAAGGCACTAAATTGCAGTGGGGGAGTGAGGAACGAAAAATCCAGGAATTGCTTAATAAATGACAGCGTTGATTACTGTATTCAGCCTGTATTCAGCCTGGTTCTGGAACAGGGGTGGGGTACTATGGCCCCTTTATGACCTCTGGACTTCAACTCCCAGAATTCCTGAGCCAGTTGGCTCAGGAATTCTGGGAGTTGAAGTCCACAGGTCATAAAGCAGGGGTGAAATCCAGCAGGTTCTGACAGGTTCTGGAGAACCGGTAGCGGAAATTTTGAGCAGCTCAGAGAACCGGCAAATACCACCTCTGGCTGGCCCCAGAGTGGGGTGGGAATGGGGATTTTGCAATATCCTCCCTCTGCCATGCCCACCAAGCCACATCACGCCCACCAAGCCACACCCACAGAACCAGTAGTAAAAAAATTTGGATTTCACCACTGTCATAAAAGGGTCATAATTCCCCACCCTTGTTCCAGGGGATCACCATTTCCATAGGATTGTGAATCTGGGAAGAAAGGAAGAAAGAAAGAAAGAAAGATGGGGGGGCTATCCAGTGGCAATCTAACAATCCCACACACATCCCTTCCTTGCTTGCTACCTGAAAAATGCATGTCCAGGTGTGCCCCGCTCAACACCTGGCTGAATCCATCTTTTTCCACCTTTCCTATGACTGTTATGTTAAATAGATCCTGTAAGAATCATGGCTGGCTGGGGAATTCTGGGAGTTGAAGTCCACAGGTGTTACGGTGGCCAAGATTGACCATCTCTGACCTAGAATATCAATGCATTTACACAAGTAGTCCTCGATCAGAAAGGTCGACAGTTTAGAGGTTCAAATCCCTAGTACAGGTCTCCTGCGTGAGTAGGGGGTTGGACTAAATGACCTCCAAGGTCCCTTCCAACTCTGTTACTGTTTACTTAACAACAGTTCATTTAGTGACCATTCAATGTTACCACGGCATTGAAAAGAGTGATCTATGACCGTTTTTCACACTTACGACCGTTGCAGCCTCCTCATGGTCCCCACGTGATCAAAATTTGGACCTTTGGCAACTGGCTCGTACTTATGACAGTTGCATTGTCCCGGGGTCACGTGATCACCCTTTGTGACCTTCTGAGCCAATAGGGTAGACAGATTCACTTAATAATCGTGTCACTAATTGAACAATCGCAGTGATTCACTTAACAACTGCGGCAAGAAAAGTGGCAAAATGCGGCAAATCTCCCTTAACGGCTGTCTCACTTAGCAACAGAAATTCAGGGGTCAATTGTGGTCGTAAGTCAAGGACTCCCAGTATTCGGCCTGGTGGCAGCTTTCATTTATATGCTGCTTTTAATTAATATATGCTAAGCCACTTGAGCCCCTAGGATAACCTGGAACAAATAAATAAGATTTAACACAATCAACCTCGACTCTATTTGAAAGCTTAACAAATTTGCTCACTGCTTTTACTATGTGAATCACATCCCTTGGCCTTAATTTAAATGAGATTCTCATTCACTTCCATGCCCACACACAGGCGCACGGGGACACGTGCGTGCACACAAAACACCCAGACACACAAACACATCCCGCACACAGAGGGAGTCTTTAAATTAGAACCCCATATTGCTTTCTGATTCATTGCAGTATATACAGTTCTCAGCTGCAGCTCCGTTTATTTTATTTTTTTCAGCAATGATTCACAAAGCATTTAAACGAAATCAATGTCATAAATATTGAAGGGCCATAATAGATAATTCTAAGTAAGTTTAACCAAAACTAGAAATTGCTTTAAATTATGGAGGAGAATGAGTGGAGTAGAATAGACTATCTCTAGCAGCCTCTGCCTTTGGACTCAGGTGGTCAACTGACTTCCCTATTTTTCGTTCCTTCTTCCCTCTCTCCCTCCCTCCTTCCTTTCTTCTTTCCTCCCTTCCTTTTTTTCTTCCTCATTCCTTCCCACTATCTTCCTTCCTTCTCCCTTCCTCTTTTTTTTCCTCTACTCTCCTTCCTTCCTCCTTCATTCTCTCTATCCTCTTTCCACCCTCCCTCCCTCCCTTCTTTTTCTTCTTCTTTCCTTCCCACTATTTTCCTTCCTTCCTCCTTCCTTCCTGCTTCATTCTTCCTATCTTCCTCCCTCCCCTTCCTCTCTTCCTCCCTTCCTCTCTTCCTTTCTTTCTTTCTTTCTCTTTCTTCCTTCCTTCCTTTTTTCCTTCTCCCTCCCTCCCCCTTTCTTTTTCTTCCTTTTTTCCTTTCTTCTTTTCTTCTTCCTTCCTCCCTTCCTTCCTTCCTTCCTTCCTTTCCTTGAATTCTTCTCAACCAGCACTGTTTTCAATTTATCTGAGTCACTGTGGGCTAGTGCTAAAAATCTGAGTTGGTACCAAGGAGACATATCTTCACCGACAGTCTCAGAAGCTCCCTGGGTAACTTTGAACCTGTCCTATTCAGAACAACCTACCTTGCAGGGTTATTTGTTGTGGGGAAAAAGCAGAAAAGATTTTACTATGTAGACCTCCTGGAGTTTCTGAAGGATAGATAAAATCTCAATCTCAGAAAACAAATACCCGTATTTTTCGGGTATAAGATGCACTTTCCCCCCTGCACTTAAAAGTGGATGAAAATTGTGGTGCGTCTTACACAGTGAATGTTGCCTAAGCCCCACCCACTCGCCAGCTCCCTCCCTCGGCCATTTTTGGCCTCCGTGCATCACATTTTTGGCCTCCGTATACTGCATTTTTGACTGGTTCCAGGTGGTGGGGATTGACGGCAGCGACAACAGTGATCCCCGCTGCCTGGAATTGGCCGAAAATGTGACGTGCAGGGGCCAAAAACAAGACATGTGGAGGCCAAAAATGCACCGGGCGGAGGCTGAAAATGCGACGCACAGAGGCGGCAATCAGCAACGATGTGCTGTGGCGATCCTGGCAGCCTGGAACGGGTCTAAAACTGAGCATGCAGAGTCTGAAAATGCAATACGCGGAGGCGGTATGCACAAGCAGAGGCGGTGATGGGCTGTGGCGATCCCTGCAGCTTGGAACAGCTGATTGGCGATATTCTGGGAGGCCAATCCAACTGCCAATCAGCTGCTCGTGCTGAATCAGGCTGCGATAATGTGCTGAAGCTCACCAGGCTGTTTGTTTTTTGGTGCAAGGACGCTAGCCAGATGAATACCGATGGATGCTAGTAGGCAGAGGCAGAATTTCTTTTTCTTGTTTTCCTCCCCAAAAACTAATGTGCGTCTTATACTCTGAAAAATACGGTAAATACATTTACAAAACCAAGGTCACAAGCAGATAAGGTTAAGCTTGCTTAATTTATCCTCAAGTCAGCACTGAGGAAAGTGACTTATGAGCATTTTTCACACTTATGACTGTTGCAGCATCTCCATAATAATGTGATCAAAATTCAGAGGCTTGGCAACGGACTCATATTTATGACGGTTGCAGTGTCCCAGGATCAGGTGATCCCCTTTTGCGACCTTCTGACAAGCAAAGTCAATGGGGGAGCCAGACTGACTTAACAACCGTGTCGCTAACTTAACAACTGCAGTGATGCACTTAACCATTGTGGCAAGAAAGGTCGTAAAATGAGACAAAATTCACTTAACAAATGCCACGCTTAGCAACGTAAATTATGGGCTCAGTTGTGGTCATAAGTCGAGGACAGCGAAGGTCCATTGCAGTGTGGGTGAGGAATACACACTCCCACGACGTTGCAGTTCCTGCTGTTTTATTTGTGCCATTTTTGTTTTACTATCCAGTCTCACAGGCTTGAATCGCTAATCTTTGAGTTCACACACTAATCTCCTAAAACAACGGTGTCAAACTCAAAGCCCGTGGGCCAGATCCATGCTGCGGGGTGCTTAGATCTGGCCCACGGGCAGTGGTGGGATTTAGGCAATTTAACAACCGGTTCTCTGCCCTAATGATTTCTTCCAACAACCAGTGTGCCAAACTGCTCAGAAAGTTAACAACCGGTTCTCCCGAAGTGGTGCGAACTGGCTGAATCCCACCACTGCCCACGGGGCCACCCTGGAAACAGTGACGGACCGGCCCACGGTGCCTCTGCCAGCAAAAACGGGCTCCCAATCTCCGTTTTCAGCTGGGACAGTCTCTTGCAACTCTCTGCCACTGAAAACAGAGCTCGGGAGGGCCACGTGAGCTCCGTTTTTTGCTGGCAGAGGGTTGCAGGAGGCCGTCCAGCTGAAAACGGAGTTTGGGAGCCCGTTTTTGCTGGCAGAGGTACCATGGGCCGCCACAGGCGCCCCTGATACAAGTGACGTCAAGCTGGCCACTCCCACCCTGGCCCTGCTCCACCCCGCCCCGCCCCGCCCCCCGCCCCCAGGTCAAACACAAAGAGCCTTGGTAGTACAGGGGTTTAAGGCACCCTGTTATTAAGCTTATTAAGACCAGCTGCCTGCAATTACTGCAGGGTTCGAATCTCTCCAAGGCTCAAGGTTGACTCAGCCTTCCATCCTTTCTAAGGTAGGTGAAATGAGGACCCAGTTTGTGGGGGCAATAAGCTGACTTTGTATAAATATACAAAAAGGATGAAGACTATTGCTGAGCACATTGTAAGCTGCCCTGAGTCTTCGGAGAAGGGCGGCATATAAATCAAATTAAAAAAAAAAAAAAAAACCCACAACCCTCAATGAAATCGAGATTGACACTCCTCCTCCTAGAAGAACAGTTTTGCAATCCACGTCACTTTCCCATTGGCTGGATAGAGGAATAAATCACTGTTAGACTGTACCATGGAAAAAGGGATCACAGGAGAACCCCATAATTTTACCACTGGTTTGCCGCGGACCCAAAATGTGAACGCACATGCGTGCACGCTCGCTTCATTCGCGCATGTGCCTTCCATGCATGTGCGCAGCCTTACATGCATGCGCTTTGCTCACATGCACAGCTTGCACGTATGCACGCGGCTTTAAAAAAGTGGCTAAATAGGATGGCCTAGTGCCGGGCTCACTACTACCACTTCACCCGAACAGGCTAAATGCCACCACTGGAGAGAACCCTTACCAGGCTTCCCCTGTCCTGTGCAATGTGAATACCCCAAATCCCGAACCTTGCCTGTTTTTAAAATGAAGCGTGCAGAACTCTCTCCCTCTTTGTCTGTCCACTTTTATGCGGGAATAGTGAGAAACTCTGCATGTCTCTCTGTGTGCATGTGCAGGAGAGAAAATGACGTTCTGCAAGGAATGGAATGGAATAGAATAGAATCAGTGGTGGGATTCAAATAATTTAACAACTGGTTCTCTGTCCTAATGACCAGCTGGGTAGGCGTGTCTCGGTGGTCATGTGACAATGTGGGCGTGGTCAACTCAACGTCACTCATGTCGATGGCGCTTCACCTTAGCTGTTACAATGTAATAAGGGTTAACCAGAGAGGCAGTTTCTGTAAGCAGGGCAATAAAGATTAGGCTAGAGATAACACCAGAATGTTTCCTTCCTGCCTTCCTTACAGGATTAGCCCTGTAAAGTGGAAAGAAAACAAAATAAGATTTCTTCCAACAACTGGTTCTCCAAACTGCTTAAAAAGTTAACAACCGGTTCTCCCGAATAGGTGCGAACTGGCTGAATCCCACAACTGAATAGAATAGAAATAATAGAATAGAAATAGAAATAGAAATAGAAATAGAAATAGAAATAGAAATAGAATAGAATAGAATAGAATAGAATAGAATAGAATAGAATAGAATAGAATAGAATAGAATAGAATAGAATAGAATAGAATAGAATAGAGAAATGGGATAGAACAGAACAGAAAATATGGAATGGAATCTATTATTCTATTAAAAGGTGGAAATAGGAAACAAAGTACATAGATCAGTGATGGCGAACCTCTTTATCCTCCGGTGCCAAAAGCACGTGTGTGCGTGTGACAGCGTGCACACACGTGCTGACACCCATAATGCAATGCCCCCCTGCAGGCCCCTCCCCCCCTCGTATGTGCACACAATCCCCATTTTTATGCTAGCATGCCTCCCTGAAGACTCCTGGGATCCAAAATGGGCCACGGGGAAGGGTCGCACCGCAACCCCCCCCCCCACATACCCCGTTTTGGTGCTAGCAGGCCTCCTTGAAGACTCCTGGCACCAAAAACCAGGTGCGGCAGGCCACTGCACCCCCCACACACCCCTGTGCATGCATGTGCGACCCCCCCCTCCCCATACATGTGCACGCGCCTCCTGGCAAAGACCCAAAAATCAGCTGACCAGGGGGAGGCATGCAAGCATGCGCGGTGGAGCTGCCTTGGTGTCAGTACTTCAAGCTGCATTTACTCTAGTGCTGACATAAGAAGGAGAAGCGAAGGCGTCTGGAAAGGGACGGCTGACTTTTCACCTTCTCATTTTCCCTGGAGATAATGTTTCCGAGGAGATGAGATGGGAAGGGGGAATTCCTTTGAGCTGGAGTAGATTAGGGGTAGAATGACTTGGAAGATGGCCAATGAGTGCGGGGGAGTGGGGAACGGAAAGGGAGGGTTTGGGGGCTGGAAGTCAGTGTTGGCTTCTTTTGGAGTCAGGTTAGGATGTCATGCTCAATAAATAGGAGTTTTTTCTTCAAAGATTTTGTTTGAAATGCATTTTATTCGAGACGACCTTGAAACTTGACACCTGGAGCTGACCTGACCATGCCATAGGTTTTGCCATCACGGACATAAGATTCTTTTCATTGGGGTTATAATGGTGCTAGTTTGGGATATCAACCCATTAGTTCTAATCTAAGCCTCCTTTTTAAAAGGTAGTTAATTCATTGGTTTCAGCAACCTGTGCATGTCTTGCCTTGAGCCATTTTCTGTTGTCACGTATTGCTTTAATTGTGATAGACACACTGAACAACTTGCCTTCAGAAGTTGTGGGTGCTCCAAACTCTGGAGCTTTTTAAAATGAGACTGAACAGGCATTTGCCTGAAACGGTATAGGAAGGTGCTCCTGCTTGAATGGGGGGACGGGGGGGTTGGACTAGAAGACCTCTAAGATCCCTTCCAATTCTGTTGTAATTCCAGCTTCAGCCCTTTCCCTGAGCTTGTTGGCTACGGAGCTTCTCACTACGCCAAAGCTCTTATCGGTGCTCGTGTCCACCTGAGGCACGAAGCGCTTGTGTCGTGAAGGGTCTCCATGGCCGTTGATGCTGTCAGTGGCACCTTTATCGATTAAACTTCACTCTGAAAGACTTAAGCTAGGAGCTGGGAGCGCGACAGTCCTCTGAAGGCGCCATTAAAGACGTGAGCCAGTTCGAGCTACGGAGAGGAGATCAAGAGAGGCTGGTGAAGAGGGAAGAGGAGTCAAAAAATTTATGGGAGATAAAACTGTAGACAGCATTAGGGTTAGTCTCTGGCTAGTTTCATCAGACAATTTTGGAGTTGAACAAAGACGATTAGAGGATGGAGGCTAAAGCAGGGGTGAAATCCAGCAGGTTCTGACAGGTTCTGGAGAACCGATAGTGGAAATTTTGAGCAGTTCGGAGAACCGGCAAATACCACCTCTGGCTGGCCCCAGAGTGGGGTGGGAATGGAGATTTTGCAGTATCCTTCCCCTGCCCTGTCCACCAAGCCACTCCCACTAAGACACACCATGCCCACCAAGCCACGCCCACAGAACTGGTAGTAAAAAAAATTGGATTTCACTACTGCCCTGATCTAGTCTAACATAAAGGTGGTTGAAGAGTCGAAGGACCAGGTTAGAGACAGATCATTCACCACTGGGCTAAAGCATACGAAGAACCGTTGTGGAAACTGGGTATGTCTAGTCCAGGAGTGGGGAACCATGGCCCTTTTATGGCTTGTGGACTTCAACTCCCAGAATTCCTGAGCCAGCCATGCTACCTCAGGAATTCTGGGTGATGAAGTCCACAGGTCATAAAGGGGCCATTATTCTCCACCCATGCTCTAGAACATGGCTGACTGGGGAATTCTGGGAGTTGAAGTCCACAGGTCATAAAGGGGCCATTATTCTCCACCCATGCTCTAAAACATGGCTGACTGGGGAATTCTGGGAGTTGAAGTCCACAGGTCATAAAGGGGCTATTATTCTCCACATGTGCTCTAGAACATGGCTGACTGGGGAATTCTGCGAGTTAAAGTCCACAGGTCATAAAGAGGCCATTGTTCTCCACTCGTGCTCTAGAACATGGCTGACTGGGGAATTCTGGGAGTTGAAGTCCACAGGTCATAAAGGGGCCATTGTTCTCCACTCGTGCTCTAGAACATGGCTGACTGGGGAATTCTGGGAGTTGAAGTCCACAGGTCATAAAGGGCCATTATTCTCCACATGTGCTCTAGAACATGGCTGACTGGGGAATTCTGGGAGTTGAAGTCCACAGGTCATAAAGGGGCCATTGTTCTCCACAAGTGCTCTAGAACATGGCTGACTGGAGAATTCTGGGAGTTGAAGTCCACAGGTCATAAAGAGGCCATTGTTCTCCACTCGTGCTCTAGAACATGGCTGACTGGGGAATTCTGGGAGTTGAAGTCCACAGGTCATAAAGGGGCCATGGTTCTCCACATGTACTCTAGAACATGGCTGACTGGGGAATTCTGGGAGTTGAAGTCCACAGGTCATAAAGGGGCCATTATTCTCCACCCATGCTCTAGAACATGGCTGACTGGGGAATTCTGGGAGTTGAAGTCCACAGGTCATAAAGGGGCCATGGTTCTCCACTCCTGGTCTAGTCTAACGAAGAGAAGAACTAGGGGTGACATGATAGCAGCCTTCTAATATCTGAGGGGCTGTCACAGAAAAGAGGGGGTCAGCCTATTCTCCAAAGCACCTGAGGGCAGGACAAGAAGCAACTGATGAAAACTTATCAAAGAGAGAACTACTCTAAAATTAAGGAGAAATTTCCCGACAGTTAGGACAATTAACCGGTGAAATGACCTCCCTCCAGAAGTTGTGGGTGCCCCATTGCTGGAGGTTTTTAAGAAGAGATTGGACAGCCATTTGTCTAAAATGGTATAGCGTCTCCTACATGAGCAGGGGGTTGGACTAGAAGGCCTCCAATGTCCCTTCCAACTCTGTTATCCTGTAATTCTGAAATGGCTTCCCTTCCATTCAAAGAAGAACCAAGGGGGATCCATTTCAGAGATCTCATGTTTGTTCATTGTTCAATATAGGGAGGTCACATATGTCTTCCTTGGGGGTTGGGGGACCCCACATATCTTGGTTCTCTGTCCCCCAGTTTTCCTCTCCCCAAGTTTTGCCTGTTCTTTCTTTGCTTGTCTCTCCTGTACAGGGAGTCCTCAACTTACAACAGTTAATTTTTTTTTTAATTTGATTTATATGCCGCCCTTCTCCGGAGACTCAGGGCGGCTTACAATGCGTTAAGCAATAGCCTTCATATTTTTGTATATTTTATACAAAGTCAGCTTATTGCCCCCACAAACTGGGTCCTCAATTTACCCACCTTAGAAAGGATAGAAGGCTGAGTCGACCTTGAGCCTGGGAAGAATTGAACTCACAGTAATTGCAGGCAGCTGGATGTTAAATGCTGCCTTAGGAGGCATTAGTGACCGTTCAAAGTTACAACGGCACTGAGAAAAGTGATGTATGACCGTTTTTCACCCTTATGACCACTGCAGCATCCCCGTGGTCACACGATCAAAATTCATTTGCAACTGGTTCATATTTATGACCGTTGCGGCGTCCCTGGGTCATGTGATCCCCTTTGACAATCAAAGTCAATGGGGAAGCCAGATTCACTTAACAACGGCAACGATTCGCTTAACAACCGTGTGGCTAACTTAACAAAGGCAACAATTCGCTTAACAACGGTGGCAAGGAAGGTCATAAAATGGGGCAAAACGTACAAATGTCTCGCTTAGCAACATAAATTTTGGTCATAAGTCGAGGACTACCTGTATACTTGTCCCTTAACCTTTCTTCTCTGTCCAACTGGCAAATACTTAGGAAAGTATATTATTTACGTGATACCTTTTTACCCATTTCTCATATTCTTGCAAGTTGGGGATTTCCTTACCAGCACTTAGCTTCTTCCATTTCTTCCCTATATCAAAGAGATTTAGGGTGGGAGGATAGCCACACTCCCCTCTCTCTATTTTGAGGGGGGGGGGAAATTGGACCCTCGTCTTGGGGTCGCTGCCCTCTTGCAGGCGTTAAAGCCCCTGCTGAGTGTTTATTTGAGATCGTCTGCTCCAAAACAACAACAACTAAAAAAAAAACATTTGGGGCTAAGAGAAGAGGTGTTGATTCAGTATTTTCTTTCCGAGGGGCAGGTCAGAGTTCGACATAAAGAGCAGCCTTTTGTGGGGTGGGGTGGGGGTGGAGAAGCAAACAAATAAATTTCATCCCACGGCAAGGAGACTAGCCAGGGGAGCCACAGAATGGCCAGTTAACAGGCACTGTGTGCAGAGAGAGATGCTTTCATCACAGAGGGAAATGATTTAATAGAAAGAAAGAGAGAGGTGATCTAGTTTAATAGACAGGGGGAATGTCATAGATATAGTATACCTTAAGCCAGCAAAGCATTCAGTTTAACAGCATAACAGAATTGGGAGGGACCTTGGAGGTCTTCTAGTCCAAGCTGGAGAATAGAATGGAATGGAATGGAATGGAATGGAATGGAATGGAATGGGGAATAGGAATAGGAATAGGAATAGGAATAGGAATAGGAATAGGAATAGGAATAGGAATAGGAATAGGAATAGGAATAGGAATAGGAATGCACTGGAATTGGGAATGGGAATGGGAATAGGAATAGAATGGAATTGGGAATGGGAATGGGAATGGGAATGGGAATAGAAATAGGAATAGGAATAGGAATAGGAATAGGAATAGGAATAGGAATAGAATGGAATGGGGAATAGGAATAGGAATAGGAATAGAATGGAATTGGGAATAGGAATAGGAACAGGAACAGGAATAGGAACAGGAATAAGAATGGAATGGAATCGGGAATGGGAATAGGAATAGGAATGGAATGGAATTGGGAATAGGAATGGGAATGGGAATAGGAATCGAATGGAATTGGGAATAGGAATAGGAATAGGAATGGAATGGAATTGAGAATGGGAATAGGAATAGGAATAGGGAATAGGAATAGGAACAGGAGCAGGAATAAGAATGGAATGGAATTGGGAATGGGAATGGGAATGGGAATAGGAATGGGAATGGAATGGAATTGGGAATAGGAATAGGAATAGGAATAGGAATAGGAATAGGAATAGGAATAGGAATGGAATGGAATTGGGAATAGGAATAGGGGCCATCCCATATTTTGGGCATTGCCATCTCTATTTTAATTCATGATAAAGCCGCCTCATGTATCAGGAAAACACACACACATATAGAACTTTGATCATTGTAAAGACAGGAGGTGGGAAACCCCATCTTGCAAAGTTCTTAAGCCCGTACAGGAGCAAATTCATTGATATGCAAACTATTCACGTGTGCAGTAAATTCCAATTAGTTTTACAGTGGTCTGCTTAACATTTATGGGAAAGCAACCTTGGCAAGCCAGCAATATTATCCATGCAGGAGGTTTGGACTAAGTGAGGATTTAAAAAAAAAAACAGAAGAAGCCGCAGCTCACACTGAGTTAATTATATTTTGCAGATTCAAAAAAAGAAAAAGAAAAAAGAAAAAAAAAAGAGGAGGGGGGCAGGGAAGGACTCCAGCTGAGCTCTTTGAGGTTAGGCTAACAATTCAATGAATTTTATTTGTGTTTTTATTAGACTGTATCCCACCCGCCGAATATCCATGGTTGGTAACTAGGCTGCCGTCTTTAAAAAAAATAAGACTTGGCTGCCTTGCCAAAGTGTTAGAGAAATGGAAAAGGCCGTCGGGCGGGGGTGGGCTGCTGGGGGTTCGCAGGGGTTCGGGAGAACCTCTAGCTAAGATTCTGTGGAGTTCGGAGAACCCCTAAATCCCACTCCTGGCTGGCCCTACCCATCCCATCCCGCCCCTCCCAGGAGTCCCCAGGTGGCCCATTTTGGATGCAGGTAAGTGCAGGGCATGCCGGAGGCTCAGGGAGAGTGAAAAACGGGCCTACCGGAAGTTCGGGAAGGGGGCCCGTTTCCGGCCTCCAGAGGACTTCCAGAGCCTGGGAAGGCCGTTTTCACTCTCCCGGAGGCTCAAGAAAAGCCTCCGGAGCCTGGGGAGGGCAAAAACGCCCCCCCCCCATGGTGCAGGAGGCTGAATAGGCCACACCCACCATGGCCACGCCCACCCAACAACTGGGCAGAGAACCCCTTGCTAACATTTTTGAAGCCCACCCCTGCCTTCTGGGGAAAGAGGTGAGGTATCTGAAGGGGGAGAAGATAAAAAAAGGCAAGATGGCGGCACGAACCATCTTACGGAAACTGGTAACGCGATCAAAATTCAGATGCTTGGCAACTGACTCGTATTTATGACAGTCGCAGTGTCCCGGGGATCATGGGATCCCCTTTTGGCCGCCTTCTGACAAGCAAAGTCGATGGGGAAGCCAGATTCACTTAACCACTGTATTGCTAACTTTCGAACTGCAGTGATGCGCTTAACAACTGAGGCAAGAAAGGTCGTAAAATAGGCCAAAATTCACTTAATAACTGTCTCGCTTAGCAAGATAAATTTTGGGCTCAGTTGTGGTCGTAGGTCGAGGACTATACCTGTGGAAGGGAAAGAAAGGCAGTTTGGGGCAGTGGTTAAAGAGACTGGGCTAG
Organism: Pituophis catenifer annectens; assembly: GCF_029215685.1. Classification (NCBI taxonomy): domain Eukaryota; kingdom Metazoa; phylum Chordata; class Lepidosauria; order Squamata; family Colubridae; genus Pituophis; species Pituophis catenifer. Next base: position 4,711,392 of record NW_027256881.1, read on the forward strand.
AAACAGTGAGACTAAATTCTAGTCCTGCCTTAGGCATAAAGACTGGTTGGGTGAGTTTGTGCCAATCACCCAGGAGACGATGAGTTCTAGTCCCACTTTAGGCATGAAACTAACTGGGTGACTTTGGCCTATCACCAGGAGACAGTGAGTTCTAGGTACTAATACCACTCTACAAAGCCTTAGTAAGACCACACCTAGAGTATGGCATCCAGTTTTGGTCACCACACTACAAAAAAGATGTTGAGACTCTAAAAAGAGTGTAGAGAAGAGCAACCAGGATGATGAGGGGACTGGAGACTAAAACATATGATGAACGGTTGCAGGAACTGGGCATGGCTAGTCTAGTGAAGAGAAGGACCGGGGAGACAGGATAGCAGTCTTCCAATATTTGAGGGACTGCCACTAGAGAGGAGAGGGTCAAGCTATTTTCCAAAGCACCTGAAGGCCAGACAAGGAATAATGGATGGAAACTGAACAAGGAGAGATTCAACCTGGGAATAAGGAGAAATTTTCTGACAGTGAGAACAATCAACCAATGGAACAGAAGTTGCCTTCTGAAGTTGTGGGAGCTTCATCAATGGAAGCTTTCAAGAAGAGACTGGGCTGCTGTCTGTCTGAAATGGTGTAGGGTCTCCTGCTTGGGCAGGGAGTTGGACTAGATGACCTACAAGGTCCCTTCCAACTCTGTTAATCTGATCTAGTTCCACTTTAGGCACAAAATTACCTGGGGGACTTTGGGCTAGTCCATCTTTTTTCTACCCTAGGAAACACTGTTAAGGATATTGTTGTTGTGTTACCAACCAGCAGAGTGTAGAGCACAGAGAAACGTTGCTGAGAGCAATGAATAAGATGTGCAAACTGGTTTATCAAAAGTTTACTTTATAGTGAAAAAACAATCTCATAGTCTTTAAACAAATCCAAGTCTTTGCCAGTTAAATCAGTCCAGTGATACAAAATCTTCTTACCACACAAACAGTAGTTGGTTAGAATAACAAACTCACTCTGGTTCACAAACCACGATGGTAGCAGATCCATCCAACGATGATAGCACTCCTCACACAATGGTAGCTTATCATCAACTGAATACGTTACAGTACCTTCCTTAAATACGTTCACAACTGATTACAGCATGACTCAGCATTACAATGAATCAGCAGTAGAACTTTAAAGTCACACAATACATATTCATATTAAATACATATACAATACATATTCATATATTCATATATTCACAGAACACATATATTGCCTAGACAACTTGTTAGGCTCAAACCATATCCTAACAAACACGCAATGGCAAACTCATTCCGAAAAACTTGCCAAGAAAAGTTCAATGACTTGTGTAGGCAATCACCAGGAGCCAAAAAGTGATTCAAAATGGAGCAAAAAAGAGAGAGAGAAGATGAAAGAGTATATACTCAGGATCCTTTTGAAATATCTCAAGGGAAGTAATCTCTCATCCCTAAATCATTTCATAATAATAACAGATCTAAAAATGGCATCTTAAGTTCATTTCCCATCCCCATTGCCCAATTATCATTGACACAACTTAGAGCTAAGATATGATAGGCCTCAAGGTGTGAATCACATCAAATATCTTTCCGAAAAATGATGCCACTGCCATTCAACGTCATTGCAGTTGCCAGCAATAGAAGGCCCAAGAAAGAACTAGAAAAAAAAAAAACCTAAGAAAATATTATTTATTTATTTATTTATTTATTTATTTATTTATTTATTTATTTATTTATTTATTTATTATATTTCTATACCGCCTTTCTCCCGTAGGACTCAAGGCGGTGTACAGTCAAGAAAAATATAGACACACAAACATCATAAAATTGCTAATTAAAATTATTACTTAGTTTGGTCAATTAAATAAAACCCAGAATTAGATAACATTTAAAAAATCATTCACATGTTCGTATGTTTAGCCCCGCCTGTTGGAACATCAGGGTCTTGAGGGCACGGCGGAAAGCACGGAGATCAGGGATATTCCGTATCTCCGGGGGCAGTTCATTCCAAAGGGTTGGAGCCCCCACAGAGAAGGCCCTCCCCCTGGGAGTCGCCAGTCAACATAATTTGACTGACGGTACCCTGAGTAGTCCCTCCCTGTGAGAACGAACTGGTCGGTGGGAGGCTATTGGTGGCAAAAGACAGTCTCGTAGGTACCCAGGTCCTAAGCCATGGAGCGCTTTAAAGGTGATAACTAACACCTTGAATCGCACCCGGAAGACCACCGGGAGCCAGTGCAGCTCGCGTAGGAGAGGTGTTACATGGGCGTAACGAGCTGCGCCCATAATCACCCGCGCGGCTACGTTCTGGACCAGTTGGAGCCTCCGGGTGCTTTTCAAGGGGAGCCCCATGTAGAGAGCATTACAGTAGTCCATACAGGAGGTAACTAGGGCATGAGTGACCGTGCGCAAGCCATCCCGATCCAGAAAGGGACGCAACTGGCGGATCAGGCGAACCTGATAAAAGGTTCATAAAAGATAATGATCAGAGATTGCGTGAATGTGGAAGAAGAGAATTGTAGAGATGTGATCTGGGGGTGATGGGTTTGGTGCCAGGCCAAAAAATCTGGGGAAACAACATACAATGTAAGAACTGCAACAACTATTATGTAGGACAATCAGGCAGAAAACTGGCAGAGAATGCATCCATGAATACCAACTGGCATTCAGGAGACATGACAAACATATAGACAGATTTAACCACAGTTTCAGTTGGGAAAATGTGACCATCCTAGACCAGGCCAAGTCCAAAAATGCCAGGGGATTTCTAGAAGCCTGTCATTCTGACAAATCAGCCATCAATGGACACATAGATATAAACAACAAGTGTAGGCTATGCAAAAAAGACAATCATCCAGGCCAAAAGAGAACAAAAAAAAAAAAAACCCAGCATCTCTCTATCAGGAATCAGCACCTAGATCAGCATAGATTAACTCCAAGGTCAACTTCACACCAACAATCAAGTAAATAATACCCCAATCAAGAAATTGCCAAAGAGCCATCAGTAAACAGCCCAACAGAAGAATCTCTAACGCTGCCCCCAACCCACACAGACAGACAAGTCAGCAGAATGTAAACTGACAGCAAACAGCACTCCTTACTAGCACTGATGATATTACCTAATCAGGTAATAAAATTTCTGCAAGAAAACAAGCAAGCTCACCAAGGACCCCTCATTTCAATCCCCAAACTACAAATATTCTCCTTTATGAGAACTGGGGAAGCACTGGAAGAAAATAGGAACAGATTCAACTCCTCAAGTACAAAAGTTGCATTACTTGGAATGGTAATATCTTAGGATAATATCTTACAGATAAGCAGAGATTAGCACCAGACAAACAATCAAGCAGAAAACAATGCCCTAATCAAAGAACTACCAAGGAGAAAAACCATATCTCTGCCAGCACTGACAAAGTAAGCTACTGTTATGTATAAAAAAAGGAAGGAAACTCCACTCTCACTAGCCCTGATGTGGTTACCCAATCGAGCAATGAAACATCTGCAAGCAAACAACCAAGTTCAAAGAGCACCAAAGACACCCCTTGATGACATCTATCAATGACAATATCTTCCCTGGGGATCTGATATCGAAAGCACTGAATCCTGTCAGAAGGCAAATTCCTTGTGTGTCTTAAAACCGCACTAGGCCATTCAAGTATTCAATACAATTCGGTATCTGGTAGACTCTGTTAATTAAGGTGATTGGTTGCAGAGTTCAGCCAGGTGTTTAGAGTGGATTTGGTCTTTTTGTCCTCTTATCGAGTCCTTCCCAAGGATTTGGGATATGCAGGTGGTGTTCTTTGATTGTGTTAAAGGGATTGTTGAGGATGTCAGCTGCTCCTTGTAAAGCTGCCTTTTGCAATTGACCGATCGGGATTTTGTCAATGCCGGTGGTGTTCAAATGGTACTCCAGTTCTTTCAGGCAGACTGAAGGCATCTATTACTATTGTTATTATTAATTATTATTATTATTATTCAGTTATTACATTATTAATCAATAATTCATGGTTAATAATTCCTCAGGAAGGAACAACTACTGTCCGTGAGATATTTCAAAGGAATCCTAAGCATACACTGAGGGCCTTTTTTCTGCCTTTTAAGCCAATATCAATTAAAAATTAATTATTATAAATATTTGATATTTTTTAATAAAATTACTGAATAATAATGTTGCTATTTCCCCACCCATTTGTAAAGACTCTTTCCAATCAAATTCAATAATCGTGTCTATGTAGATTTTTTTGGCAATAATTCCACAATGCTTTCTTTGGGTTTAATTTTTTTTTTATTTCCCAGTTCAGGATATACAGTAAATAACAGAAGAACAGAGTTAGAGGGGACTCTGGAGGTCTTCTAGTCTAACCTGCTCAGGCAGGAAACCCTGTACCATTGCAGACAAATGGTTGGCCAATATCTTCTTAAAAACCTCCAGTCTATAATCCTTCCTAGTCTTCCAAACAAATATTCACCAGGTTCAATGCTGCTTAGCTTTTCAACATCAAGCAAGGCCATCCAGATGTTGTCATTTAGGCAGAAACTCTATGACAAACAAAAGACTAAATCATTAGGTGGGCTTGATTAAAAACAATCACAAAAATTGCTCAGTCCCGGCTTGTCTAATTGCATAGCATCATTGTTCCTCCTCGTACAACCTTCAGATACCTAAATTTTAAAAAATCTCTGTCCACTCAAGGGTAGCACCTGGTTCTAAAATTCACAGCCTCCAGTTCTAGTAAGTGCAGCACTTGTGATCTAAATATCACAGCACCTAGTTCCAGGAAGTGCAAGGTCTGCAATCTAAAACATCACAGCACCCAGTTCCAGGAAGGGCAGCACCTGCGATCTAAATATCACAGCACCTAGTTCCAGGAAGCGCAACACCTTCAATTTAAAAACTCACAGCACCCAGGGTTCCAGGGAGTGCAGTACCTACATTAAAAAAAGACTGACCCTTAGCTTCTAACAATTTCCACACCAGGTTGTCTTCAGCAATTCCCTGCTCCATTTTCTTTTCCAATAAAAGCTTTGGAACACCACGGAGCAACATTTGAGAGTTCCACATGTACCAGTACATCCACGGAAGTGCGTAAGCCATGATCCTTTGGCATCACTTCCTCCTATTTAACCCTACTTAAATCGCCACCCTCATGCAAAAGAACATGTGTGATAAGGCCACACAGGGTCCTATGGAAAAAAATAAAGCATCTCTGCCATGCCAGCAAGCTGCATAGGCTTGGACCCGCACCATTTTTCCCAAAACTAGACTGCATAAACAGAGCGATAGAATCAAGATCATGTGAAGTGTTAATACCACTTTATAAGGCCTTGGTAAGGTCACACTTGGAATATTGCATCCAGGTTTGGTCGCCACAATGTGAAAAAGATGTTGAGACTCTAAAAAGGGTGCAGAGAAGAACAACAAAGAGGATTGGGGGACTGAAGGTTAAAACATGAATGATTGGAGAAACTGGGTAAGTATAGTATGAGCCTGAATAGCGTAGGAGGCTAATGCCTCCTACTAAGGCAGCATTTAACATCCAGCTGCCTGCAATTACTGCGAGTTCAATTCTCACCAGGCTCAAGGTCGACTCAGCCTTCCATCCTTTCTAAGGTGGGTAAAATGAGGACCCCGTTTGTGGGGGCAATAAGCTGACTTTGTATAAAATATACAAAAGTATGAAGGCTACTGCTTAACGCATTGTAAGCCGCCCTGAGTCTCCGGAGAAGGGCGGCATATAAAATAAATAAATAAATAAATAAATAAATAAATAAATAAATAAATAAATAAATAAATAAATAAATAAATAAAATAGTTTGATGAAGAGAAGGACTAGGGGAAACACGATAGCAGAGTTCCAATATCTCAGGGGTTGCCACAAAGAAGACAGGGTCAAGCTATTCTCCAAAGCACCTGAGGGCAGGACAAGAAGCAATGGGTGGAAACTAATCAAGGAGAGAAGCAACTTAGAACAGAGGAGAAATTTCCTGACGGTGAGAACAATGAATCAGTGGAACTACTTGCCTCCAGAAGTTGTGAATGTTCCAATACTGGAAGTTTTTAAGAAGAGATTGGACAACCATTTGTCTGAAGTGATGTAGGCAGAGATGGGCTACTGGGGGTTCGCAGGGGTTCAGGAGAATCTCTAGCTAAGATTCTATGCAGTTCGGAGAACCCCCAAATCCCACTCCTGGCTGGCCCCACCCACCCCACCCCTCCCCTCCCAGGAGTCCCCACGCGGCCTGTTTTGGATGCAGGTAAGTGCAGGGCGTGCGCAGAGGCTCAGGGAGGGTGAAAAATGGGCCTACCAGAAGTTCGGGAAGGCTGGAAAGGGGCCTGTTTCCAGCCTCCAAAGGGCCTCCAGAGCAGTGGTGGGTTTTAAAAATTTTTACTACTGGTTCTGTGGTTGTGGCTTGGTGGGCGTGGCATGGCATGGCTTGGTGGGCGTGGCTTGGTGGGCGTGGCAGGGGAAGGACACTGTAAAATTTCCATTTTCACCCCACTCCAGGAGAAGGATACTGCAAAATCTCTATTTCCACCCAATTCCGGGGGAAGGATACTGCAAAATCCCCATTCCCAACCCACTCTGGGGCCAGCCAGAGGTGGTATTTGCTGGTTTTTCAAACTACTCAAAATTTCCGCTACCGGTTCTCCGAACTGCTCAAAATTTCCGCTACCGGTTCTCCAGAACCTGCTGGATTTCACCTCTGAGCCCACCCCTGGGTATAGAATTTCCTGCCTAAACAGGGGGTTGGAGTAGAAGACCTCCAAGGTCCCTTCCAACTCTTGTTATTCTAAAACCAACCTAGCCTTCTGACCCATAGATTTTTAGGCTTCTTATTCAGACGAGGCGAACCGGCCAGAGGGAGAAAAGGCCAAATCAACAAGAGCCGTGCGCTTCTGCCTACTCCAGATAGAGGCGTAATCTCTCCAGCAGGTGTACATAAAAGATTTATTTTTGAATTAACATGCTATTGATTAGTATTATGTAAAGCCGCATGCCGAAGGCAAGCCGGCATTATGTGCCCCTGGTCCACCGAGCGGAGAGATCGGAATGCCAGGAGTGCTGTCGCGGCCTTAGACAGACTTCAGGTTCTCTGTTGTCAGGAGAATAAATGGGATTAGCGTTCATGATGGCAAAGTCGATTGAGCGGTGGGTGGCCGCAGCATTTAATTTCTACAAGCAGGAGACTTGGAAGCGCTAAGACTTCTGCCAGATCTGGAAACGATGCTATATTAAAAATATAAATAATATATATATATATAAGGTCATAATATAAAATACAAAAGAAAATATAAATGAAATCATATATGTATATACCGTGTTTCCCCGAAAATAAGACCCTGTCTTATATTTTTTTGAACCCTGAAATAAGCGCTTGGCCTTATTTTTGGGGAGGTCTTATAAATTTTGGGGTGCATGGAGTAAGATGGGGCTCCTCTTGCTGTCTTACCTGATTTCCAGCTCTGCATTTAAATATTTTTGGGGAGGGCTTATTTTCGGGGGGAGGCTTATTTTAGCGCATGCACTCAAAAGCCTGATTGGGCTTATTATAGGGGATGTCTTATTTTCGGGGAAATAGGGTATGTGTATATATATATATGATTTATATATATTTATATATGAAATCATCATAATATAAAATACAAAAGAAAATAAATTTTATATATATATATAATTTGATTTGATTTCTATACCGCCCTACTCCCGAAGGACTCAGGGCGGTGCACAGCCAAACAATAAAACACATACATACAAAATTTAAAAGTAGAATAAAATCAAATTAAATAATTTTGGCCCCGACAAATTTAAAACCCCAAACTTTTAAAACCAATTTAAAATTGAATGTATAAAATACTAAAAGATATTTAAAAATTAAAAATCTTTTATAAAAGAGGGGGGAAATTAGGCCAGGCCGGCCTGGTGAAATAGTAAGTAATATGAAATCATAATATAAAATACAAAAGAAAATATAAATGATTTCATTTGCAGCTCCGATCACGCTTTCCTCGCACAAGCATGAAGCCGAAGACACCAGCCTGAAGATGACGAGTGAGACCTCGTCGAAATGTCACCAAGATACTCTCAATCTTACACGGGAAAAGACCCGAATACACCAAAACTTGCATATATATATATCATATATATATATGATTTCATATATGTGTGTGTGTTTGTGTGTGTGTGTGAAATCATCATAATACACATAAAAAGGACACTGTCTCCTTGTAAGAGTAACTGGACAGAAAAATACCCTTTCAAATATGCTTTTTATGGAATCCTTTGAAATGTGCCCCATGAACCCTGAGGCTCATAAATCAGAGAGATTCAAGCGAGCAGGATTATGGGTCCATGCATCACCATTTTCTTCCTGTCTTTCAGCATTAGAGCCCCCTTTCCGGACAAAATTCAAAATTCATGGAGGAACTGGAGGAAATGGCCTAAGCCTCAGTTTAACCAGGTTTGCAGACTGCTATCTGGACCAACTGCATGCTCAATCTTGACTTCTAATAACAGGAAAGGTACCAAGCAAAATTTGATATCAATATTTGGCTATGATTTATTTTCCCTCTTCCAATAATTTGGGTTTTTCTTTTTATTTGATGGCTTTTGACCACTGAAACCACTGCATTACAAGTTTGCAAGAATATCTGCCAATTTGATGTAGTAGTTAGGCTAGAAACAGGAAACTGTGAGTTCTAGTCTCACTTTAGGCATGAAAGTTGGCTAGGCGACTTTGGGCCAATCACCAGGAGACTAGTGGTTAAGGCACCAGGTTAGAAATCAGGAGACTGAGAGTTCTAGTTCTACCTTAGGCATGAAAGTCGGCTAGGTAACTTTGGGCCAATTACCAGGAAACTAGTGGTTTTTATTTATTATTTATTTATTATTTCAATTTGTATACCGCCCTACTCCCGAAGGACTAAGGTACCAAGTTAGAAACTTGACCTTGGTTAAGGTACCAGGTTAGAAACCAGGAGACTGTGAGTTCTAGTTCTACCTTAGACATGAAAGTTGGCCAGGTGACTTTGGGCCAGTCTCTCTCAACCCACCCCACCTCAAAGGGTTGTTCTGGTGGGGAAAATAGGAGAAGAGCCTATGGTAGTACATAGAGCCTTGGTAGTACAGTGGTCTAAAGCACCCTGTTATTAAGAACAGCTGCCTGCAATTACTGCAGGTTCGAATCTCGCCAAGGCTCAAGGTTGACTCAGCCTTCCATCCGTTCTAAGGTAGGTAAAATGAGGACCCAGATTGTGGGGGCAATAAGCTGACTTTGTATAAATATACAAAAGAATGAAGGCTATTGCTTAGCGCATTGTAAGCCGCCCTGAGTCTCTGGAGAAGGGCGGCATATAAATCAAATTTAAAAAAAAAAAAAAAAGGAGAAGGAGGGAATATAAGGTATGTTCATCACCTTGAGTTATATTTAAAGTAATAAAAGTGGGACAAAAATCTAATAATTAGGGCCTGCAAAAAGCTGAATAATTTTCTTATTCTTTCTTCTACCACCCTTTCCTGCCCCACTGAATTTCTTATGGACCAGACAAGATGTTTCAGAGAAATTGGACTTTTAAGGAAGGATGAGGCAGTTTATAATTTTAATCAATTATTTAGGTCTTCAGGACTTCAGTTCCCTGGTTGTGCAATAATCATCTACAAACACACACAGACAGTTTTTGCATACAGGTTTTATTTGTTTTATACAGTTCAAGGACAAACAGTAAAAACAACTATACTGTACAGCAATAAAAACAAACAAAGGGTTGTTTAAGCCCAGGGTGCTTAGATTTTCTTTTGGCTAACTTTTTAAAGCCTTTTTTTTTTTTTTACACTCCAATACGAAATTTCGCATCTAGCAGCTGAACAAGCATTTGAGGTGCGCATTTTTATTTCTACTTGTGTAACAATGGGGCACATCATGCTTGCAAATTATGCATAGGAAAATTTGTTCACCTGCCCCACATTAGCTTCTGGCTTCTCTTCCCAGGTCAGATTCATTTAGGAAGTCCTCAACATATGAAGAACGGTTGCAGGAACTGGGTATGTCTAGTTTAATGAAAAGAAGGGTTAGGGGAGACATGATAGCAGTGTCCCAATATCTCAGGGGCTGCCACAAGGAAGAGGAAGTCAAACTATTATCCAAAGCACCTGAGGGCAGGACAAGAAGCAATGGGTGGAAACTAATCAAGGAGAGAAGCAACTTAGAACTAATGAGAAATTTCCTGAGAGTGAGAACAATTAACCCGTGGAACTACTTGCCTCCAGAAGTTGTGGATGCTCCAACACTGGAAGTTTTTAAGAAGAGGTTGGATAACCATTTGTCTGAAGTGGTGTAGGATTTCCTGCCTAAGCAGGGGGTTGGACTAGAAGACCTCCAAGGTCCCTTCCTTCTCTTCTCTTCTCTTCTCTTCTCTTCTCTTCTCTTCTCTTCTATTCTATTCTATTCTATTCTATTCTATTCTATTCTATTCTATTCTATTCTATTGTAAACAGTTCATTTAGTGACCATTCAAAAGTTACAACGGCCCTGAAAAAAATGACTTAGGACCAGTTTTTCACACAACCGTTTGCAGCATCCCTATGGGCACGTGATCAAAATTCAGATGCTTGGCAAACTGGCTCATTTTTTATTTTTTTTTTAATTTGATTTATATGCCGCCTTTCTTCGAAGACTCAGGGCGGCTTACAATGTGTTAAGCAATAGCCTTCATACTTTTGTATATTTATACAAAGTCAGCTTATATATATATTTATACAAAGTCAGCTTATATTTATGACGGTTGCAGTGTCCCGGAGTCATGTAATCCCCTTTTGTGACTTTCGGACAAGCAAAGGCAGTGGGGAAGCCAGATTCACTTAACAAAAACTAATTTAACAATTGCAGCGATTCGCTTAAGAAACGTGGCACGAAAAGTCGTAAAATGGGACAAAAGAAACTCAAGTTAACAAATGTCTCCCTGAGCCACATAAATTTCGGGCTCAATTGTGGTCGTAAGTGGAGGATTACCTGTATGTAGAAATAGTCATGACTTACTCCCTCTCTTAAATTCACCAAACTGGCCTTCTTTGTCAGCAAGTGCAGCTGTGCACTTTAGCATCAGCTGGGAATCCAGCAATGCAAACTGTGGTTTGTTCTTTGAATTAAGGTAAAAAAACCCGAACCTTGGTTAATTATAATGTTGGAAACCAGACCACGATGCACTTGGGTGTCATTATAGTACTCTATCCCTTTCTCAACCAGCAACTTTAAACTGTGTGGACTTCAACTCCCAGAATTCCCCAGCCAGCATGGCTGGCTGAGGAATTCTGGGAATTGAAATCCACATTCCTTAAAGTTCCTGTGGCAAAACACCGACCTGAGATGTTACTCAAAATTAGTCACCTAAACGCAAAAGTGCTTTTTTCAAGAGGCAACTGGACTTTCTGGTTTTTCTTTGAAGACGTTTCCCTGCTCATACAAGAAGCTTCTTCAGCTCTGAAGGTAAAATTTATTTGTGTGCTTATGCTTGCTTTAGTTATTTTACGAAAACATGTAACGGTTTATATGCTGCTTTAGGCCAAAAGGACGGTGAATGGCTTACATGATTCCCAGTTATAAAAACAAAACAAAACAAAAATACTGCATAACAATATAACTGCGAACTATTACAAGTAAAATAGCAAACATTTTCTGCATCCAAACCTTTAAAACATTGATTTTTCACCTGCTACTAAGGCCTGGCTGACATGCCAGCTGCTAAATCAAATACACATAGTTTATATTTTATTATTGTGTTCTGTTCTGTTCTGTTCTGTTCTGTTCTGTTCTGTTCTGTTCTGTTCTATTCTCTCTTTCTCTCTCTCTCCATTTCACTTCCTCTGTCTCTGTCTCTTTCTTTTGTTCTTTCTTTCTTTCTTTCTTTCTTTCTTTCTTTCTCTCTCTCTCTCTCTCCCTGCTTTTCTGCTTCTGTGTGTGTGTGTGTCTCTCTCTCTTTCTTTCTTTCTCTCTCTCCCTCTCTGTCTGTCTCTTACTCTCTCTCTCTGCCTCTCTCTCTCTCTGCCTCTCTCTCTGTCTCTTTCTTTCTCTCTCTGTCTCTGTCTCTCTCTCTTTCTCTGTCTCTCTTTCTTTCTGTCTCTCTCTCTTTCTCTCTCTGTGTCTCTGCCTCTTTCTTTCTCTCTCTCTCTCTGCCTCTCTCTGTCTTTTTTTCTCTCTCTCTCTGCCTCTCTCTCTTTCTTTCTCTCTCTCTCTTTCTATCTATCTCACTCTTTCTCTTTCTCTTTCTCTTTCTCTCTCTCTCTCTCTGTACTTGGAGTCTATCCTTCACCAACATTCTACACAAATCTCTTTTAAAAAAGTAGCAATTATTAAACAAATCATTGATTACCGTACTTGTTTTGATTAAATTCTATTGACTTTGCTTGTCAGAAGGTCGCAAAAGGTGATCACACAATTCCAGGACACGGCAACCGTCATAAATATGAGTCAGTTGTCAAGCATTTTGAATTTTGATCACATGACCCTAGGGACGCAGTTCAGCGGTTCGAATCCCTAGTGCCACATAAACGGGGTCAGGTGCTTTGGAGAATAGCTTGACTCCCTCTTCTTTGTGGCAGCCCCTGAGAGCCCCTTTTAGTCCGGTCTTAGACATTAAAGCCAGCTGGGTGACTTTGGGCCAATCACAAGGAGACTGTGAGTTCTAGTCTCGCCGTAGGCGTGGAAGCCGGCTGGGTGACTTGTGGGCCAATCTCCAGGAGACTGGGAGTTCCAGTTGTGTCTTAGGCATGGAAAGCTGGCTGGGTGATTTTGCACTTACGACGCTGCAACGGTCGTAAGTGCAAAAAGCAGTCCTAAGTCACTTTTTTTCAATGCCGTTGTAACTTCAAACGGTCACTAAATGAACCCTTGTAACCCGAGGACTACCTGTACTCCTTTTTCAGCTGGTAAATCTTCAAACTAGCCATTTTCCTTTTAACTGACCTGCCGATTTCCGCCTTCGATGACGGTTCTTAATTTACACGCCACAAAAAAGGCCCTGAAAACCATGTTTCAAAAACGGGGGAAGAGGCAGGATAAGAAAAGTGGCGTCTGCCATTTTATTTTATAATTTTATTTTATGTTGTTCTCCCAATCCCCCCAGGAGAAGGAAGGTTTGGAGGGCATCTGTAAATCACCCTCACTTGCCGAGGTTCCCTTGGAAAAAATGGCATTAATATGAGGAAGGGGGAAAAGCATTACCATCTATTATCTGCCGTAACGTGAATTTAAACCCAAGAAGTCGAATGATAAAATACGGAGTCTGAGGTGATACGGTAGGTTTGGGTCAGGGAAAAATCTAGAACGACGCCTTTGGGCCTCTGAGCCGTCAGCTTAATGGGCTATGTAAATCCCCCAGGTTAAAATGGTATAGTTGCTGGGGAGGGGTATTTTTAACTCTGCCAAAGAGTACCTGCAAACCTACAGCCAGGATTTTTCAAACATGCATGTGACCAGGGGTGGGCCACTGGGGGTTCGCAAGGGTTCGGGAGAACCTCTAGCTAAGATTCTGTGCAGTTTGTAGAACACCCAAATCCCACTCCTGACTGGCCCCACCCACCCCACCCCGCCTCTCCCAGGAGTCCCCACGCGGCCCGTTTTGGATGCAGGTAAGTGCAGCCTGAGCACGGAGGCTCAAGGAGGGTGAAAAACGGGCCTATCGGAAGTTCAGGAAGGCTGGAAACAGGCCCCGTTTCTGGCCTCCAGAGGGCCTCCGGAGCCTGGGGAGGCCATTTTCGCCTTCCTAGAGGCTCGAGGAAAGCCTCCGGAGTCCGGGGAGGGCAAAGCCCACCCCCCTGCTGTGGTGCAGGAGGTTGACTAGGCCACGCCCACCATGGCCACGCCCACCCAGCAATAGCAGAGAAACCCCTTGCTATTTGAAGCTCACCCCTGCGTGTGACCCATTTTATTTAGAATAAAATAGAGCTGGAAGGAACCTTGGAGGTCTTCTAGTCCAGCCCCCTGCTCAAGCAGGAGACCCTATACCATTTCAGACAAATGACTGTCCAGTCCCTTCTTAGAAACCTCCAGGGATGAAGCACCCACAACGTCTGGTGGCAAGCTGTTCCACTGGTTAATTGTTCTCACTGTTAGGAAGTTTCTCCTCAATTCTAGGTTTCTTCTCTTCTTGATTAGTTTCCATCCATTGTTTCTTGTCCTGCCTTCAAGTGCTTTGGAAAATAAATTGACGACTTGCCTCCAGAAATTGTGGGTAGCTCCAACACCAAAAGTTTTAAGAAGAGATTGCACAACCATTTGCCTGAAATGGTATAAGGCCGCGATGGCGAACCTATGGCACGCATGCCACAGGTGGCATACAGAGACATTTCTGCGGGCACGCGAGCCGTCGCCCTGAATCAGCTCCACCGCGCATGTGCGCGCGCCTCCCGCTGGACAGCTGATTTTTAGGTCTCTCCCGCGCATGCAAGAGATGTATGTACATGCCCATGCCACCCCTCTCCTCCCAGGAGTCTCCACGCGGCCCGTTTTGGATGCCAGATAAGTACAGAGCTCGCGCGGAGGCTCTGGGAGGGCGAAAAATGCCCCTACCTACCGGAAGTCCGGAAACAAGCGGTTCTGGCCTCCAGAGGCTTCAGGGAGACCTGCTAGGCCCAAAATGGGGTGCAGGGGGGGGGGTCGCACATGCATGCGGAGGGGGAGGGGCGAGGGGGGGCATTACATTATGGGTGTGGGCACACGCGCATGCGCTATCACACGCTTTTGGCACCCAAGGAAAAAAAGGTTAGCCATCCCTGGTATAGGGTTTCCTGCCTGAGCAGGGGGTTGGACTAGAAGACCTCTAAGGTCCCTTCCTACTCTGCTATTCTGTTAAGACAAGTTGCAAAATCCATCAGGAATTTCTTAAAAAATGGATTGTGTCTTATAAAATCCATTTGCTGGTCAGCCCTGGGAGTTGCTCTTGAAAACTGTTCCAAAATTGGAACTGGTTGAAAATGGGTCAGCCTGGTTATTCCTAGTAATTGAACGCAGAATGCCTATTTGTATTTATATTTAGCTGCCCTAAAAACTGTCTGGTGGTTAAATTTAGGGCAAAATTCAAGGGCACTTTTATGATGGTTCTTTTTGCTTTTTAAAATCCACCAATTTTAGGACTCTTCAAATCCAGCTTGTCCTCGACTTACTATTTGTTTAGTAACTGTTCGAAGTTACTTATGTCCAGTCCTCACACTTAACAACCTTCGTAGCATCTTCATATTCATGTGATCAAAATTCAGGCGTGTATTTATGAGGATTGCATCATCCCAAAGTCATGTGATCACAACTTCAGACCTTCACAGTCAATTTCCAACAATGGGACAGGCTGGTTTCACTTAACGACTATGTGATTCGCTTAACAGCCATAGCAAAAAGGTAATAATATTGGGTGTGCAGCAAAGGTGAAATGCTCCCAGTTCGGACCGGATCACCCGATCCAGTAGCTATGGAGGCGGGTGGTTCAGAGAATTGGTAGCAAAAATCCCTGCCCCCCCCCCCCATGCCCAGTTGAGCCGCGCAATCATCAGAGACTTTTTTTTTATTTTTAAAAGCATTTTTTCTACAACCTCTTCAGCTGAAAAAATGCTTTTAAAAGTAAAAAAAAAGCCTCTGATGATCGCGCGGCTCAGCTGGGATCGTCAAAGGCTTTTAAAAGCATTCTTCAGAGGTTGTAGAAAAAATGCTTTAAAAAGCCTCTGACGATCCAAGCTGAGTTGCCTAATCGGCAGAGGCTTTTTTTCTTTTAAATGCCTCTGACGATCCCAGCTGAGTTGCCTGATCGGCAGAGGCTTTTTTTTCTTTTAAAAGGCTCTGACGATCCAAGCTGAGTTGCCTGATCGGCAGAGGCTTTTTTCTTTTAAATGCCTCTGACGATCCAAGCTGAGTTGCCTGATCGGCAGAGGCTTTTTTTTCTTTTAAAAGGCTCTGACGATCCAAGCTGAGTTGCCTGATAGGCAGAGGCTTTTTTTCTTCTAAAAGGCTCTGACGATCCCAGCTGAGTTGCCTGATCATCAGAGGCTTTTTTCTTTTAAATGCCTCTGACGATCCAAGCTGAGTTGCCTGATCGGCAGAGGCTTTTTTTTCTTTTAAAAGGCTCTGACGATCCAAGCTGAGTTGCCTGATCGGCAGAGGCTTTTTTTCTTCTAAAAGGCTCTGACGATCCAAGCTGAGTTGCCTAATCAGCAGAGGCTTTTTTTCTTTTAAATACCTCTGACGATCCAAGCTGAGTTGCCTAATCAGCAGAGGCTTTTTTTCTTTTAAATACCTCTGACGATCCCAGCTGAGTTGCCTGATCATCAGAGGCTTTTTTCTTTTAAAAGGCTCTGACGATCCAAGCTGAGTTGCCTGATCGGCAGAGGCTTTTTTTCTTTTAAAAGGCTCTGACGATCCAAGCTGAGTTGCCTGATCGGCAGAGGCTTTTTTCTTTTAAATGCCTCTGACGATCCAAGCTGAGTTGCCTGATCGGCAGAGGCTTTTTTTTCTTTTAAAAGGCTCTGACGATCCAAGCTGAGTTGCCTGATCGGCAGAGGCTTTTTTTCTTCTAAAAGGCTCTGACGATCCCAGCTGAGTTGCCTGATCATCAGAGGCTTTTTTCTTTTAAATGCCTCTGACGATCCAAGCTGAGTTGCCTGATCGGCAGAGGCTTTTTTTTCTTTTAAAAGGCTCTGACGATCCAAGCTGAGTTGCCTGATCGGCAGAGGCTTTTTTTCTTCTAAATACCTCTGACGATCCAAGCTGAGTTGCCTAATCAGCAGAGGCTTTTTTTCTTTTAAATACCTCTGATGATCCAAGCTGAGTTGCCTAATCAGCAGAGGCTTTTTTTCTTTTAAATACCTCTGACGATCCCAGCTGAGTTGCCTGATCATCAGAGGCTTTTTTCTTTTAAAAGGCTCTGACGATCCAAGCTGAGTTGCCTGATCGGCAGAGGCTGTTTTTCTTTTAAAAGGCTCTGACGATCCAAGCTGAGTTGCCTGATCGGCAGAGGCTTTTTTTTTCTTTTTAAAAGGCTCTGACGATCCAAGCTGAGTTGCCTGATCGGCAGAGGCATTTAAAAGAAAAAAAGCCTCTGCTGATCAGGCAACTCAGCTGGGATCGTCAGAGCCTTTTGAAAGCATTTTTTTACAACCTCTTCGCTGAAGAGTTGTAGAAAAAATGCTTTTAAAAGTTAAAAAAAAAAAAGTTGGCCACGCCCACCCAGTCACATTACCACCACCACCACCAAGCCATGCCCACAGAACACAGTAACAAATTTTAGATTTCACCACTGGCGTGCAGCCCTATTGTCCCAAGGTGGTTTTTTTCAGGAGGCAACTGGACTTCCTTGTTTTTTTCTTTTGAAGACATTTCACTTCTCCTCCAAGAAGCTTCTTCAGCTCTGATAGGATGGTGGGGAATAGAAGGATTTATATTCCCTGCAGACAGCTGGTCGTTTGCATCCTTTTGGAGAGTCATTGATCCCACTTGGAGGTTTGTCTGTGTCCTCAGGGTCACCTGAGTAGGGCGAATGGTTCCTATGGTCTGCAATTTTTTCCTCTGGAAATCCATTCCTACTCTCAGGCCATTCAAAGGGGGTTCATCCCAAATTGTATGGCTAAAAGTCATCGGATTCCTGAAAAAACACCTTTGGAAGAACCATAACCTGGATGACTGAGAATCTCTACAGACTATTAGCTATACAATTGAAACCCCCCCCTCTTCTTTGTGGCAACCCCTCCAGTATCTGAGGGGCTGCCACTAAGAAGAGGGGGTCAACTTATTTTCCAAAGCAGCAGAAGGCAGGACAAGAAACAATGGATGGAAACTGATCAAGGAGAGAAGCAACCTGGAATTAAGGAGAGACTTCCTAACAGTCAGGACAATTAACCAGTGGAACAGCTTGCCACCAGAAGTTGTGGGTGCTCCATCATTGGAGCTTTTTCAGAGAAAACTAACAGCCACTTGTCTGAAGTGGTGTAGGATTTCCTGCCTAAGCAGGGGGTTGGACTAGAAGACCTCCAAGGTCCCTTCTAACTCTGTTACTCCTATTCTATTCTATTCTATTCTATTCTATTCTATTCTATTCTATTCTATTCTTTATTCCATTCCATATTTTCTATTCTGTTCTATTCTGTTCTGTTCTAATTCTATTCTATTATGCTCTTATTTTCTATTCTATTCTATTCTATTCTATTCTATTCTATTCTATTCTATTCTATTCTATTCTATTCTATTCTTGCGTGTTTCCGTGCAATTCTGCTTTTAACCGGCCTGCGAAGCCTTTGGTGCAGCCCCCCAACCCCACTCTCTCTCTCTCACACACACACACACACACACAAACACACACAAACACACACACACACCCTCCCCACTCGGCTGTCCTTCAGCCTCTGAGTAAAATGTCACCAATGGGGTATGTAGATTGAAAGGCGAGTAATTGATCCCTTTGTGTGAAGGTTGCAATCTGCCGCAGAGGCATTTAAACCTCGTTTCCAGCCCTTTCCCCTGGCAAAATCCCCTCTCCCTCCTGAGCCGGCCATGCTGTTGAATTTATGAAGAGAGATGTTTTAGCGGAAAAATTCCCCCGAGTCTTCCTTTAGCCTTAAATCCCCAGGCTGTTCTCCAAGGGAGACCTGGAGACACCGAACATGCCAAAAACGGCTTCCTTTTGCTTATGTATTAGCAATCTATTTTACTTTTTTGACATCTCTCACACATAAAACCGTAAGAGAGAAATAAAATATCAGTCTCTGGGCGAAAATAAAGCTTTGCCTCCCTCCTGATCTATAGGATATAAAATAAAGCCAAGAATTGGATAGTAGCTTTCCCTTATGCAAAGGCCGGTTCTTCCACATACAAAGGGAATGAAGACGGATGGTGCATATTCTTTGGGATTTTGCTTTGTGGTTTCTTCTCTTTTTTTTTTTCTCCACTTCCCCTTATTGTCAATTCTTTCCCTCCCTCCTTCCACCTTTTTTCTCACTCTGCTCTTTTTTAGGGGGCTTCCTTGGTTGTTGTTGTTGTTGTTGTTTTTAAGTTTTCCCCCACATACAAGTAGTCCTCGATTTACGACGAGAATTGGGACCACGGTTGTTAAGTAATTTACAGGAATAATGTCACTGGAGGCGGCTCCTGGACTAACTACGGTAACTCAGGGGGGTCAAACTCAAGGCTCGCAGGCCGGATCTTGCCCGTGGGGTGCTTAAATCTGGTCCGCCAGGCTGGCCTGGAAAAAGCAAAGGATTGGCCTGCTATGCCTCTGGCACCCAAAATGGGGCACAGCCTCGCGTGGCCCATTTTCAGGCTGGACAGGCTCCTGAAGCACTTTGCCAGCCAAAATGGGGCATGGGGGGGGAGCATGTGCAGCCCCCCCCCCCAAAAAACACCTCATTTTGGCCAGCAAAATGTTGCAGGAGCCTGTCCAGGTCAAAAACCAGCCGTGAAAATGCCCCCCTCTCCCCCTCCCCCCACCAGCCAGCCAGCCAGCCTGCGGAGAACTATAATGCTGATCCGGCCCTGGAAGAAATCCAGTTTGACACCCCTAAACTAGCTGATCCCACTTTCTTCTCCCCCCCCCCCCCGTTCTTCCTGCTCCCCCTCCTCGCCTCTTTTTAATTTCATATTATTCATTTTTTTTTAATTTGATTTATGTGCCACCCTTCTCCAGAGATTCAGGGCGGCTTACAATGTGCTAAGCAATAGCCTTCATACTTTTGTATATTTATACAAAGTCAGCTTATTGCCCCCACAAACTGGGTCCTCAATTTACCTACCTTAGAAAGGATGGAAGGCTGAGTCAATGTTGAGCCTGGCGAGATTCGAACCTGCAGTAATTGCAGGCAGCTGGTCTTAATAACAGGGTGCTTTAGACCACTGTACTACCAAGGCTCTTGGTAGTATTTGGTGAACTTCATATTATTTCATATTATGATCATGTTTATTTGTATAGTTTTATTCCTTCGCTATAGATAGTCCCCGATCTACCGACCATTCATTGAGGGGATCGTTCAGAGATGCAACGGCACTGAAAAAAGTGACTTATGACCATTTTTCACACTTACAGCCATTTTTCACACTTACGACCATTACAGCATCTCCGTGGTCATGTGATCAACATTTGGACGCATGTATTTATGATATTTATGCAACCATTTATGATGGTTGCACCGTTCTGGGGGTCACGTGGTCACTGAATAGAATAGAATAGAATAGAATAGAATAGAATAGAATAGAATAGAATAGAATAGAATAGAATAGCAGAGTTGGAAGGGACCTTGGAGGTCTTCTAGTCCAACCCCCTGCCCAGGCAGGAAACCCTACACCGCTTAGGCAAATGGTTATCCAACATCTTCTTAAAAACTTCCAGTGTTGGGGCATTCACAACTTCTGGAGGCAAGTTGTTCCACTGGTTAATTGTTCTCAGTGTCAGAAAATTTCTCCTTAGTTCTAAGTTGCTTCTCTCCTTGATGAGTTTCCACCCTTTGCTTCTTGTTCTGCCTTCAGGTGCTTTGGAGAATAGCTTGACTCCCTCTTCTTTGTGGCAGCCCCTGAGATATTGGAACTCTGCTATCATGTCTCCCCTAGTCCTTCTTTTCATTAAACTAGACATGCCCAGTTCCTGCAACCGTTCTTCATATGTTTTAGTCTCCAGTCTCCCAATCATCTTCGTTGCTCTTCTCTGCACTCTTTCTAGAGTCTCAACATCTTTTTTACATCGTGGCGACCAAAACTGAATGAAATATTCCAAGTGTGGTCTTACCAAGGCCTTATAAAGTGATATTAACACTTCACGTGATCTTTTATGGCAGTGTTTCTCAACCTTGGCAATTTTGAAGATGTGTGAACTTCAACTCCCAGAATTCCCGAGGCTGGGGAATTCTGGGAGTTGAAATCCACACATCTTCAAAGTTGCCAAGGTTGAGAAACACTGTTTTATGGTCTTCTAACGAGCAAAATCAAAGTGGGAAGCCGGATTCAACAACTGGGTTACTAAGTTAACAACTGCAGTGATTCTCTTAACAAACGTGGCAATAAAATGTCGAAAATGGAGCAAACAACCGTGTTAGTAACTTAACAACTGCAATGTCTCTCTTAACAACTGTGGCAAGAAAGGTCATAAAATGAGGCAAAACTCATTTAATAACTGTCACGCTCAGCAACAAAAAAAATGAGCTCAATTGTGGTCATAAATCAAGGATTACCTGTAATTAGGGGAGTATAGGTAGTCCTCTTTTTACAACAGTTCATTTAGTGACCATTCAAAGTTACAACAGCACTGAAAAAAAGGGACTTATGACCGTTATGACCATTGCAAGTATCCCCATGAGCACGTAATCAAAATTCAGATGTTGGCAACTGGTTCATAGTTATGACCGTTGCAGCGTCCCTGGGTCATGTGATCATAATTTTGCGACCTGCTGACGAGCAAAGTCAATGGGGAAGCCAGATTCACTTAACAACCGGGTGACTAACTTATCAATGGCAGTGATTCACTTAACAACTGTGGCAAAGAAAGGTCGTAAAATGGGGCAAAACTCTCTTAACCAATGTCTCACTTCACAACAGAAAATTTGGGCTGTTGTAAGTCGAGGGCTACCTGTAGGTATTTGAGGAATTAGAAAGACTGAGTAATATTACATTTCAGCCAGGAGTGAAATCCAGCAAGTTCTGACAGGTTCTGGAGAACCAGTAGTGGAAATTTTGAGCAGTTCAGAGAACCGGCAAATACTACCTCTGGATGGCCCCAGGGAATGGGAATTTTGCAGTATCTTCCCCTGGAGTGGGGAAGGAATGGGGATTTTGCAGTATCCTTCCCCTGCCACGCCCACCAAGCCATGCCCACCAAGCCACACCATGCTCACCAAGCCACGCCCACAGAACCGGTAGTAAAAAAAATTGGATTTCACCACTGCATTTCAGCTATAAAAATAACCAAGAGATAGAACAAAAAAACAAAATCACCTATTGGACTGCCTGTATATCTCAACTCCTAAACCTCCACAGGGGACATTTTCAGGGGGAAAAAAGAAATTCCTATATTTTTTAACAACTTGAATCCGTAAATTTCAGGATCAGAAATAAGTATCCAGAAAAATTTACATGTACAGAGATCGTTGTGTTGCTTGCTGTGAAAAGTGAGAGGTGTTTTCGCAGAAAAAACATAACCTGCTTATATAAAGGTGGTCCTCGACTTATAGCCACAATTAAGGCCAAAATTTATGTTGTTAAGTGAGACAGTTGTTAAGTGAGTTCCGCACTATTTTATCACTTTTCTCACCACAGCTGTTAAGTGAAATCACTGCCGTTCTTACATTGGTAACACGGTTGTTAAGCGAATCCGACTGCCCCATTGACGTTGCTTATCGGAAGGTCGCATAAAATGATCACATGACCCTGCTGGGACATTACAACCGTCATAAATACAAATCATTTGACAAGCTTTTGAATTTGGATCACGTGACCACGGGGATGCCGTAACAGTCATAAGTGTGAAAAACGGTCCTAAGTCATTTTTTTCAGGGCCACTGTAACTTCTAGTAGTCACTAAATGAAAAGTTGTTGTTAGGATATGGTGCATGCCTAACAGGTTGTCCAGGCAATATATAAGCTTATATATCAAGGACTATCTGCATTGACCAGATATGGCATTAAAGGACCCATTTTACAGAAGTTCACAATCGAGGCAAATGATGCTCATGGCGGTTTCTGTTCTGACCTAGGCTTCCTTAGAAAGTATGAAGCACAATCTTAGTCCTGAAAAACCTCTTTTTTTTATACGACTGTAAATTACTTCATTTACAGTCCACAAGGCTCGATAATCAGTCTTTCAGAGGAAGGTTATCAATACCCACCTATCTCACATGGAATGCTGCCAGAGAGCTAATTTCCAGACGCAGGGCAAGGCCAAACTTGGCACAGAGTCACAAACAGAACTATCAATTCTTGACTCGGCCAAATGAACTAATTGCTTCCTGCAAAAGCTCACGTCTCGTTCGCTCTTCTTTTATGTCTTATGAGAGGGGCCAATCATCTCCAAGCCTTACTCCCAAGTCGACCCTGCTTTCTTAATTGTTCTTGTTGTCTGGCAGCTCTGCACATGCGCACACTGGGAACAGGCTCACACTGTTCTTCTGCCTCGCTGATGTTCGACTCCGGAGACTCCGGAGGCAGCAAAGAACTACCAGATGGCCTTGGCCCCCTCTCTGCCTCCAACTCAGAGCCATCGTCCGAGCCTTCCCCAGACTCCAGGACTGGTCCATGTTCCTCCCCAACCTCCTCACTGTCCGAAACTGCTGGCTGCTGGCGGGCCACAACAGTTTAGCCTAAAACAGAATTCCTTCCTTATGTTAATGTCCGCTGTTGTTTCCTTGCTCTGTTGACTCTTGATGCCACCAAACCTTTGTTGTTGTTCTTACTGTTAAGTCTCACTCAGTTGATCAAAGTCTTGGTGGGTCCCAGCTAATGTTTCTCAGTTTATTGCAAACCATCCATTAAGCTATTTTTTTCCCCCTTTCATGCATAGAGATCAGCATTCAAAGTATAACAGAGGAAGGAACTAGGCGAAAGTAAATAGACGTTTTTGCATCGATCGTCAAATGAAAAACGAGGCCCATTTTTTGGGGTCCTTGGAATTGTTTTTTTTTTTTAATCCAATGATTTAGTTCTCCAGTTCCTTGTCAGATCATTTTCTGAAGTCTTGGTCTCCTTCTTCAAGACCTTGGCCACCCAAACACTATAACAGTTTGCCCCCCAAACCCTCATCATCAG
This sequence comes from Pituophis catenifer annectens, assembly GCF_029215685.1. NCBI lineage: Eukaryota > Metazoa > Chordata > Lepidosauria > Squamata > Colubridae > Pituophis > Pituophis catenifer. Next base: position 4,735,154 of record NW_027256881.1, read on the forward strand.
CAGAAGCTGCAGTACTGCATTTATGCAGAAATGAGGTTTTCTAATATTGAGAAATAGCAATATTGGCGTTTTCAGAATTCTACATCAGAATGTTCTGCAGTTTCTTTCTTCCCACTGATGTAGGAAAACCTCCTAGCAAATATCCCATTGCTAAAGGGGACAGAGAAATTTAATGTTCCTTAATTACAGTAGTGGCCAAAATTGTGGAAACCTTTTGGGAAAAGTGTATTTTCTAAAACTAGTTAATAACACCACTATTTTTTTTTTTTTTTGGAGTAGTACCATAAAATTATATATCAATGGGAAGATCATTTAATCAAGAACGTAATGCAATAAATTTTATGAAGGATTTGCTATTAGAAAAGCAGAGTATAAAGAAGAAAAGTGAAACACGTAGAAAAAGCGAGATATACAAAAATGATCACCATAAAAAAAGCGAGATATACAAAAATGATCCCCATGTCAGTTAATCCTTAGTTGGGTAATCTTTAGCATGAATGACGGCCTTACAACGTCTTCCCATGGAGTGAACCAAGTCTTTTTTGTTCTGCAGCTGTTATAATGTGAAACCAAGATTGAGAGATTACTTCTATTAACTGGGTTTTAGTGCTGGGTCGCTTCTGACTAACAAGTTTCTTTAGTCGGCTCCATAGATTTTCAATTGGGTGAAGGTCTGGGCTATTCCCAGGCCATTCCAGCAGTGGAATAGGATTATCTTGAAACTGCCCCAAAAAAGTGGTGTTATTAGCCATCAAACTTCAAAAATACACTTTTCCCAAAAGGTTTCCACAATTTTGGCCACTACTGTACATTGTCCAGAATATCTAAATTTGTCTTATGCCTACAATTGTCTTATATGCTATCTTATGCTTACAGTTGAGTGAGGATTGGGACATCGCTTCAACTTTTCCTCTAGAAAAGTTTGTGTTTTCTCCATACGAGCTGCAAACAAACAAAGAAAAATGTGCTAGACTTTTCTTCCCGTGGCATCTTCCTGCTCAGCAAAGTGGGGTGATAAATGTCACGGATTAATGGTGGCAGGAACCGGTGAGGAGTGGGGGAGGGGGCACCTTGTGAAAACATCACCCTGTGAAGTTGGTAGACTTCTAATGCACTTAAAAGGATATTCCCTGCAAAGGTATTCTCAGGTTTAAATTCCTGTTTCCTCTCTCAATAACAGGAGAATATTTGTAGCTCAGGGTTGGAAGGAGGGGTCCTTACGTGCTATAAGAGATAGAATAGAATAACAGAGTTAGAAGGGACCTTGGAGGTCTTCTAGTCCAACCCCCTGCTTAGGCAGGAAACCCTACACCACTTCAGGCAAATGGTTATCCAACCTCTTCTTAAAAACTTCCAGTGTTGGAGCATCCACAACTTCTGGAGGCAAGTTGTCCCACTGATTAATTGTTCTAACAGTCAGGAATTTTCTCCTTAATTCCAAGTTGCTTCTCTCCTTGATTAGTTTCCACCCATTGCTTCTTATCCTGCCCTCAGGTGCTTTGGAGAATAGCTTGACTCCCTCTTCTTTGGGGCAACCCCTGAGATATTGGAAGACTGCTATCATGTCTCCCCTAGTCCTTCTTTTCATCAAACTAGAAATGCTCTCTGAGTTTGGTGGCTTTCTTGCAGATGTTTGATGACCCAACCCAAGTAACATCATCAGAAGTAGTAAGTCCTTCATAGCAAGTCACCGGAATATAAAGTGACAGCAAACAGCACTCCTTACTAGCACTGATGGCGTTACCTAGTTGGGTAATGAAACATCTACAAGAAAAGAAGCAAGCTCAGAGAGCACCAAGGACCCCTCATGTCAACCCTGAGCTACAAATATTCTCCTTTATTGGTACCGGTGATGTTACCTAGTTTGGATAATAAAACCTCTCCAGGAAAGCAAGCAAGCTCAGAGAACACCAAGGACCCTGTCAGACTGCGGTGCTATCTCAAAATTAAATGAATTTCCAAACTGCCAATCTTTAAGGAAATCTTTCTTTAATTGAGCTCAGCCACCGAATCATGACTCCGCGCAGACAAGACTGACCTTTTGCCTCCCAATCCCTCCCTTTCCGATCCCTAAGTCTCTGCTTCTCATTGGCTGTCTTCCAAGTCATTCTTCAGACTTCTTTTCCTCGTCATTTCTCAGGAATGTGCACACACACCCCCGATTTCCACGACAACCGAGCTTCAAAGGGATTTTGCAGGCAAAAGTTTCAAGGTTTATCTTTCGCTCTCCCCTGCTCTCTCTATGCCAGTGTTGCAACGCTGACAGACCCCTTGTATTCTCTCTTTATTAGGATCTGACTTCGTTGGTTCTTGTTGGTCCTCTGAATAGATTACAAGCAGTAAAAAGAAACAAAAAAATAGAAGCGATAATGGATTTCAGCTACAGTACAGGCAGTCCTTGTCAGAGCGTAAATCAGCCCCGTCTCCCTTTGGGTAATTGCACCTTGATTAGAGATGGATAGATCTTGTTTTTCCATGCTGTATACTTTAAAGAAAGAAAACCTGAAATATATTCTAAGAAACATTTTATTATAAAGAAATAAAACAAATCTACTAACTACATTTTGCCGGCAGTTGTATGACACAGATGGACAAAGGAAAAAAAATCGGGAAGTTTCTTCCTTAAACTTAGAGATGCGCAGTAGCTCAGAAATCATAAGACAGTCTTATCTCTGTTACTACAGAGACGTGATAAAGTTCTCTGTCAGGTTACCATAAGTCTTAGGATGGAAGCTCAGCTGGCAAATACATAACGCAGTGACAGTCCTCGACTTACAACAGTTCGTTTAGTGACCGTTCGAAGTTACAACGGCACTGAACAAAGCGAGTGATGACCGTTTTCCCCACTTACGACCGTTGCAGCATCCCCATGCTCAGGTGATCAGAATTCAGATGCTTGGCAACTGGCACGTATTTATGACCGTTGCCACGTCCCAGGGTCACATGATCCCCTTTTGTGAACCTTCTGACCAGCAAAGTCACTGGGGAAACCAGATTCACTTAACAACCGGGTGACTAATTTAAGAACTTGCAGTGATTTCCTTAACAACTGTGGCAAGAAAGGTCATAAAAATGGGGCAAAACTCACTTAACAAACGTTTCACTTAAGAACAGAAACTTTGGGCTCCATTGTGGTCGTAAGTCGAGGACTACCTATATATGCCTTCAAAATATCTAAATCCTTCACTTGTTTCATCAACTGCATGTATTTTAGGTACTGATGCATTATTCTTTCAGGCCCGTTCCTAGTTTACCTTAAGCCAGGTTCGCTCCTTATTTAAATGCACATTCCATTCAGGATAATTGTACCATATTTCCCTTACACACATGGGTGTATACTTGTTAGAGAAGTGTCCACCAATATTTCAGTGCAAACCACACAGGGAAATCCTTGCATATAAAGTGAAGTGCGCAGATTTGCTTCCTCGGCCAGTCTGCCTCTTGTGGTTGCTTTCTCAGAAGACGAATCTACCCGTTAGCTTTTGAAATTACATGAAAATTCAAAAATATTGTTCTCTGTAATAACCAGCCCAGATTTCCTAGCGAGAGAGATTTTCAAAAATCGTAAGCAACCAGATTCAGTTCTGGACTGAGATCAGTTGTGCTCAGTCTTCCTGTAACATTCAGCAAGAATTTGACTATTTCTTCTCACCTCACCTCCTCCCCCATCTCTCTCTCTCCCCCTCCCTCCCTCTCTCCCTTCCTCCCTCTCTCTTTCTCTCTGCCTCTCTGCCTCTTTCTCTGCCTCTCTCTTTCTCTCTTTCACTCTGTCTCTCTATCTCTCTGCCTCTTTCTCTGCGTCTCTCTCTCTCTCTCTCTCTCTCTCTCTTTCTTTCTTTCTCTGTCTCTCTGCCTCTCTCTCTCTCTTTCTCTCCCTCCCTCTCACTTTCTCTCTGACTGTCAACCTCTCTGCCTCTTTCTCTGCCTTTCTTTCTTTCTTTCTTTCTTTCTTTCTTTCTTTCTTTCTTTCTTTCTTTCTTTCTTTCTTTCTCTTTCTCTGCCCCTCTCTCTCTCTCTCTCTCTTTTTCTCTCTGACAGGCTGCCTCTCTGCCTCTTTCTCTGCCTCTCTCTTTCTCTCAGCCTCTGCCTCTTTTTCAGGAGTGAAGGATAGACCTCGTTCCACTCTCTGCTTTGTCCAAGGCAGCATCAAAATAACGTTAGGAGAAATCTTTAAAAGAATTCCTAATAATTCATAATTAAACACTGGGGGCATCCTGCTTTTTCTTCACAAAAAGGGGATCCGTGCACAGTTCTTTCCCCTCCTCTCTCTTTCTCTCTCCCTCTACACACACACACACACACACACACACACACACACACACACACACACACAATTGCGCAGTGAAGCCCCAATCCTGTTAATGACCCAACTACATAGGAACCAGCCTGCATGAAGCAGGAAGCGGTTTCCTTCCTTTCTTTCCCAAATCATTTGCCCAAACCTGAAGGGGGCTTTGCCAGGAAGACGGACAATTAATCAATGCCAGCTTTCAAAATCCATTTGATCAAAAGGCAGCTTTGCTTTATGGTTTGGTCCGGGGAAGTGCCCTGCTTTCCAGACCAATGCTTCTTACCAGGTGCCGAAAACCATTAAAGAGAATATGTGTGCCTTCTAAAGGAAGGGGAGTGTGGGGGGGGGGTGCAGGAGGAGGACCGGTTGTGTAATTATACCTCCTTACTGACTCATGGCAAGCTCTTCCAAGACCCCTGACGCTTCCTTCCACCCCCAGCCTCCCCCTTCGAGATTTTGTGATTCAGCAGCTTCCTCTCGTCCCTCGCCCCCAAAATCAAGAAAAGAAAGAGACGTTTTTTTAAAAGAATTCTATCATTTTAGAATGGTAAGCCGCCCAGAGTCATTTGGTTGAGTTGTGTGGTTATAGAAATTGAATAAATAAATAAGTCAAGAGATCTATTAACAGAATGACAGGACGACAGAGTAACAGAACAACAGAACAACAGGATAACAGCATAACGGAACAACAGAGTAACAGAACAGCAGAATAACAAAATAACAACAACAGAGTAACAGAACAACAATAACAAAATAACAGTACAACAGAATAACAAGAACAGAACAAAAGAATAACAGTACAACAGAATAACAGTAACAGAGAACAGAATAAAAAAATAAAGAACAACAGAGTAACAGAACAGCAGAAAGCAAAATAACAGAGTAACAGAACAATAGAATAACAGAATAACACAACAACAGAGTAACAGAACAACAGAACAACAGAATAACAAGAACAGAACAACAGAATAACAGAACAACAGAGTAACAGAACAACAGAGTAACAGAATAACAGAACAACAGAATAACAAAATAACACTACAACAGAATAACAAGAACAGAACAACAGAATAACAGTACAACAGAATAACAGTAACAGAGAAGAGAATAAAGAATAACAGAACAACAGAATAACAAAATAACAGAACAGCAGAACAACAATAACAGAGAACAGAATAAAAGAACAAAGAACAACAGAATAACAGAGTTGGAAGGGACCTTGGAGGTCTTCTAGTCAAACCCCCTGCTTAGGCAGGAGATGCTATTCCATTCCAGACAAATGGCTGTCCAATCTCATCTTTAAAACCTCCAGTGATGGGATGGGCTTTTCACTTTTCATAAGTTTTTTTCTGGGAGGAGGGGTGTGGAGGAGTCCCAGCAAGCATCCTCAAGACCATTTCTCCCCAGGATCTTTGCTCAGGAAGCAGACAAGGGAGGAGAAGCTTAAACGGTCAGCCAAACTTCAAAGGAAACATTTACTAAATACCCTAACATGAAAACGAGATGAATCAACAGACGTAGCCCACTGTTTTCACACTTCCCAGAATGATCTGCTTCTTCGCTCTCCTCCCTGCCCCAAATCTGGAGGAATCTAGAGCAGGTAGATCTTTCGGGCTGATCTCGCGATTGAAAATTACAACGGCAATGGAAAATGTTAAATTATATCACCATTTTTCATAGTTATGACCTTTGCAGCATCTCCATGATCCCATGATCAAAATTCAGACGCTTGGCAGCTGGTTCATATTTACGACGGTGGCAGTGTCCCAAGGTCACGGGATCCCCTTTTGCGACCTTCTGACAAGCAAAGTCAACAGGAGAGCCAGATTCACTTAACAACCGGGTGACTAACTTATCAACTGCAGTGATTCACTTAACAGCCGTGGCGAGAAAGGTCTTCAAACACGGCAAAATTCACTTAACCAATGTTTCACTTCACAACAATAATTTCGGGCTCAATGGTGGCCATAAGTCGAGGACTACCTGTATAGGCTGATTGCCACGTGTCCTAATTTTGATCACAGGATGCCACAACGGTCCTAAGTGCAAAGCCTGGTTGTAAGTCCCTTTTTTTGATGCCATTGTAATTTTGAATGGCCAAAATAAAGGAATGGTTGTAAGTCGAATATACTATTTTTGTATATTGTTTTGGCCTTTAGAGGTGGGTCTTGTAGGACCAATTTTCATTGGCTTCCCAGGTTATCAGGGCAAAGAAACTCCTGATGTTTCTCACACAGAGTTTTGGGTCCACCAAGTGCCCACTCCCTGGCTTAACACTGGAGATGTTACAACTCTTCTCAACATCACAAGTCCTGCTTGCCAAACCCAGGCCATGTATTCCCTCTCGGCCTACCCTTCCTTCCCCTACAAGGTGCTTAAGGGGACGGAGCTCTAGATAAATATAATAAATATCCTGATTTGGCATCGTGGAGGCTGCTGAGATTTAGCTTGCGAGAGTGACACTTTTCTCCACTTCTTAAGCCTCCGTCTCTTGAATGCTCCAATATCAGGTTTTCTGTTCTTTTTCTCTGACTGGAAGAGAAAGGGGGGTTTGAGAGAAAGGACTAAGCTGGTGAAGGGAGGGGGGGCATGTAGGAAAGAAGGAAAGGGGAAGAAAGGATGGAGAAAGAAAAAGAAGGAAGGAAGGAAGGAAAGGGGAAGGAAGGAAGGAAAAAAAGAATAGAAAATAACGGGAAAGGAAGGAAGGAAGGAAAGAGGAAGGAAGGAAGGAAGGAAGGAAGGAAGGAAGGAAGGAAGGAAGGAAGGAAGGAAGGAAAGAGGAAGGAAGGAAAAAGAATGGAAGATGGGGAAGGAAGGAAGGAAGTAGAAAACTGGAAGATAAAGGGGAAGGAAGGAGAAAGAAAAGAAAGAAGGAAGGAAGGAAAGGGGAAGGAAGGAAGTAGAAAAAGAATGGAAGATAAAGGGAAAGGAAGGAAGGAAAGAGGAAGGAAGGAAGAAAAAAGAATGGAAGATGTGGAAGGAAGGAAGGAAGGAAGGAAGTAGAAAAATGGAAGATAAAGGGGAAGGAAGGAAGGAAGGAATTCTAAGTCACTTATTTCGCCGGCAGATAACCAAGACCCGATTCCAGAGCCAGCCAGCTGTGGCTTGTTGGTTTCTCCCTTCTGCCCGCTCCTCGGTGTCCCCCCCCGCTCATCCCCCCGGCCTCATTCATCCCGCCAACAGCCCTTTTCACTTGGGCGCCTGGAGTCAAAGGCGAATGTGTCCCTTGGCACCGCCGGGGCAGCTGTCGCGTTGGAGAGCCGGCATGAGCGCGGGCGCCGCCGCCGCCGCCGCCGCCGCCGCCGGCACCCCAGCCAACCTTTGGCGGAAAGAAGGCGGCTCTCTGCCCGCCACACGGGAGGCCGCCCGGGCGGAGGCTGTGGGGAGGATGCGGCTCGGCCTTCTGGAGAGGGGAAGGAGGACGGGCGCATCTGATGTCCCCCATCACCGCCTCACCATTTTCTCCTTTCCCCCTTCCTTCTTAGCCCTCCCTCCCACTAGCCTTCCTTCCTTCCTTCCTTCCTTCCTTCCTTCCTTCCTTCCTTCCTTCCTTCCTTCCTTCCTTCCTTATCCCTCCCTTCCATTATTTTTCTTTCCTTCCTTCACCTTTCATTCTTTTTTCCGTCTGACACGTTTTCTCCCTCCCTTCCTTCTCTCCCTCCCTCCTTCCTTCTTTCTTTCTTTCCTTCCCCTTCATCTTCCATTCTTTTTTCCATCTGTCTGATATGTTTTCTCCCTCCCTTCCTTCCTTCCCCTTCATCTTCCATTCTTTTTTCCATCTGTCTGTTTTCTCCCTTCCTTCCTTCCTTCCTTCTTTCCTTCCTCTTTATCTTCTATTCTTTTTTCCATCTGTCTGATATGTTTTCTCCTTCCCTCCCTCCCTCCCTCCCTCCCTCTTTGCTTCTTTTTCACTGTCTTCCGGCCCTCTTTTTCCTTTTCGCTTCTTCTCTTCCCTATTCTTCCCCTTTCTCTGCCCACCCACCACTCCCCGCCTTTTTTTCTCCCCCCTCTCCAGCGCTCAAATCACAGCCCGCCACACTTTCCTCCCTACAGTACTTTTCGGAGCCGTTCGTGACTTTTTCGCTTCGCAAAAAGCTCCGGCGAAGAGCAAGTTATTGGTTGATTTCCATGGGGATGTCCCTGGAACGGGGAAATCGCTTTCCTCGCTGCCCTTATTCGAAGTCGGCCTCCCTTACACATTTTGCCCCACGGATTTTTGAAAGCAAGAATCAAACCCCCACTTCCCCCCAATAGCCGAAGTTGTGCCGGATCCCACTTCGACCTGCTCAATCGGCCGTTCAGTGAACCGAATTGCAACGTCGGTGCCTCTTTTAACTTTAACCGAAGCGTTTTCCCGTCTCCCTATCCCACCCACCCAGCCCCCGCCCTAGTTATTTTTTTCGATTTTTTTAAAGACAGATTTAAGCGTCTTCTTGTTTAAATTTTCCCCACAGAACCAACCTTTTTTGAAGCCTAACATAAAAATCCTGGGCGTCTGCTCAGGATGGAGAGTCGGAAAACCGGCTAGTTTATTCATACACCCCTTCCCCCCCCCCTTTAAAATGGTTAGGATGGAGTGTGGGGGGGGGAAGCTTTTCCTTTAAAAAGGCATCTTTAGGTGGCAGGCAAAACGTGCTACGTCAAATCAACAAGATAAAGACAAGGTTCGCGAGCTTTTTTGGGGGGGGTGGTTAATGCAGGAATTGGGGGGGGGATATCCCACCGTGTCATTCGCGGAGTTGATGGATTAATGATCTTTATCCAGCAAAGCTGGCTTGGCCTCAACTGCTCCCTCCGACCCGGGCTCTCGTTTCAGCATCCCGGTTTGTTTGTTTGTTTGTTTGTTTGGTGATCTGATGAATATTCCCAGACGCCCCCCCAGCTCCTCCCCCCTCCCCCCCCCAGTTTCTATAATCTTCCAACTGAACGAATAAATTTGTCCTTCTGCTTTTTTAATTTTTTTAAGCCACCCGGCGGAGAGAAAGAGAAAGAAAGAGAGAGAGAGAGAGACCTCTTGACCTCATGTAACCCCTTCCCCTTAATCCGGAGTGAAACTCGTTTGAGCCGCAGCCGCAGTCGCTCGGGGTGGGGGGGTGGGGATGGGGGAGCCACGAAGGCTGTCGAAGGCTTCGTTTGAAATCGTGCCCTTTCTTTCCTTCCCAGGAACGAGTTCGAATTCGGGCCTGATTTGGTCTGATCCGTAAACCAATTAAGCCCAAAGCCTCTGGATTTGTGGGGGGGGGGGGGGGGGGGGGAGGGGAGAGAAAGAAAATATCAGGAAATTTAGGGACAGACATTGGGGGTGGGGGAGAATCCCTTTGGGGTGATGGAGCTAATTTGGACACTCCAAAACCTGATTTGGGGCTTCTTTTCTGACTTCTAACGAGATCGGATCCCGAGCAAGGACGGTATAGTTAATCCGCATTTAATGCGGTTCATTTCTGAGCAGCAAACGGTACATTCCCCACTTCAATTTTTTTTTCCTTGAAACCAGCCGCGTTTTCTAAAATACAAATAAAACCGGCTCGTTTGAGGTGCTCTCCTTTAACAATGACAATGTTGCCTTTTTTTAAAAAAAATATTATTTTTTTAATGGATCTGTTTTTTTGCGGGGTGGGTGGGTTGTTTCCTAGTTAAGGAGGATTAAGGACGATTTATAAATGCGCTCATGGGGGTCCCTCACGCCTTTATTATATATCTCGTAGGTCGGCGAGAATTTTTGGCTCAGGGGTTTGTTGGTCCAAAACAGACTTTAACTTTGTTTGAAATGGGGGGGGCAGAGGGAGAGATTGAGATAGGGAGAGATTTAAATCTAGCTTCCCCCCACCCCACCCCACCCCACCCTTGCAAAGGAACCCCTGGTCCTCTCTCTCCCAGGGCTGAATTTAAGGACCAAGAGTGAGCGATGTTTGGGATACGAGAGATGCTAAGTAGATCACGGCGGTGGGTGGGGGGGGGGGAATTTAAAATGTGTCACAGCGTCAGTTTTTAAGGTAGGGGCGGAGGTGGGAGTTCTGCGACCTGAATTAGGCGAAGGACTTCCGTTTTCTTTGCTCTCAAACTTCCCCAAGCTTTATATGTGACAGGCGCAGATAATCCTCTCCCCCCCTCACATTTTCCATCTCCATGTCTCTTTCTCCCTCCCTCTCCCCCCTCTCTCTTTCTCGCTCTCGCTCTCGCTCTCTCTCTCCTTCTCCTTCCTCTTCCCCCTCTCTCTTCCTCCCCTCTCTCTCTTTCTCCCTCTCTTCCCCTCTCCCTCATTTTCCATATCCATGTCTTTCTCCCTCTCCCCCTCTCTTTCTCTCTCTCTCCTTCCTCTTCTCCCTCTCTCTTCCTCCTCTCTCTCTTTCTCCCTCCCTCCCTCTCCTCCCCTCTTTCTCCCTCTCCTCCCATCTCTCATTTTCCATTTCCATGTCTTTCTCCCTCCCTCCCTCCCTCTCCCCCCCTCTTTCTCCCTCTCCTCCCCTCTCTCTCATTTTCCATGTCTTTCTCCCTCCCTCTCTTTTGCCCTCTTCCTCTCCCCCTCTCTCTTTCTCGCTCTCGCTCTTTCTCTTTCCTCTTCCCCCTCTCTCTTCCTCCCCTCTCTCTTTCTCCCTCTCCTCCCCTCTCTCATTCTCCATCTCCATGTCTTTCTCCCTCCCTCTCTTTTGCCCTCTTCCTCTCCCCCTCTCTCTTTCTCCCTTCCTCTATCTCCCTCTCTCTTTCTCCCTCTCTCCCTCTCTCTTTCTCTCTTTCTCCCTTCCTCCCCGTGCCTTCCTCCCTCTCCTCCCTCTGTTTCCATCATCTTTCTTATACCCTCTCTCCCTCTTTCTTTCTTTCTCCCTCTCTCCCCCTCTCTTTCTCCCTCTTCCTCTATCTCTCTCCATCTCCCCCCTCTCACACTTTCTCCCTCTCCCCCCTCTCTCTCTCACACACTCACAGAGGAGGGAAACGAGAATAAACTTCCTAAATAAACAAAACGCCGCCAATATAAACCCTTATCTGTGAATTCCACTCTCGCTGGTAGAGCCATCAAAAGAAGCCCACGGTGACCCTTGGGCCTTATCACCACGTAGGGGGGTGCGTGGAATCGTAACCTCTCCAGAGGTTTCGCGTTTATTTTCTCTGGAGGGGGAATCAGTTTCACACTTTCCTTTGAAAAGAAATTCAGGTCATTTCTCCCCCCCATCCCATAAAAAAATGGACCGGAGGGAGGAAATCTGTATTGGCTAATCCTCATTTCCCCCCCCCCCCCCCCCCCCGCACAAAGACGGAAGGTTTCCCTTAGAAATTCCGGCGTGGGGAATTTCTTATTATTATTTCTTCCGTTGGCTGGCTAGCGGTCCAGCCAGCTGGCGGCGGGGGATCCCTCGATGCTTCGAAGGTAGTCTCTGTCTGTGGGGAGAAAGGGGCCGATTCCAAGGTAAGGGGAAGCTCAGGTGAGCCTTTTGTGTAAGGCGCGCACACATTTTGCGCCCGCCAAGATTTACCTGGCTGAAAAGCCAGGCTGATTGCAGCCTCCGGTTTACAAAACTTTCAAGGCTCAAGATTCTAGCCCTCAAGAGGCTCGCCTTCCACTGACGCCACCCGTGGCTTTGGCAGAACCCACCCCCCACGCACCCACGGACCTACATTACATTCGGCGCCAGTTGTTTCCCTTTTGCGAATTCTAAACTTTTAGGGTTTGCCTGCCTTCTTAAGACGCGATCCAGGGGATGCTTGCAAACGCCGCCCCCCACCTCCCTTGGACGGTTCCTAGGACCTCGCTTCCTTCTCGAGCTCTCTCTTTCCCCTTCTTTTAATTTTTATTTGCTTTCCCCCCACCTCCTCCTTTCCTTTCCTTTTTTTTTTCTTTTTGGAAAGAGTGGAAACTTTTAGGAACGTAGAAGTGACCCTCTGTTCGGAATGGAAGCTCTGTGGACCAGAAAAGACTGGATTTCTTGAGATATCCACTCAGGGAAGTGAACGTGGAAATGACTTTTCTGCTTGGTCCTCCCTTCACTTCTTCGGGGGAGGGAGGGAGGGAGGGAGGGAGGGAAGGAAGGAAGGAAGGAAGGAAGGAAGGAAGGAAGGAAGGAAGGAAGGAAGGAAGGAAGGAAGGATCGAAGGATCGAAGGAGGAAGGAAAGAGAGGGAAAGAATGACTGAGAAAAAGAAAAGCGAGCCTGTAGTACAGTGGACTAAAGCACTGTTATTAACAGATTTAACATCTGCTGCTTGTAATTACTGCTGGTTCGAATCTCTCCAAGGCTCAAGGTTGACTCAGCCTTCCATCCTTTCTAAGGTAGGTAAATTGAGGACCCAGTTTGTGGGGGCAATAAGCTGACTGTGTATAAATATACAAAAGGATGAAGGCTATTGCTTAACGCATTGTAAGCCGCCCTGAGTCTCCGGAGAAGGGCGGCATATAAATTAAAGCAAAAAAAAAAAAAAGGCAGACAGAAGAAAATTTTAAAACAAGAAAGAGAAGAGAGAGAAAAAGAGGGGAAGAGAAAAGGGAAGAGAGACAGAAAAAGGAAGGGGAAATTTTAAAAGACTTTCCCGATCTTCCTCCGGCCTCCTCCCGCTCGCTTTCCCGGCGCTTGGCCAGCCCCTTCCCATGAAGCTTCAGCGCAGACAAACCGGACCCCCAACTCTTGCGCGGCCGGGCTCCTCTTCCCACAGTCCGCCCCGTCGAAAACTTCCAGGCAGGCGTTTTCCAGACGCGTTCGAATCCTACCCGCCCCATATCTCCATCCTTTTCCTCTACCCTCCCCAACCAACCTTCGGGGGGGGTGTGGGGGGGTGTGACAGCGCGGCTTGACCCAAACGTACCGCTCTCTCGGAGGGGGGTGGGTGCGGGGGTGGGGGGGCAGCGGGTCGCCTCCATCCTCTCTCCGCCCCTCGGAAAGCAGCCGGCTCTGCGGGCAGCCGCCAAAGACGCTCCGGAGCGTCAGGAGCCGAGGCCAGGCGTAGAGAGGGTTGGGGAGGGGAGGGAGGAGAGGGAAGGGAAGGGAAGGGAAGGAGAGAGGGAGGGAGGGGGCAGGTTGGAGCCAGCCGGGCGCCGATTGGCCGTCGGCTGCCGTGACGTGGCCGCTCGCTGCATAAGGCTTCGGAGGCGAGGTCGAGGCCGAGCCGCAGTCTAAAACCGGCCGGGCCAAAGCAGAAGCCGAAACGCAGCCAAGCCGGGAGGGAAAGCAAGGCAAGGCAGACAAACAGACAGACAGGCAAACAGACGCGCGCGGGCGCGCGCTTGGCGAAGCAGCCAGGTGGGGGGGGGCATTCATTATTCCCCCGCAGCCACGCCGCCCTAAGAGGAAGAGGAATTGGGGGAGCAAGGAGAGAAAAAAGAGGGGGACCTCCAGGCATTTTTTGCCCCCTCCGGAGAGGGGTCCATCTCCCCCCTCTCTCCTTTCCTTTGCGCCCCCCACCCGGCACGCAGCCTCGATCCAGCAGCACCCGAGCCGTCCCCCGTCCCTCCCCATGGACCAGGCGAAGAGGTGGGGGAGTCCAGCACCCAGGCACCCGTAAAGGGGGTAGGTCACTTGCTGCTTTTTCCTTGCTCTCTTTTCCCCTCTCTACCCCCCACCCCCCACCCCTTCGCCCACTCCCCTCCCACCCCCCCCAGGCCAAGAATTATTGTTATTTTTATTTTTTAAAATAGAGGACAAATCGCGAAGCCTCATACAGAGGGAAAGAAGGTAGGAAAGGCCGCGTCTTCTAGGACAACTTGGATTTGTATTTATTTATTTATTTATATACATATTTATATATCTATAATTCGCAAAAGCCACGGAGGAGAGAAAAGGACCGTTTAAAAGAAAGAGAGTCGGTGTGATTCCTTGCCTTGTCCTCGGTTCCTAAAATGAAACTCTTTCTAGATTGGAGAGACCCCAATTGTCTCTGATTCCCCCCACACCATCCGCCCCAATTCCCGGCTCGGCTCTTCTTCCCATCCGGCCCAGGTGTTAAAAGATTCGCTCCCGCTTCTCGTTTCGTCGACCTGTCGTTCGCCTGCGGTCACCGCTGCCCGCCTCCCCCCCCCCCTTTTTTTTTTTTTTTTAAATTTATTGCTGAATTATTTTTTTCCCTAGGAGGAAGAAGAAGAGGAGGAGAAGGAGGCGGGATTTTTCAAAAAAAATATATTTCGTCCTTGATTGCACTTTGACCTCGGACTGCTCTACCTCAAACCTGAGAATACTCCTGGCCTTTTGTTTCTTTTTACAACCGATCGATGGTCCTTCCTTCCTTCCTCTTCCGATTTTTCATCCTGCTCAGTTCGACTTGACTATTGTTGTTGTTATTATTATTATTATTATTATTAGCCGGCCTTTTGGAGAACTTCTCTTGCAAAACATTCATACAGCCCAGAAGGAAAGAAAAAGGACATTATTATTAATAATAATAATAACTTTTTTTTTTTTTGGTTCTCGACTCACCAAAACCTCTGGACGGGGAAAAGGGGAACTCGCTGATGATGTGATGATGATGATGATGATGATGATGATTGGAACAATTGAGAAGGAAAAGGCGGTTGGCGAGATGCACTAAAGAGGGGCGTCTGTGGGGCACCCCCCACGCTCCGCGATCCTGCCCCGACCTTGTTCAAGACCAGCTGCCAGCTTCTTTCAGGCTCTGCCAAACCAACGGAGTCGGGAGGGGGCTCCTTTCTCTCTCTCTCTCTCTGTCTCTCTCTCTGTTTGCCTGCGCCTCCCGCCCCCCCTAATTGGGGTCTTCGTTTGAGGCTTGGAGTTTGTGGACTCCTCGCCTTCGTTTCGTCCCCCTTGCTCTCTTGAAATCCGGGAAGGACTTTTGAAGCACGGACTTTTTTTTCTCTCGGCCAACTTCGGCATCGCCCTCTCCTCCGACACCCCCACCTCACCCCAGGACTCCCCCCCTCCCCCACGCCCCAGCACGACCTCTAGCCAAAGACAATGGTTCACTGCGCCGGCTGCAAAAGACCCATCCTGGACCGCTTCCTGCTCAACGTCCTGGACCGGGCTTGGCACGTGAAATGCGTCCAGTGCTGCGAATGTAAATGTAACTTGACGGAGAAATGCTTTTCCAGAGAAGGAAAACTCTACTGTAAAAACGACTTCTTTAGGTAAGTTTCCCAAAGGGCTTTGTGCCCCTTTCCTTCCTTCCGCCTCCCTCTTCGTTTTCACGACACGAATCTAGGCCTCTTGACACGGAAGTCAGCCTTCCCACCACCATTCACAAGACGCGCTTAAACCTGCTTTCCTGAATTAAACCGGGTTCAGGTGTATTCCCCGCCTCCCCAAAACGTTACTCACCAGGGAAATATCCTGGCGGGCCTGGGATCCAAATAAGGCTGCTAAGACTTCCCAAATCTAGAAAGAAAGAAAGAAAGAGACAGAGAGAGGGAGAGAGAGAGGGAGAGAGAGAGGGAGAGAGAGAGAGGAAAGGAAAGAAAGAAAGAAAAAGAAAGAAAGAAAGAAAGAAAGAAAGAAAGAAAGAAAGAAAGAAAGAGTAACGTTGTCACGGATTGAGCGCAGACTGCTAAATCCTTCCCTGACCTAGTCCAACGCCTTGTGAGAATCCGGAAGCGGGCTTGTTCCTTCTTAGGAGAAACTATGGAGTCGGGAGGGAGGGGGAGGGATTACTTTTGGGTAAATATGCCGGCGATTGCTCTTACCTGGGCTGGAGGGGGGGGAGATTTCTGGTTGTCTTTGGCATTACTTCCCCCCACCCCACCCCCCACGCCGAATTGTTCCGCGCCCTGAAACCTTGTCCTTTGGCTCTTTCCTTCTTCTTCGACTCGACACGTGCAATTGCAAACCGGTCCCACGCCTCCTTTCAAAGGGGAGATATAAGCGCGTGAGAGAGAGAGAGAGAGAGAGAAAGGGAGAGAGGGAGGGAGTCTTTTTCCGGGCCGAGGTTCCGCTTCAAAGGTTCTGGGTCTGGGAGATCTCCGCTCGCCCAGAAGCGTAGACAGCATTTCTGAGCGCGTGCAGAGCGCTTTTCCCCTCCCCCTTCCGCTTCCTCTTCCTCGTGGGGATTCCCACGGCCAGGCGGATTAGGGCCAGTTCTTTCCCGTTCGACCGGGCGCCAGGGATGGAAGAAGGGGAAGGGAAGCTCTCGGACAAACGACGGCCCGGCCTCGTTCAGCGCCTTGCGCGCAGGGGATGCTCCGCTCTTATAGGAAAAAGCCCAGGGCGAGCGAGTGCGTGGAAAGCCTATTTCTGGGGTCGCCTTTGTTCCCGGGTCTCAGGTCGCCACAGTCGGCCTGGCGAGAGAAGGGAGAAAAAGGAAGAAAAAAAAGCTTTTCAATGCGGGGTTGGGAGGGGGAAAAGCCTGGTCCTTTTATCCGCGTTTTCTTTCCCGGACCAAGAGGGGCGGCTTTGGGATCCGAGCCAAGCCGGCGCCGCGCGGGGAACCGCGCCGTGATGCAGCTGAGGTTCCCACAAAGGGAGCCCGCAAAAGCGGGGAGCGGCTGGGGTAGATAATGGAGAAATATTTCGCCTTTCACCTACGTGGGGTCTATTCTGATAGGCGCGTGGTTGCCAGGACCTAGATTACACGTGTAGAAATAGAGGCGGGTGTGAGAAGCCAGATACGCGTGTAGAAATAGAGGCGGGTATATGAACCTAGGTATGCGTGTAGAAATAGAGGCGGATATGTGAACCCAGATACACGTGTAGAAATAGAGGCAGATATGTGAACCCAGATACGCGTGTAGAAATAGAGGCGGGTGTGCGAACCTAGGTATGCCTGTAGAAATAGAGGCGGATATGTGAATTAGAAATGCGTGTAGAAATAGAGGCGGGTGTGTGAACCCAGGTATGCGTGTAGAAATAGAGGCGTATATGTGAACTCAGATATGCGTATAGAAATAGAGGCGGGTGTGCGAACCCAGGTATGCGTGTAGAAATAGAGGCGGATATGTGAACGCAGATATGCGTGTAGAAATAGAGGCGGGTGTGCGAACCCAGGTATGCGTGTAGAAATTGAGGTAGCTGTATGAACCTAGGTATGCGTGTAGAAATAGAGGCGGATGTGAGAATTTAGGTATGCGTGTAGAAATGGAGGCTGGTATGTGAACCTAGATACGCGTGTAGAAATGGAGGCGAGTGTGCAAATGTAGAATTAGAGAAGAACAAAGTCTGCTCCACGAATCCAAAGCGAGCTGAACGGGGTGGCGCGTCCATTCGATCGGGGGACCCGGGTGGGAGATCACTAGAGGGGGGTAAAAACCCACGGAGGAATCCGGCCTCCCTTCAACCGTTGCCCTCCGCCCGAACTCCCCAATGCCAGGCCAGGAAGGCCCCGGAGCGCCCCCCCAAATTAGGGAAAGGGTCAAGGCCGCCATCCCCGCGTCTTTGGAAGGTTGTCAGAATTTATTTCAAGATCCGGGTTGTGAGAGGGGAGTGATCCCCGCCGGCTTTCTTTCGAAAGGGGAGGGTGACTACACGTCCCATCTGTCCCGGCCCGCCTCGGGCTTCAGGCAGCTGAGGTTAGCGTCGTGTTTGTCGCTTGGGACGGCTTTATATATAAATATAATATAAATATATATTGTTTATTTATTTATATTGTATATAAATATAAATATATATAAGAGCTGGGGTGCGCGGTTTTCGTGTCCAAGCTGGGTAGGGGCTCCAAATTTCCTCGGGGAAATTTATTTATTTATTTATTTATTTTATTTATTTATTTACTTATTTATTTATTTATTTATTTATTTATTTAATTTATTTATTTATTGGGACTTGTATGCCGCCCTCTCTCCACAGGACTCAGGGCGGCTCACAACGATTAAAAACAGAACAAACAGACCATTAAAACAGAAGTCCAAATTAAAATTAAGAAATTCAATAAAACCCAGATTAATTTGGAGCCCACCCACCCACCCAGCTTGGACACGAAAACCGCGCATCCATCCCAGCTTGGGAAAGCGAGCCTCCTCTCTTGAAGCCCGGCCTGGCGGTGGCTTCATATTAAATCCTTCTCCCTTTGTTTATTTGAATTTTCCCCCTAGGAAATAGTTTAGCCGGCCGATCCTTTTTAAAGGTTTCGCGAAAACCGGCTTTTTAAAGGCCCGCGCAGGATGGGAGAAAGCGCGGAGGATCGGAGCCTCGCCTTCGGGTTTTTTAACCATCTAGTCCGGGCGCGCACGGCTTGGCCGAGCCGCCTTCCTCCGGCCCTTGTTTGAGCAGGGGAGATTGCTTTCCATGGGAAGGGAGCGCGCTCGTTGAGTCGGGAACGAAAGCTAACGGAAAGCGCAAGAATTGGGGGCGTAAGTCTCATTGGGGGATGGGAGCGCGTTTTCCCAGAGAAGGACCCGAGGCGAGGAGCCGCGCTTCCTTCGACCGGCCAACTAAGCTTTCCCCAACCCGAACGAATTCGGGAAAAAATAAGAGACAGACGCGCTCCCATTCAAACGGCGCAAAAAAACCAAAACCAAAAATTAAATTAAATTAAATTAAATTAAAAATTAAAAAAAAAACAAAAAAGGGAAAATTCGCAAATGGTGCAGAAACATTTTAAAATTTAAAAGAAATGTTTAAAAGGGAGGGAGGGGAAAAAATAACTAAATTAAACAGGAAATGTAGAGACGAGAAGGAGCTTTGTCAAAACTCCCGCTTTTTAAATTTACGTTTAAGTTTAAGCGACCCCTTTTGCCTGCCCTCCCCCCCCATCCCTGAGAGAAATTCGAGGGTCGTTGGTCTAAACCGGGGAAAGGACCCCTCCGGAAAAAAAGACGCGAAGCTGCATCCCAAACGCGCAGAACCGCTCGGGTGAGAGGTTCCCCCCCCCGCCCTTAGAAGAGCGCAAAGGATCGGGGGCTAATTCGGCTGGGCTTTGTCTCTTTTGTACCCCTGCGCCCCCCCCCCCTCCAATCCCCCCTTCCACGCGGCTCTCTGAGCCCGATTTGCCAAATTCTCGGCTTGGAAAGATGGTTTGCCAAAAAAAAAGGCACCGCCAGGCCCGGCCAGTGAGTTGGAGATGAGGGGACTGTGAAATCTTCCTTGCGGGCTTGAAATCTGGGGAGACGGTATTGGGGGAGCTGATCAGGACAAGTTGGGGGAGATTTAAATGGTCCCCGATAGCGTCGGAATCTGGGATCGGGTTCTCTGAAGCGTCTCACCTAAAGCGAAGGATCTTCGCGTGTTAATATCGGGGCAAGCCGACATACTCCGAATAAATATTATTATTATTATTATTATTATTATTATTATTATTATTATTATTATTATTATTATTAATAATAATAATAATAATAATAATAATAATAATAATAATAGTACACACTTTTTCTCTTTCGGCTTCGCACCTGCCGCGAAAGCCCCCTCCCCATCTTATGCACCTCGGGGTGGGGAACCTTGGCACCCCAAAATGACTTCCATCGTTTCTCTCCACCCCCCCCCAAAAAAACAGGATCCAAGCCCCCTTCCCAAATTGACCACTGGGCTAGTTTTTCCGCTCCTGCCACCAACAGAGACAGGCCAAACCTTTGGGCCCGCAAATTTAGCTGTCAAGACAGATCTTTGGGGTTGGGTTTGCCGCGAGTCAATGCAGCCCAAAGAGAGTCTATTCCGCAAACCGCGGCTTATCCTCGTGGGGAGGGGACGGGAACCCAGCTTCAGCCGTATGGACGCCCTTGGTTATAAACTGTGGCCCCACCCCGTTTTCCCCAGCAGCTGCGTCCACACGACCCTTCTCGACCCGCTTCCTGAATTTCTTCGTTCTGTCTGCCACGGGCCAGAAACGAATCCAAGGGATCTACGCAACGCTAAACCTCACCAACGTACACACCGGCCCTAAGCTAAAAATTTTTTAAAAAACCCTCCTTTAGCGTGTGGACGGAATGCTGGTTTATTTTCGTTGACTAGATTCAGATATTGGGGGGCAACAAACCGCGTTATTTTTAGAAAACCAGCCAGCTGGGTTTTAGAATTAGAATTAATAGAATTTTTTTATTGGCCAAGTGTGATTGGACACAACAAGGAATTTGTCTTGGTGCATATTGGTTTTATTTTGTAAACCACGTTTTAAAGCCATCATCCATTGGCCCGCCAGCTTGAGTTTGCTGTGCGCTTTCCTGACTTGGAACCGCGCCTGCTTCGCACGTGTCTCTGACTCGCCTCTTTAATGACCGCCGGGTCCCTGTCCGGGATAATGGCAAGAAGTGGATTCTAATCCAGACCCACAGACACCCTCCATCCCAACCCCAATCGTGCGACCTTCTTTGGTGGCGTATGAGGAGTTGGCGCTTATTTTTAAACATGTCCATAGAGGAAGACTCGCCGGCTTGTAAATTTTTGTTCAGCCTAAACTGGAAGAAGCGGTGGTGGTGAAAAAACGCCTTTTTCCTTTCGTTGGAGGGGGGTAGGTGGGAGGAAACTCGGGTTTGCGCCCAATCCCACTTTGCCAAAAATTGCGCCCTTCCCAACGCGCAATTTGGGGGGTGGAGGTGGGGGGGACGAATTCTAATTGACTTTTGGTCTCTCTGCTTCTGAACCCCGGCGGCGAGTCCTGCAAAAGCAAACGGACTTACATTATTTAACCCAGCTTGAACTAAAGTGGAATTAACCCCGGATTCCTGGATTCCCACGACGCGCTCATTGTTATTAATTAAGTCTGAATTAAAAAGGACCCGGCTGGGGAAGTCAAATGTCGTTCCGGGTTTTGGGGTGGGAGATTGTCCCAGCAGGCCAAGACTTGGCTTGAAACGGGGAACTTGAAGGTCGTGGGAAAGCAAAGCCTAAATTCAGGGCATCTCAAAACTCTTGGCTTCCTAAATTCAGGGCATCTCACCGAAGGTCAAAATGGTTATTTCCGCATCATATTTGGTGAGCTTTTTAAGCCACGATGCTTCGCGAAACTGGCGGGGTTGAGCTGGTTGTGTGAAACCCGCCACGATATCCTAGACCTTAATACGATCTTTTAAAAAGTGGCAATTTTTAAAAGAGGAAACGGCGGCCGAGGATGCCAAGGTGGAGAAGCGGAGATTGGAAGGCGAAGCTGTGATTTTTTTTTTTTCCACCTCAGTGGCTCTGAAAATAAAGTCTTTTTTTTTCTTGTTGTTGTGGTTGCAGGCGAGGTGTCAAAATAGGAAGCGGAGCGTAGAAGCGGTATTCGGTATTTGTAGGAGGAGAGCGGGTGGGGGGGGGGAGAGAGTTTCTGGCAGCCAAAAAAAAATCAGAAATGTGGGGAGGCGAATTTTTTTTTAATTAGATTTATATGCCGCCCTTCTCCGGAGACTCAGGGCGGCTTACAATGTGTTAAGCAATAGCCTTCATCCTTTTGTATATTTTATACAAAGTCAGCTTATTGCCCCCACAAACTGGGTCCTCAATTTTCCTACCTTAGAAAGGATGGAAGGCTGAGTCAACCTTGAGCCTGGCGAGATTCGAACTTGCAATAATTGCAGACAGCTGAATGTTAATAACAGGCTTTTAGTCTGTTGAGCTATCCAGGCTCAATTTTACGAGGTACCCACGTTTTAATTCAAAAGCTGCAAACTGAATAAAATGTATTAGTTTTGGGGGAGTGGGGGAAGGTGGAAAGTATTCCCGGATTCCTTCTGATTTGGGGCAATTCCTGTATTTGTTCTCTGGAGACCTCAGAGAAACTATTCCGCCACCCACCCCCCCCCCCTTAAATACAAAATCTGGAGGCGTTGTGTTTAAGGGGGAGGGGGGATGGAACAGAATTGGGCTAGCCGAAAAAAGGAAGGAGACAGAAGGAAACTGAGACACCCCCGCTGAAGGTCGTGCGAAAAGGAGGTGAAGTCCACGGGGGAAAAAAAACTAGGACGGGAGGAGGAGCGGACGGGAGCAACGAAGGCGAAGGAGAAGGGGCGGACGGGGAAGGTCAGCTTCCCTGGGGCGCGCCCTCCCTCCTTCCCCTCCCTCTCTCCAAGTGCGGCTCTTCGGGCGCCGGGTTGCCGACTGTTCAACCCGAGACCTCCAAGCCAAGCGCAGCCTTTCTCTCTTTCCCACAGGCGTCCCCACTGCCACTCCCCGACGGCTTTCCACTCGCCCCACCGCAGACGAGATCGGCCGGTTTCTTTCCTTCCCCCCCTCCCCGATAAAACGCCCCCTCCCCAAAAAAAAACCAGAAACTTTTGCGCTCAGTTTGTCCTAAGAAAGATTAGAGACGTGCATCCTATTCTTCCCAGCGCTTTCCCAGATTTCTCTCCTGAGCCTTTTTCAAGTTTCTAGTCCTTTTTGTCCAGCCTTTGTTCGGTTGAATTCCCTCCCTCTGCGCCGTGTCTCCTTTCGCTTCTGCAAAACCGGGCGAACCCTTTGGCTGCTTCAAAACCGGGACTTTCCGGCGGCTGCTTGCCGAAAACGATCTTTCGGGATCGACTTTCTTTCCTTTTAAGGCCTCAAAGCATCCATCGCCCCCGCAGAGATAACCCCAGAAACCCCCACAAGGCAAGAGAGAGGTGACCAAGCCCCGAGAAGGACGGGGGGAGGGGCTACCCACAGGGCACGGAGTCCTGGTCAGTGGGGAAAGGCTGGGGGGAGCCGGGCAGTTTGTAGGCCTCGGACGTGGAGATGGTTAGAGAGACCGTGTAGCCTATTAAATGTTGAGAGGCAGCTTTGCGGGGTCCCGTGGTCCGTCCCCTTCCCTTCCCCCCCCCCCCCCGACACGCATTGGAAGCCGAGCAATTTTATGTCCGGTGAGAATTTGGAAAGGAGGCCACTAGGAAATCTATTGGGAGTAGGAGAAAACAGCCTTGAAAGGAGCTCGGCGTCCTTTGGCCTAGAAAAGACACGTGTCTACCAGATCTCCAGAGCGTGACCTGACCAACAGAGACGTCGGACTGATAAGAGACCATCCCTGGCCTCTGACAGCGCTTCTGCATCTCGCGGTTGAAGCGCGTCTAAACTCCCAGCTCTCCATTATCCCCCACACCCCACCCCACCTCACCCCCCATACCCCGACCCGGCCAGGAGTCTTGCAAAAAGACAGGCTGCAAAAGGCTCCACCGCGCGCTTCTGCTTCGGTTTGCGGCGGTCGCTGGGCAAGTCGTTCCGCGTCTCCGCTTTCGAACGAACCGAGCGCCCGTTGCGCGTTGCTGAGGTCGTGGGCACCAGCCAGGCGGGCAGAAGTAGGTCGCCCACGGGGTCTGAACTCACAAGCGAAGAGGATTGGGGGTGGTGAGGGGTAGAGAGGGGGGGGGGCCTCCATCTCCGGCAGCAAGCCGTGGCACAAATCCTTCTGAGCCGCGTCTCCGCTTCTTTGGGCTCAGCTCGAAGTTAGCCACGGTTGGTTTGTGTTAAACAAACCAACCATGGTTTGTTAAAAGCTAAAAAAAACCCCCTTTTTTAGCTTTTTAAATTGTCAATGGGTTTTAGTTTGAATGTTTTAAATTTTGGGCCAAAGTCATGTAATTCTTTTAAAAATTTTAAATTTTGTATTGGTATGTGTTTTAATTCTGGGTGTGCGCTGCCCTGAGTCCACTAGGAGAAGGGCGGTATACAAATTGAATAAAATAAAATAAATAAACCCGACTTTGATGGCTTGGCTTACAAGATGGACAATCGGATCGGCCTGGCTGGTTTAAACAAGCAGAGATTCCACCAAGCGTGACTTTAGCTGGAATCGGGGGGGGGGGGCACAGAAACCTCGGCGCTGAAGGGCTTTGCCCGCGGGTCCAAAGGAACGTGGGGAAAGGACCCAAGCGCCAGGGGCTGGCGGTGGCCCCGATCCCCCATTTTTCTCTGGAGGCCTCCCTGCCTTCTCCTAAGCTTTTGTCTTGGCTGGTTGAAGGGGGGGAAAGGCAGAGGGGGTTGGCGGCGCAGACCGAACCATCTCCGGGCTCAAATCAGTTTATTTATTAATTTATTTATTGGTTCGATTTATATGCCGTCCTTTCTCCGGAGGACTCAGGACGGCTTACAATGTGTTAAGCAATAGCCTTCATACTTTTGTATATAGCTGCTTAGTAGGGCTTTCGGCCCCCCCTTAAGCGGTGTTCTTTTTTATACAAAGTCAGCTTATTGCCCCCACAATCCGGGTCCTCATTTTACCTACCTCAAAAGGATGGAAGGCTGAGTCAACCTTGAGCCTGGTGAGATTTGAACTTGCAGTAATTGCAGGCAGCTGGTGCTACTTAACAGCACTTTAGTCTGCTGCGCCACCAAGGCTCTATTGGGGACCGCTAGCCGGTCCCAGTTCCCCACTGTCAGAGAATAAACGTGGATGAAGGAACAGGGTTGGGATCGTGCACTCTGGGACTTGCGCACCGGTAGGATTAGTCTACAAAGGCCGCGCAAAGGGAGGCAAAACGGCAGTGGACATTCGTATTTTATTTCAGAGGGTGGGTGCCGTTTTTAGGGGCACAGGGAAAAGCGAGTCAGTCAAACCTTATGTGTGAATGCACAGACGCTAGGCAAAATATATCTGGTGCAGAAAATGGACTTTCTAAAAGGGGCAGGGGAAAGGTGAAGACCCCTCCACTTTTCCCACCCTTCTCCAAGCTTACTCCCTTCTCCAAATTTACTCTCCACACTTACTCACTCCTTAAGCTGGTTTAGTGAATACTGCTGGATTTGAGTAAGGCAGGTGTAAAAGTTACTGGGCTCCCCCTTTAGCCCCACCCTGCAGTGTGACCCCCCAAAGGAGGGGTTTGGAAGGGCTGCTGGAGGAAACTGCTTATGGGATTTTTTTTTTTAATTTGATTTATATGCCGCCCTTCTCCGGAGACTCAGGGCAGCTTACAATGCGCTAAGCAATAGCCTTCATCCTTTTGTATATTTATACAAAGTCAGCTTATTGCCCCCACAAACTGGGTCCTCAATTTACCTACCTTAGAAAGGATGGAAGGCTGAGTCAACCTTGAGCCTGGCAAGATTCGAACCTGCAGTAATTGCAGGCAGCTGGCCTTAATAACAGGGTGCTTTAGACCACTGTATTACCAAGGCTATTTGCTGGTGGGTTGGTTAGCAAGGCAGCCCATCAGTCACTCCTGCAAAGCTGGACTTGTGCCCATAACCATCCCGTGTGAAGCTTCCGGGGGCCCTGATTTTTTTTTTGCAAGGATGTCTTTGCTGCCTGCGGGCAAAAAAAGTCAAGATGGCAGCCGTGATGGTGTGTCACCCATAACGAATGGGCGGGCCTCTCTCGCTGCGAGGAATCCCTGGTTTGGAAGCTTTTTTCTCACCTTGGATCCTTGAAATTCTCAAAAGCAAAGATGAACCAGGATTGTCCCAAGGGGAAGAGACAGGGTCCCCAACAGGGGGTGAAATCCAGCAGGTTCTGGAGAACTGGTAGCGGAAATTTTGAGCAGTTCAGAGAACCAGTAGCAAAAATTTTGAGTAGGTCAGAGAATCGGCAAGTACCACCTCTGGCTGGTCCCAGAGTGGGGTGGGGAATGGGGATTTTGCAGCATCCTCCCCCAGGAGTGGAGTGGGAATGGGGATTTTGCAGTATCCTTCCCTGGAGTGGGGTGGGAATGGAGATTTTGCAGTATCCTTCCCCTAGAGTGGAGTGGGAATGGGGATTTTTGCAGCATCCTTCCCCCTGGAGTGCGGTGGGAATGGGGATTTTGCAGTATCCTTCCCCTGGAGTGTAGTGGGAATGGGGGATTTTGCAGTATCCTTCCCCTGGAGTGGGGGTGGGAATGGAGATTTTGCAGTATCCTTCCCCCTAGAGTGGAGTGGGAATGGGGATTTTGCAGCATCCTTCCCCTGGAGTGCGGTGGGAATGGGGATTTTGCAGTATCCTTCCCCTGGAGTGTAGTGGGAATGGGGATTTTGCAGTATCCTTCCCCTGGAGTGGGGTGGGAATGGGGATTTTGCAGTATCCTTCCCCCTGGAGTGCGGTGGGAATTGGGGATTTTGCAGTATCCTTCCCCTGGAGTGCGGTGGGAATGGGGATTTTGCAGTATCCTTCCCCTGGAGTGTAGTGGGAATGGGGATTTTGCAGTATCCTTCCTCTGAGTGGGGTGGGAATGGGGATTTTGCAGTATCCTTCCCCTGGAGTGAGGTGGGAATGGGGATTTTGCAGTATCCTTCCCCTGGAGTGGGGTGGGAATGGGGGATTTTGCAGTATCCTTCCCCTGGAGTTTAGTGGGAATGGGGATTTTGCAGTATCCTTTCCCTGGAGTGGGGTGGGAATGGGGATTTTGCAGTATCCTTCCCCCAGGAGTGGGGTGGGAATGGGGATTTTGCAGTATCCTTCCTCCTGGAGTGGGGTGGGAATGGGGATTTTGCAGTAATCCTTCCCCTGCCATCCCTACCAAGCCATGCCTACAGAACCGGTAGTAAAAAAAAATTGGATTTCACCCACTGGTCCTCAACCATGGTTAGCATGGAAACCTTCCTTTCCTAGCCACTTTTTTTTTTTTTTGTTACCGAGATCCCTACCAGATCCCACTGGATCCGAGGCATCTTCCAAAGCCACCAAAGCTCCAGGATGATCATTCGGCCTTCCAAGTCAATTCCATCCAAAGATGGGATCGATAAGAATCTGCTTGGCAGAGAACCCCCTGTAGAGAGGATCTCCTCCAAAGCATTTTAAAATGAAAATCCGAAGTCTTCCCACCCCCCCAACCCCCCACCCCACCTTTTGGGTTTCTGCAACGGAGTTTTTAATTGAAGGGGTTTGTTTTATTTATTATTTATTTGTAGCTCAGGGTTTGAAATGAAGGATCCTTGATCCTCTCCGAGCTTGGTTGAGTTCTTGAAGACCTTACATTACCCAACTAGCACTGATGATGTTACCCTAGTTTGGATCATGAAACCTCAACAAGAAAACAACCGAGTTCAGAGAGACCCCAAGGACTCCTGAGTTTTTATTTCTTGATCGAATTTATTTGCCCCTGACTGTCTTGCGGTTCAAGGCGACTCTTGAATTCCTTGCTAAGGACGGGGCTTCGTTGTGGTTGGCTTGAATAAGCCCACAATGGTCCAGGATTTCCTATGGCATCAAACATCAGGGGTCGATCAGTTAGGATAGCTGGATTTCCTGGAATGAAGCAGAGTCCTTGAATAGAATAGAATAGAATAGAATAGAATAGAATAGAATAGAATAGAATAGAATAGAATAGAATAGAATAGAATAGAATAGAATAGAATAACAGAGTTGGAAGGGGTAGCTTGTCTGATTTCGGTTCTAGGGCTCTGGCAACCAGATGGACTTGAAGAGGGTGTATCCTTGGTGAGCAGAAGGTCCTGAATCCTGTTTTCTCATACACACACACACACATGAGAGAGAGAGAGAGAGAGAGAGAGAGAGAGAGAGAGAGAGAGAGAGAGAGAGCTGCAGAAGTTCTTGTTGATTCTTTCTTTATACCCCCGTACAATATAATAGAATTCTTTATTGGCCAAGTGTGATTGGACACACAAGAATTTGTCTTTGGTGTATATGCTCTCAGTGTACTTTATTCAGGAGAATAAAATACACTCATCGAGAATAGAAAGATACTACACTTAGTGATAGTCAAGGTTACTAATAAGCTATCAAATCGTACTAGGAAGCAAGTAAAAACAATATAAATTGAAAGCAACATTGTTATAGTCATAAGTGGGAAGAGATAGGTACTAGTAAGGAAGAGAAGAAGAATAGTAATGCAGACTTAGGAAATTATTTGACAGTGTTGTGGAATTAGTTGTTTAGCAGAGGGATGGCATTTGCGAGAAAACTGTCCTTGTGTCTAGTTGTTCTGGTGTGCAGTGCTCTATAGCGTCATTTTTGAGGGTAGGAGTTGAGACAGTTTATGTCCAGGATGTGATGGGTCTGTAGATATTTTCACAGCCCTCTTTTTGACTCGTGCAGTAATGGACTTAACTCTTCTACACAGACAGTGGGGGAGAAAACTATATTTAAAAAATAATAGGAGTAACTCTGAGTGGTTTACAATTGTTAAAGCATGGGAGAAAAAAAAAACAGTACAGAAAAGGTTTGTTTAAAAAAAACACAGCACAAGACAAAGAGACAACTTTGGGCATCTCTCGGTGTCAGTGCCCAATTTTTCTTTCTTAGAGCGAGGCAGATCGGAATAGATTCTACAGAGAACTCAGGAAACTGCATTTAAAAAGGAAAAAAGAAAGAAAAGGAACTGTATTTGTTGTTCACCGACATGCTTTGTACTCTTCACTGGAGTATCTGCTTTATTAGGTTCTTAAAACTGTGGCAATTCCTGTTAATATTTTCAGGCAAACCGGTGCGTTGTTTTTTTTGTACACCTCTTGATTAAAGGAGCTATTAAGAATAGTCACAACAACAAAGGAAACTGTTATTCAATGTGTATTTGCTCAAGTAAACTCTCTTAAACACTATGGGGTATAATTCTAAGTAAATATGCCCAGAACCATGTAATAAGATAATTGATGGAGAAATGTAATATAGCAGCTACCGAAAATAAAGTACACCGTCTTTATTTTCCTTGATATTTTTCCAGCATCCCTGTGGAGTGAGGAATATTTAATGTTTTCTGTATGGTAACGGGCTGCAAGTCTTAATTTATGCTTTATGAATGCCTCCCTCTCTCCCTTCCTTCCTTCCTTCCTTCCTTCCTTCCTTCCTTCCTTCCTTCCCTTCCCTCTCTCTTTCTTTTCTTTCTTTCTCTCTCTCTCTCCCCCTCTCTCTGTCTCCCACTTTCTTTCTTTTCTTTCTCTCTCCCCCTCTCTCTCTGTCTCCCACTTTCTTTCTTTTCTTTCTCTCTCTTTCTCTCTCTCTCTCTCTTTCTTTCTTTCTCTCTCCTTTCTCTCTGTCTCTCTGTCTGTCTCTCTCTCTTTCTTTCTCTTTCTCTTTCTCTCTCTCTCTCTTTCTTTCTTTCTTTCTCTTTCTCTCTCCTCTCTTTCTTTCTTTCTTTTTTGCATCAGCAAGAAATATGCAGCCATTCCATTGCCTCTTTTGGTCTTGTTGTGCACCCTACTTCTAACTCCCTCCACCTTTCTGATGGGATGTGGGTGTCGTGTTTTCAGTCCTTGCATGTGCTCCATTGCCCCACTCGGAAATCTTGGGGAACTAACAGCAATTCCCATTTTCACCTTCAACAAGGAACACCTCTGGGGGTTTATTTCCCACCCCCCTTCCTCCTTCTGGAGCCGGGGTCAAGCAAATGGTTAGCTGTCAGTCATTCAGATCTGCATGGAATTTAGTTCCAGAACAATTGCTAAAGGGCTTGAAAGCAGCTGGTGAAGACCCGTGGCAAGGAAGCGATAAAGATATTTAAAGCCCACACATTTGGGAGGGCCCCCATCTTTGTGATCGGACAACTACAGAAAAATAGAAAAACTGGTGGCGGGAAAAAAACCTAGTGGGCCATTAAGTCTGCCCTTCGAGGTTTTTTTATTTTGCTTTTTAAAATGTTTGTCGGATGATGGACCTGTTTATCCCAAGCATGTTTAAACTCAGTTATTCATGAGCGACCCCCTTCCTTCCTTCCTCCCTTCCCTTCCAACCTTCCCTTTCTTTCTTTCTTCTTTCTTTCTTTCTTTCTTTCTTTCTTTCTTTCTTTCTTTCTTTCTTTCTTTCTTCTTTCCTCCCCTTCCTTCCTTCCCTTTCCCATCCTCCCTTCCCTTCCCTTTCTCTTTCTTTTTTCTTTTTCTTCCTTCTTTCCTTCCATTCCTTTCCTTCCTTCCTTCCTTCCTTCCTTCCTTCCTTCCTTCCTTCCTTCTTTCCCTTCCTTCTTTCCCTTCCCTTCCCTTCCTTCCTTCCTTCCTTCCTTCCTTCCTTCCTTCCTTCCTTCCTTCCTTCCTTCCTTCCTTTTTACCTCTTTCGGCCTTGTTGTGCACCCTTCTTCCATCCCCATAGATAAGATAGGAAAGAAGAGGGTTTATTTGGGAATTTTGCTCATCTGCTGAATATATTTTAAATTCAGCTCTCAAATGGATCTGGAAGGATATCACTAAAGTAAAAGTTGTAAGTGTTAATGTTTCTTTCTTTTTCCTCGCTCTCCCTCCCTTTTTCTTTCTTTCTTGCCTGCCTGCCTGCTTTCTTTCTTTCTTTCTTTCTTTCTTTCTCTTCTCTTTCTTTCTTTCTTTCTTTCTTTCTTTCTTTCTTCTTCTTTTTCTTTCTCCTGGAAGAAGGTTCCAAGCTCCCACTACTCTTTCTGTGAAGTCATACTTTCTAGCAGGACTTTTTAAAACGTCCCTCATATCAGTTTTGAGGTTATGTCCCCGTGTTCCTGATTTTTGCTTAAAGACTGCCTTCTAGAACCTTATTCACACCCTTCATATATTGCAATTATGTCCCCCTCCCCCTTTCTTGTGGGTGGGTTGGTGCATGGTTCAAAAAACAAACAAAAAAACATTGGAAATGGGAATGTCAACATGCTGCTAGAAATAAGGGTAATTTTAGAGGCTCTTTAAACTTGGTTCCTGAATCTCTTGTTGGTCTCTTTACCTAAATGTCCCAGTTGTGGAGAAGTTCCACATTTTTGAGAGAAGCTGCCTCGCTTAGGCTAATTTTTTTTAGAGTTTTCAATCTCAGAATGGAAGGAAAATAAAGCAGACGATTTTCAGCAAGTAGGATCAGAGTTGGGGGTTGGGGAGGGGGGAAAGGGGAGACCCAAAGATGTTTGGGGTAGCATCTGACTCTGAGGATCAAGTTGCTTACCTCTTGATAGAATTTGAAATCAAATCTGCACAGATATGCATTATAAAATTGTTATAGGTATATTAAATTGGGGGTGGGGGGGTGTTAGAAACAGATAAGGAAGAAAATATGGATGCTATCAAAAATGTCCCAAATGCAGAACTTCTTCCCCATGGCAAGATCAGCAACAAATAATTTAACAAATAAATAAATAAACTTACCGATACCTTCTTGTCTAAATACCTACCTTCCTTCCTCCCCTCCCCTCCTTCCCTCCCCTCCCTTCTTTTTTTCCCTCTCCTCTTTCTTTCACCTTTTTCAGCCTTGTTGTGCGCCCTACTTCCATCCCCATAGATAAGATAGGAAAGAAGAAGGAATTTTACTCATCTGCTGAATTTATTTGAAATCTGGCTCTCAAATGGGATCTGGATTGGAAGGATATTGCTAAAAGTAAAAGTTGTAAGTTTAAAAATGTAATTCTAAATTCTTAATTGAACTAAGAGCAATGCTGTTAGTATGTCATTCGGTTTATGATCCTCCCCTAAAATGAATAAAATCTGGACTTCATTTCTGGTGACTCTGTGGACACATCAGTGCTGTTTTCTTACCAATAATTAGAAAGTGATGCTTTGAGTTTTTTTGCTTTGTTCTATAGACTACTGATCTAATTTACAGCTTGCAAATCTCTGGGTTGTCTTTTAATACACTTTACCCAGGTCCAACTTTGTTTAATTTCCAGAAATTCACCAAGATCAACAAGGTCTGATGTCTTCAGGCTATGGATTATGGATTGGTAGGCCAGATTAACAGTGATTTGGCTTTGTGGCTGAATGGATTGACGTAGCTAGACTTCTCCAATATCCGGTCGTTTTTTTTCTTTAGGAGCTCACCACTGCTGTAATCCACCCACTCCAGGATTTAGAAAGTTTGGTGACCAAAACAGGCTCAAGGCATTCATTCCACTTTTGCTGTTTCCTCCAGAGACTGATGGATTGAACCATGGAATCATTCCAATCATTCCGTGGATCGCTACCCTTACAAACATAAACTTTGGATGGCTAATAATACATTAAAACTAATATATATATATATGTGTGTGTGTGTGTGTGTATACAGTTAATATTTCGGGTTTCTTCCCGTGTAATTGTGAACATATCCCTAAAAGGGTAGAAGCTTCTACCCTTTTTTTTTTTTTTTAAATTTGATTTATATGCCGCCCTTCTCCGAAGACTCAGGGCGGCTTACAATGTGCTCAGCAATAGCCTTCATCCTTTTGTATATTTATACAAAGTCAGCTTATTGCCCCCACAACTGGGTCCTCAATTTACCTACCTTAGAAAGGATGGAAGGCTGAGTCAACCTTGAGCCTTGGCGAGATTCGAACCCTGCAGTAATTGCAGGCAGCTGGTCTTAATAAGCTTAATAACAGGGTGCCTTAAACCCCTGTACTACCAAGGCTCTGTAGGGATATTTTAGGGATATGTTCACAATTACACGGGAAGAAACCCGAAATATTAACTGTACACACATATATACCCGTGGAAACTTACATAGACATATATATGTTTTTCTTTCTTTTTCATAGGTTTTATGTGTATGTCTCTTTAGCCAGGTTCTACCTACGTAAACCAAGATATTATGCAGCCCTAGTTCAGTGAAATCACAATTCACTCGTTTCTGGGCTTTTTTTTTTTCCTGGCAGCCAGCAGTCTCCCAATGGGCAGCAAAGGATCTGCTGGCTGCCAGAAGAAAAAAAAAAAAAAAAGGCCAGAAACGAGGTGAATTGTGATTTCACTGAACTAGGGCTGCATAATATCTTGGTTTATGTAGGTAGAACCTGGCTAAAGAGACATACATATATATATATATAAAACTGTACACACACACACACACACACACACATATATATATGTGGAATAAAAAGCCAACATGCGATATACACATGCAAATGAATAAACGGTCACCAAGAACAAACCAGACAGATTTGTTGTTGTTGCTATGTCTTGTCCGACACTTCAACTCTTCGCAACTCCATGGAGCACAGCCCCTCCCCAGCCCCCCCTGCCCCGGTCCTCCATTGTCTCCTGGAGTTTGCCAAAATTCATGTTCATTGCATGGATGACATTATCTAACCATCTCCATCCTCTGCTGTCTCCTTCTCCTTTGGCCTTCCATCTTTCCCAACCTCGGGGTCTTTTCCAAGGTCTCTTCTCATTGGGTGGCCAAAATACTGTATTTTTCGGACTATAAGACACATTTTTTTTGTCTTTGACATTTTGGTGAAAATGTCTGTGCGTTTTATAGACCGAATATTGCTGAAGCCCCGCCCACCCACCAGCTGTTTTTTAGCCTCCTCACGCCCCGTTTTTGGGCCTTTTTTCAGCCTTTTTCAGGCCTTTTTTCAGCCCATTTTCTGGGCTTTTTTTGAGGCTTTTTTTGGGGGGGGGCTTTTTTTGGCCCATTTTCAAGGCTTTTTTTTGGCCCATTTTCAAGGCTTTTTTTGGCCCATTTTCAAGGCTTTTTTTGGCCCATTTTTAAGGCTTTTTTGGCCCGTTTTCAAGGCTTTTTTGGCCCGTATTTGAGGCTTTTTTTGGCCCATATTTGAGGCTTTTTCCGGCCTGTTTTTTTTTTTTTTCAGAAAAAACAGGCCAAGAAAAGGCTGGAAAAGGGCAAAAAAAGGCCCCCCAAAAGGCCCAAAAATGGGACACGCACAGGCCAAAAGCTTTTTTTTTTTTTTTGTTTTTCCTCTTCTAAATTTAGGTGTGTCTTATAGTACGAAAAATACAGTAGTTGAGTTTCAGGATCCTCTTCCAAAGATGGTTGATTTCTTTCCGTTAGGATCGAAGACACTAAATAGAAACCTCTTGTGGTTTGAATTCCTCTTGACCACGGGGGGGGGGGGTGTTTCAACGGTGATTTTGAATCAGTTGCTCAACTTCTCCAGCCCAACCTACCTAGCAAGGTTGTTTTCACAGGATAAAACCGAGAGTGAATCTCATATAATTGGGGGTTTTTTTTTGAGGGGGGAAAGGAATTGATTCAGAAAAGCGCCCTCTGGAAAAAAAAGAAGGGCCATCAATGCGACGAACAAACGAATAAATAAATACATTTCGCAGACATGGGGATTTTATTATTGGTATGTAGGTAGCGCCGCGCATTTGATTAAATGTAATGGAAACTGTAATTTGTATTCCGTTATGACCGCTCGGTGCTAAACCTCTAAATCGGAATGATCCAAATACCGTTGTTGGGTTCATGTAACATGCTATATACATGCAAATAAATCCTTTTAAAGAGTTTAACAGGATGGCCTGGTTTAAGCCATGTTCTCTCTTGGTATTTAGAAAAAACCACCTCAAATCACCGGGTTCTTGCTGGTTAATGGATTGAAGCATTAATTTTATGCTTTTGAATTTTTTTTCTACTGTCTTTTACCATTTTACTTCTTGCTTTGAGTGTTTGTTGGATCAGAAAGAAAGGATAAAAGATCTATCTGGGCTTTGGTTCTATACTGAATTTTTCTTCTTGTCTTTTTTCCTCTTACTACTGTCAAGATGCTCTCAGAAAGTAGGTAGTCTTGTATGATTTGGGAATAGGAACACTGTTTGATATTATTTTTAAATTTGGTGCTAGTAAGCAGAAAGTCTCTCTTTCCGTTCCTATATATCATTTTTCTGTAGCTAGTGGAGAGAAATACTTTCCCCTTTGCATGAATGTGCACTTAGAAACCTAATTTATTTATCTACGTATGTTTAAAATGTCACATTATTGTCCTGTTTCTGTTTCCCCCCCAAAGAAAATAAAATAGGCACACCCTTAATTTTTTGGAAACAGAACGTTCTTTTTTCTGGAAAGTTTCCTTGACTCCCTGATCCACTCCATGTCCTTGGGATCTCCTGGTGGTGTCCATTCCATATGAACTCAGCTCAGTTCAGTTTCTCCTCCTGAGACTTGCCAACACTGGCTCGGTGCTGCCCCCTAGCTGTATTTCACCCTTCCTTAAATGCATTTTTTAATGAATGTGTCTTCTGGCTGCAATGAGAAAGAAAGAGGAAAGAAAGTTCTTTTTAAAAACCAGACAATTGATCCTCTCAAGTTCATGGTATTTTTTTTCCAATGACTTCAGCTGACAATACCTTATGGAAATAGATTTTCAAAAAACACAAAAAAAGAGGGCAAAGCCAGAGCAATTTAGCTTAAGATAAAATTTACTAGTGAAATGTTGTGTGTATATATAAATATATATATAAGTCTTTATCATTAAGATGTGTGGACTTCTTCTTAAATGTGTCTTAAGTCTCAAGTCTCAATCATCTTTTAAGCATTTTAAAGCAATTTGGGGAATTCTGGGACTTAAAGTCCACAGAGCTTCAAGCATGCAGGCTGGGGAATTCTGGGACTTGAAGTCCACAGAGCTTCAAGATGGGGAATTCTGGGACTTGAAGTCCACAGAGCTTCAAGATGGGGAATTCTGGGACTTGAAGTCCAAAGAGCTTCAAGTGTGCAGGCTGGGGAATTCTGGAAGTTGAAGTTCACAGAGCTTCAACCGTGCAGGCTGGGGAATTCTGGGACTTGAAGTCCACAGAGCTTCAAGCACGCAGGCTGGGGAATTCTGGGAGCTGAAGTCCACAGAGCTTCAAGTGTGCAGGCTGGGGAATTCTGGGAATTGAAGTCCACAGATCTTCAAGCGTGCAGGCTGGGGAATTCTGGGACTTGAAGTCCACAGAGCTTTAAGCACGCAGGCTGGAGAATTCTGGGAATTGAAGTCCACAGAGCTTCAAGCATGCAGACTGGAGAACTCTGGGAGTTGAAGTTCACAGAGCTTCAAGCATGCAGGCTGGGGAATTCTGGGACTTGAAGTCCACAGAGCTTCAAGCACGCAGGCTGGGGAATTCTGGGACTTGAAGTCCACAGAGCTTCAAGTGTGCAGGCTGGGGAATTCTGGGAATTGAAGTCCACAGATCTTCAAGCGTGCAGGCTGGGGAATTCTGGGACTTGAAGTCCACAGAGCTTCAAGCACGCAGGCTGGAGAACTCTGGGAGTTGAAGTTCACAGAGCTTCAAGCATGCAGGCTGGGGAATTCTGGGACTTGAAGTCCACAGAGCTTCAAGCACGCAGGCTGGAGAATTCTGGGAATTGAAGTCCAGACTTGTTAGAGCTGCTGAGGTTGAAAAACATGGTATATAATATCATGGATTTCTTCCCCCAATTTTTTTAAAAAATGGAAAAGTGTGTCTCTCCGACTGTAACAGAGGTAGAAGCCTTCGGATAAGGCTGAACCAAAAGTCCCAGAAACTTCTGCCAGCATCGATAAAGGGGGTTCAAAGTTGTAACTGCAACCTCTGTTGTAGAGGAGAAGAAGAGAGAAGGGTTGAGTTTATACATCCTGGTGAAACACTACAAGATGTGGTTTCCTTGATAGTTGTTCATCACAAATAATGTGTGTTTTTCAAAGGCATCGGATTATATAACCCTCCAAATCCTACATGGTTGTCCCAAAGGTCCTTTTTCCAAGAGGCAACTGGACTTTCTGGTTTTTCTTTGAAGACGTTTCGCTTCTCTCATCCAAGAAGCTTCTTCAGCTCTGACTGGACGGTGGGGAATGAGTCAGAGCTGAAGGAGCTTCTTGGATGAGGAGCGAAATGTCTTCAAAGAAAAACCAGAAAGTCCAGTTGCCTCTTGGAAAAAGCACCTTTGGATCTGGTGGGGAAGGTGCTGGATTAGGATCAGGGGGGCCCAGGGTTTAGTCTTCCCTTAGGTACAGGGATTCCCTGGGTGGCTTTGGGCCAGGCAGTATTCCTAGCCCAACTTATCTTGCAGGACTGTTGTGGGGGGAAATAAGGGGTGGGTGGGTGCAAGTCTTTCCTCTTTCAGCTCCTACATAAAAGAGGATGGAAATCCAAGAAATAAATAAAAGGATTTGATTCAACCGATCTGAGATGCACCAGGTGGGAGGATTGGCAGATCTAATTGGATTAGAGTCATGATTATCCTTCTTCGGGTTTTTTAACCAGAAAAATGGTTGATCTGAATCAAAATTCTTTCCTGATCAATTTCACTGGTGATCTGTTTTTTTCCCCTTCCTTCCTTCCTCCCTCCCTCCCTCTTCCTTCCTTCCTTTTCTTCCCTTCTTCCTTCCTTCCTTCTTTTCCTTCCTCACTCTTTTTCCTTCCTTCCTTTTCTTCCATCCTTCCATCCTTTTCTTCTCTTTTCCTTCCTTCCTTTTCCTCTTCCTCCCTCTCTCTTTTCCTTCTTTCCTTCCAACTTCCATTCTTTTCCTTTCTTTCTCCCTCTTTATTTTCCTTCCTTCCTTTTCCTTCCTTTCTTTTCCTTTTCCTCCCTCCCTCTTTTCCTCCCTCCCTCTTTTCCTCCCTCCCTCCCTTTTTCCTTCCTTTCTTTTCTTCCCTCCTTCCTCCCTTTTTTCTTTTCCTTCTTTTCTCTTCCTCCCTCCCTCCCTTTTCCTTCCTTCCTTCCTTCTTTTCTTGCTTCCTTCCTAACTTCCTTCCTTCCTTCCTTCACTTTTATCTTCCATTCTTTTCCTCCCTCCCTCCCTTTTTCCTTCCTTTCTTTTCTTCCCTCCTTCCTCCCTTTTTTCTTTTCCTTCTTTTCTCTTCCTCCCTCCCTCCCTTTTCCTTCCTTCCTTCCTTCTTTTCTTGCTTCCTTCCTAACTTCCTTCCTTCCTTCCTTCACTTTTATCTTCCATTCTTTTCCTCCCTCCCTCCCTTTTTCCTTCCTTTCTTTTCTTCCCTCCTTCCTCCCTTTTTTCTTTTCCTTCTTTTCTCTTCCTCCCTCCCTCCCTTTTCCTTCCTTCCTTCCTTCTTTTCTTGCTTCCTTCCTAACTTCCTTCCTTCCTTCCTTCACTTTTATCTTCCATTCTTTTCCTCCCTCCCTCCCTCCCTTTTCCTTATTCCCTCCCTCCCCCCCCCCTTTCTCTCTCTCTCCCATTCCCTCCCTTCCATCCAGGTGTTTTGGTACCAAGTGTGCCGGCTGTGCGCAGGGCATCTCTCCGAGCGATTTGGTCCGGAGGGCCAGAAGCAAAGTCTTTCATTTGAACTGTTTCACTTGCATGATGTGCAACAAACAACTGTCCACCGGCGAGGAACTTTATATCATCGACGAGAACAAATTTGTCTGCAAAGAAGATTATCTGAACAACAGCAACTCTGCCAAAGAGAACAGTTTGCACTCAGGTGAGGCATTTTCTTGGCTGGGGAGGCCTTTATCCGAGCAGATTCCGCTTTGCTTGATCCAAGGTATCAAAGGCAGGAATTGGTTTCAAAAGGTGACAAACTCGGCTTATGTGCCCTGGTGTTGGTGAAACCAAGCCCCAGTTTAGAAGAACTGACAAGATTAGCTTAAGGGGAGGAAAAATGTGTAGATTCCATTTTTCTACAGAGCTGAGTACAGTAGTGGCCAAAATTGTGGAAACCTTTTGGGAAAAGTGTGTTTTTGAGGTTTGATGGCTAATAACAACACTTTTTTTTTGGAGTTTCAAGATAATCCTATTCCACTGCTGGAATGGCCTGGGAATAGCCCAGACCTTCACCCAATTGAAAATCTAGGGAGCTGAGTCAGCCGACTAAAGAAACTTGTTTGTCAGAAGCGACCCAGCAATAAAACCCAGTTCATAGAAGTAATCATTCAATCTTGGTTTCACATGAGAACAGCTGCAGAACTAAAAAACTTGGTTCACTCCATGGGAAGACATTGTAAGGCCGTAATTCATGCTAAAGGTTACCCAACTAAGGATTAACTGACATGGTGATCATTTTTGTATATCTCGTTTTTTCTAGGGTGATCATTTTTGTATACCGTGTTTTTTCTACGTGTTTCATTTTTCTTCTTTAAACTGTAACTGCTATTCTAATAGCAAATCCTTCATAAAAATTACTGCATTATATTCTTCATTAAATTATCTTTCCATTGATATATAATTTTATGATACTACTACCCCCAAAAAAGTGGTGTTACTAGCTAGTTTTAGAAAATACACTTTTCCCAAAAGGTTTCCACAATTTTGGCCACTACTGTTGAACTCCCAGAGTCAGAGGCAGTCTATCTGGGA
This sequence comes from Pituophis catenifer annectens, assembly GCF_029215685.1. Taxonomy (NCBI): domain Eukaryota; kingdom Metazoa; phylum Chordata; class Lepidosauria; order Squamata; family Colubridae; genus Pituophis; species Pituophis catenifer. The sequence continues at coordinate 4,773,984 of NW_027256881.1, forward strand.
ATGTGTTTGACAGTTGTGTGGACTTGCAGATCGTTGACCCAACGAGACCAGTGCTAGCATGCCTTTGGGACTTTGAGTTTTCTCCTTTATCAGAGAAACGAGACTTTCAATCTGTTAATGCAAAGCAAGGTCTTCCCTGGCCTATATATTTCAGTATCGTTAATAGCAGTAATTACAAAGTCTGACTAGGTGGCTCAGTGGCTAAGACACTGAGCTTGTCGATCAGAAAGGTCGGCAGTTCAAATACCTAGCACAAGTCTCCTGCATGAGCTGGGGGCTGGACTAGATGACCTTCAAGATCCCTTCCAACTCTGTTACTGTTAAAGTCTGGACTTCAACTCCCAGAATTCCCCAGCCAGCATCCCTTGAGGTCCGAGACTTCTTAAAGCTGCCAAGGTTGAAAAAGGCAGGTTTACGCTGCTTACACTGGCAGCTCTGTCTCTGCTTAAACAACATCCTTTCCTTTTCTCAAATTAATGTACCATCCAAACACCCACCTCAAACAATGGAACAATGGAACGGCGTCGAGGCAGGGCGGGGGATGCCTTTGCAAAGGCAGAAAAGCCAAAATAATTAACAAAGTCACAGGAGAACGGAGGGAAAGTCAGTGAAAATCGTTGAAATGAGAAAGGTTTGTTTCAGCTGCTGAATCCAATTTCCAGCTCGGAGCTGGAATGCAAGAGAAGGAATTTTACATTCGACAGATTTAAAGTTTGCACTGGATCGTATAACAGAAGACCTGAAGTGGAGGGTTTTTTTTTTTTTTTTTTAATAATATAGGAGATTATCGATATTTGTAGCTCAGGGCTTAAAATGAAGGTGGTCTTTGATGCTCTCTGAGCTTGGTTGTTTTCTCACAGACGTTTTATTATCTAACTAGGTAACATCATCAGTGTTAGTAAGGAGTGGGGGTTTGCTCCAGAGGTGGTTTCAGCAGGTTCTGACCAGTTCTGGAGAACCAGTAGCAGAAATTTTGAGTAGTTTGGAGAACCGGTAGTAAAAATTCTGACTGGCCCTGCCCCCATCTATTCTCTGCCTCCCAAGTCCCAGCTGACCAGGAGGAAATGGGGATTTTGCAGTAATTTTCCCCTGGAGTGGGGTGGGAATGGAGATTTTACAGTATCCTTCCCCTGCCATGCCCACCAAGCTATGCCCACCAAGCCATGCCATGCCCACCAAGCCACGCCCACCGAACCCGTAGTAAAAATTCTGACTGGCCCTGCCCCCATTTATTCTCTGCCTCCCAAGTCCCAGCTGATCAGGAGGAAATGGGGATTTTGCAGTAATTTTCCCCTGGAGTGGGGTGGGAATGGAGATTTTACAGTATCCTTCTGCCACGCCCACCAAGCCATGCCGCGCCCACCAAGCTACACCCACAGAACCGGTAGTAATCTTGGTATTAAACCATTGTTAGGCCAACAATCAAGAAGCAAACGATATTCCGGACAAGCCAACCGTAAACAGCCCAACCAAAGAACCTTCAAGGCTTACTCCCACTCCTACTGACAGGGCAAGCCACTAAAATATAAAATGAGAGCAAACCCCACTCCCTACCAACCACTGATGAGATTACCTAGTTTGGTAATGAAACGTCTGGCAAGAAAACAACCAAGCTCAGACTGTAGCAAGGACCCTCTATATCAGGGGTGTCAAACTCGATTTCAACCGCATCAGGGTTGTGTTTGATCTCGGGGGAGCAGGGGGGACGTGGCAGTTCGACATCATTTGTGTCGGGGGCGCCTGTGGTGGCCATCAGCTCTACCAGTGAAAATGGGCTCCTGAATTTCGTTTTCGGCCGCGACGGCCTCCTGCAACTCTCTGCCAGCCAAAACGGAGCTTGGGAGGGTCGTCCGCAGCCCTCCCGAGCTCCATTTTCACTAGTAGAGGCATCCGAGCCGGTCCTTTGCTGTTTCCAGGGCGGCCCCGCAAGCCAGTTCTAAGCACCCCGCAGGCAGAATTCGGCCTACGGGCCTTGAGTTTAACCCCCTTGGTCTATATAGAAGATTATTTTACGGTAGCAAAAAAAGCAGAGGTTTTCCGAAAGGGAGAACATATCTGCGTTATATTATAACAAAATAGAACACGGAGCCCCGCGGTAAGTTGTCTGACTAACAAATTTTATTAAAAGGCAGCGGCTTTTGTGAGCTGCAGGCATTCACCCGTCGAGCCAATCTATGCATTGGATTAAATGAAACGCAGCTCACCGAAGCTGTTAATAAAAGTTGCCATTCAGAAAAGGTGCTGCGGGATTCTGTTTCGTCCAGTGTCGAGGCAGGGATGAAGTTCCAGGCGGTTGGTTCTTCTGGAGCCAGAAAAACAACAACAACCATGCCAGGAAATAAGGGATTTTAAACTTTATTATTAGTTAAATAATAAATAGATAGATAGATAGATAGATAGATAGATAGATAGATAGATAGATAGACCCAGTGGCTCAGCAGCTAAGATGCTGCGCTTGTCGATCAAAAGGTCGGCAGCTCAGCTGTTCGAATCCCCAGCGCCATGTAATGGGGTGAGCTCCCGTTACTTGTCCCAGCTTCTGCCAATCTAGCAGTTCGAAAGCACGTAAAAAAAAAATGGAAGTAGAAAAATAGGAACCACCTTTGGTGGGAAGGGAACAGCGGTTCCGTGCGCCTTTGGCGTTGAGTCATGCCGGTCACATGATCACGGTGATGTCTTCGGACAGTGCTGGCTCTTCGGCTTTGAAGCAGAGATGAGCATCGCCCCCTAGAGTCAGGAACAACTAGCACATATGTATGAGGGGAACCTTTACCTTTACCTATTAGTTAAAAGCATAGCATAAAAAGCATCCACACCAAGCAAGGTGATCCCCAAATCTCTCAACAAGCTGCCAGGAGCTCCTTCATACAGGTAGTCCTCGACTTACGACCACAATTGACCCCCAACATTTCTGTTATTAAGCGAGACATTTGTTGAGGGAGTTTTGCCCCGTTTTACAACATTTATGGACGCAGTTGTTAAGTGAATCGCCACAACTGTTCAGTTTGTAACCCGGTTGTTAAGTGAACCTGGCTTCCCCATTGACTTTGCTTGTCAGAAGGTCCCAAAAGGGGATCACGTGACCTTGGGACACTGAAACCATCATAGATATGAGTCAGTTGCCAAGCGTCTGAATTTTGATCACATGACCTTTGCAGGGGATGCTGCAAAGGTAACTTCATCAGTCACGTTTTTCTGTGCCCCTGTAACTCTGAATGGTCACTGAATGAACTGTTGTAAGTCAAGGACTACCTAGAACAGTGACGGCTAACCTTTTTCTCCTCCAGTGCCAAAAGCGTGCTATCGTGCGTGCACACCCATAATGCAATGCCCCCCCGCACGCCCTGCCCCCCTGCACATGCGCGTGCGACCCCCCGCATACTCACGAGACCCCCCTCCCTCCACCTGCGCATGTGCATGACACCCCCCTTTTGACCTCACATCAGTGGTGGGTTCCTCCCGGTTCGGTCCGGTTCGGCCAAGCCGGTAGCGGTGACGATATGATGTCACCGAACCGGTTCTCCCCCCCTCCCCCCCACCCCCCCACATTATTCTTACCTTTTATTTGGTCCCACCCCCAATCTATTGCTGCCTCCTGAGTCCCAGCTGATGACTAGAGGGAAAAAAACTGTTTAAACTCTTGCCGCGGGGCTTCAAAGGGCCGTCCTACAGCTGATCAGTGTTAAAAGAAAACAAATGAGTCGGCTCGTAAGTGCGAGGACTTGGTCGTAAGTGCGAGGACCTTCCAGAAATGACTCTGACCAGCTAGCCACGCCCACCTAGTCACATGACCTCCAAGCCACACCCACAAAATAAGCCACGCCCACAGAACCGGTAGTAAAAAAAATTAGAACCCACCCCTGCCTCACATCCCAAAACAGTGCTGGGAGAGGGAACAAACCCTTGCCTCCCAAAACAGCGCTGGGAGCAGGGGTGAAATGCTACCGGATCGGACCAGATCGGCCAATCCGGTAGCGATGATGGCCGGTAGTTCGGAAAACCGGTAGCAATGGCAGCTGGAGGCTCCGCCCACCCGCCCACCCGCCCCATTCCACGGAGTCGGGGAATGCACCATTCCCCAACTCCGGCCTTGCCGCAGAGCCGCTGCCTGCTCGCCCTTTGCCACACATTGTATCCTACTGCTCATCTTTCTCCCGCGGCTGGCTGTCAGGGAAGGCAAGCGCCCGAAAGTTACTGGAGTCGCTCACTCTCCTTCTTGAATGAGCCGCCACCATCGCTGCTCTGGTCGAGTTGGCCACGCCCACTAAGTCACAGGACACCCCCACACACAACCAAGCCATGCCCACAGAACTGGTAGTGAAAAATTTTAGATTTCACCCCTGGCTGGGAGGGGAATCTCCGGAGATCTGGGAAGGCACAGGCAGCAGAAAGTGAGGAGAAAGGTAGATCCCCTGCGCATGCGCGTGCGTCTCCTGCTTGCAGGGCAGACCCGAAAATCAGCTGGTCGGTGGGAAGCGTGCGCGCATGCACAGTGGAGCTGAGCTGGGCGACAGCTCGCGTGCCCACAGAAAGGGCTCCATGTGCCACCTGTGGCACGCGTGCCATAGGTTCGCCATCATGGGCCTAGAACGACAGCACAAATATCTCAAGGATAGCCAATTTCCACAGCACAGGTAATCCTCGACTTACAACAGTCCCATTTAGTGACTGTTCCAAGTTATAATGGCGCTGAAAAAAGTTACATATGACTGATTTTCATGGTCAATTCGATCGAAATTCAGACACTTGACAACTTATATTTATGATAGGTTGCAGTGTCCCGGGGGTCATGTGATCCCCTTTTGTGACCTGCTGATAAGCAAAGTCAACGGGGACGCCAGATCCACTTAACAACCGTGTGACTAACTTAACAACTGCAGGGATTCGCTTAACAACGGTGGTAAGCGAGGTCGTAAAACGAGGTAAAACTGAGTAACTGTCCCACTTAGCAAACGAAATGTGGGACTCAATTTGTGGTCATAAGCAGGGGTGGGTCTCATAAATTTTAGCAAGGGGTTCTCTGCCCAGTTGCTGGGTGGGCGTGGCCATGGTGGTGTGGCCTAGTTGGCTTCCTGCGCCATGGCGGGGGGGGGTGCGTTTTTGCCCTCCCCAGGCTCTGGAGACTTTCTTTGAGCCTCCGGGATGGTGAAAACAGCCTCCCCAGGCTCCAAAGGCCCTCTGGAGGCCTGAAACGGGCTCGTTTCCAGCCTTCCTGAACTTCTGGTATGCCTGTTTTTTGCTCTCCCTGAGGCTCCATGCGAGCCCTGCACTTACCTGCATCCAAAACAGGCTGCATGGGGACTCCTAGGAAGAATGGGGCAGGGTGAGCGGGGCCAGCCAGGAGTGGGATTAGGGGTTCTCCGAACTGCACAGAATCTTAGCTAGAGGTTCTCCCAAACCCCTGCGAACCCCCAGCAGCCCAACCCTGGTTGTAAGTCCAGGATTCCTTGTACCCAGGGATGGGATATGTACACAAGTTCTTGACTTATGACCATAACTGAGCCAGAGGCGGTATTCAGCCGGTTTGGACCAATTCGGGCAAACTGGTAGCGGAAATTTTGAATAGTTTGGACAACCGGCAAATCACACCACCGTCTGGCCCCGCCCACCCTGCCCCACCCTGCCCTATATATCTTGCCTTCGCCACACTGAGCCCCAAATTTCTGTTGCTAAGTGAGGCAATGGTTAAGTGAGTTTTGCCCCATTTTATGACGTTTCTTACCACCGTTGCTAAGTGAATCACTGGAGTAATTGAATTAGCAATACGGTTGTTAAGTGAATCTAGCTTGCCCATTGACTTTGCTTGTCAGAAGGTCACAAAAGAGGATCACGTGACTCTGGGGCACTGCAACCGTCTTAAATATGAGTCAGATGCCAAGCAATGGTCGTTAAGTGTGAAAAACTGTCATGAGTCACATTTTTCAGTACCGTTGTAACTTTGAGCGGTCACTAAAGGACCTGTTGTAAGCCGAGGACTGCCTGTATTTATTAATTTTTTAAAATCCCGCTTTCATCCTTTTTTAAGTAACTCAAGGCAGCAAACACACCATATTTCCCCCCTCTTATTTTCCCTACAACAACAATCCTGTGAGGTGGGTTGGGCTGAGAGAAAGTAACTGGTTCAAAGTCACCCAGCCGACATTCATGGACTAGAATTTACAGTCTCCTGGTGATTGGCCAACAGTCATCCATCCGGGTTTCCTGCAGAAGGCAGGACTAGAATTCCCCATTTCCTGGTGATTGGCCCAAAGTTACCCAGCCAGTTTTCATGCCTAAGGCAGGACTTGAACTCACCATCTCCTAGTGACTGGCCCAAAGTCATCTATCCGGGTTTCACAGAGACTAGAATTTCCTGTCTCCTGGCTTCTATATGGTGCCTTCACCACTAGACCAAACCGCCTCACCAAATAATTATCTTCCACATCATCTTTGAAAATTATCTTTCAAATAACTATCTATGTTACAAATACAAAGAGCATTATTCGAATAGAAGACTCCCAAATCAAGATTTTGCTAATCCATTAACAAGACCAGGAGACAGTTAATAAATTTGCAAGCTTGATAGAGCAGTAAAATTTGGGCGTGCATCTGACAGGGCTTGAAAACGGTGATGCCCAACCTTGGCAATTTTACTTTGTATGGACTTCAACTCCCAGAATTCCCCAGCCAGCATTCTGGCAGGAGAATTCTGGGAGTTGAAGTCCGCATGTCATAAAATTGCCAAGGTTGGAAATCACTGCTTTAGATAATCAAAGGCCTTAAGATTTAAGAGTCTACGTTTATTCTTTATTTGGGGCACAAGAGGTGAATATCTAGAATTGACTCCTACTTCCTGCTTAACTGATTGCTGGAAAACCTCCCTAATAAATCACACCTAATTCTACCCACCATTTCTTTACCTTAGCTGCAAGTGCATTTGGTTTTTTCCAGGCATTTGAATTTCTTTGATGTTTAATTTTTTTAAAGCAAGGACTTCATTTTAAATTCTTTTACATTGCTGTGATGCTCATATACAGTATCTCATTTTATTCCTGCTCCCTTTGACATGCTGTGTCTTTTTCACCAACGATGGGGATATTTTTTAAAATTCTATTTTTATTCTTTTTTTTTTTAAAGTAAAGTGCAGATTTTAAAATATTGCGTGCTGCCCTGATGGGGAAACAAATATTTTTGAAAGCGGGGATGGGTGGGAAACAGCAATATGAAATGTTGGAATAAATAAATAACTGAGACGAGGAATCACACATGAAACTTCTATTTATTACCATCAAGAGAAGACACATTAAATTATGTTTAATTATTATATATAATAAGAGTTGGACAAAACTGGACAGGGGAAACCTTTATCTTTTATATATTATGTTAAATTACTATGTATTTTTTTTTTATCAAGAAAGGACCCTTTACATAATATTAAATCCCAAATCTAGAATTTCCTAAGCGCACAATAGCTACAATTGCTATTGTGGTGCATTTATTCTTCACACTTATAACCTCTTTCTCTCTTTTTTTTCTCCCTCCCTCACCCACCTTAAGAGCTCAGGATGGCTTATCTGGGATATTCCATTTTATTCTGACAGTGAACCTATAACATAGATCAAGCAGTGATTTTAAAGCTCAGAAAGTGATTTGAACCCTTCTCTCTTTAATCCCGGAGCAGATGATTTAGACTTTTCGGTAGCTTCCTTGTTCTTTATCCTAGAATCTCGAGAGCAAAGCCGTACCAAAAAAAGAAAAGCTTTAAGATGTGATATTTTCATACCAGAGATTTATTTTAGGGGACTGGAAGAGTTTAAATACCTTCCATCCCCAAATTCTTTTCCTGGTTTCTGGAAAGCTTTCTTCATTTCTTTTGTATAATTTAAGGATAAATTTAAGGATACATCCTTACGTCAAGGATAAAATGAGGATAAATTTGTGGATACGTTAAAGATGAATGAAGGATAAATTGTGAATGTGGTTTTGTGACGATCGCACCCCCAAATTGGGAACCCCTGTCAAACTATCACACATTCCTGATGGGCTGATCAGTAAATCCACATGTTCCCCCCAAATTTATCACCCTTTATCGCATATCACCCTTCACACTTACACCGTTATCACTCGATTCGAAGGGATACCAGCAGTAATAGTAACAACATTATCATAATAAGACACCAATATCAACAACAATTCTCTCCAGCATGGGGATCAGGAACCTGTGAGGCATGATTAATTATTGTCGATGGTGTATCCTCAACTGCCTTTTTTTTCCTTTTCTTCTTGTAGGTGTGCATTTTTTTTTTCATGTTAATTTTGTATGAATTTAGGGAATGTCTTGAACTGGGATCCCTCACGCAGAGTCCTGTAAATTGGATAACATAAACAAACAAACGATATTATTATATCATTATAATAGTCCATTCTGCACTATTATGGTTGTCTATTGATCTATTTTACTTATTAATTACATTTATACGCAGCCCATCTCGCTATCAATCTTACAATATGAAAAAAAAACCCAACGATATTATTATTATACTGTTGTTTTTTCATATTGTAAGATTGATAGCGAGATGGGGCGGCATATAAATGTAATTAGTTTTTAGTTTGGTTTTAATATGGGCTTTAATTGTTGTATTTTTAATTTATCTAAATTAATTTATTTTTACTGTTTTATGGTTTTAATCCTTTGTGAGCTGCCCCGAGTCCTTCAAGAGAAGGGCGGCATATAAATTTGACCAAATAAATAAATAAATAAATAATAAGTAAAATAGATCAATAGACAATCATATTAGTACAGAATATAATTAATAAATAAAATCAACAAATAATAATAATAATAATAATGGGGAATTTAGAGCTGGGCCATGCTTAGAAAAGAGCTCCTTCCTTAGCAGGCCTTAAAAATTAGAAACACTCTTTGCATGCTTAATTCTATAGGCATTCATTTGGAATAAAATGTGTCTGAATCGGAGAGAGATGCTTCAATGTATGTATGTATGTATGTATGTATGTATGTATGTATGTATGTATATTTCATTTTGTTTTCTAGGCTGGGCTTTTGTTCATTCCCTTCTTCATCTCAATCGTTTCTCAATCTTCTGCAAAGCTGCACCCTTTCCTTCTTGTCGTTCCTGGGTTGTTTTTTTTCCTCCCCCATCTCTCCTTTCTCTGCTTTTCTCTTCGTGGTTGCCCCTTTCTTTGGCTTCCTTCTATGCATCACAGTTAGGAAAGAAAACTATTTTGTTATTTAGGAATGGAGAGGGGTGGGTGGGTGTCTGGATTGGAGAAAAGGCTGTGAGCTTTCTTGCGGATGAGAATCAAAGCTTCAGTGGCCCGGAAAGATTGACTGAATGTCAGACAAATATTTGAAGTGATGGGGTGGTGTTGCTTGCAGAGTCTGATTTCAGCTGGCTTGTTTGTTTCTTTTACTTTGCTGGTGGGGTGTGAGTGTGTGTTTGTGTGTTAAGAAAGTCACACCAGACAAAGCAGATCACAGGGGTCGGGGAGATGTGTAACTCGCTATCCACACTCGGTTGTAAACTTACGGGGCGGAGCAAGCCGTGAGGTGTCTATGGGTCCCTTCCTTTTGGAAAAAGCGACACCGGGGGGACCGAAAATTGGATCTCCATTTTTAAATGCCAAGGAGATCAGAGAAGGCAGACGGGACATGTGGATTTTGCTGGAAAGCTGTTTTGGGGGGGGGGGGGGGGAGAAGCCAAGTGTTGGGCAACGGGCGGTGAAGAAATTCACAGGCCAGGTCGATGTTTGGCCTGGCAGACTTAACACGGAGGTGCCTGGGTCAGTTTTGACACCCACGTGTCAGTGTGTACCCGTGTAAAGTGTGAAGGCTTGTGGGGAGGGAGAGGAAGAAGAAGGTGGGCGACTTGGGAACAATTTTCACTCCCGTGTGAGAAATTTTTAACACAGTCCTTCTTCTCTTCAGTTAAAGAAAAAAAACAGAATGAAAAACAAGAGATAAGTTTAGGAAAGGAGGGATTTCTTCATATGAAATCTAAGACGTGGTCTGGCAGAGATCGTATTTTATTTATTAATTAATTATATTTAATATTTTTTCCCCTGCCTTTATGATTTTATAAATAACTCAAGCTGGCGAACATGACTAATATTTCTTCTTTCTCCTGGTTTCCTTACAACAACCCTGTGAATTGGGTTGGATTGTGAAAGAGGGACTGGCCCAAAGTCACCCAGTCAGTTTCATGATTAAGGCAGGACTAGAATTCACCATCTCCTGGTGATTAGCCTAAAAGTCACCCAACCAGCTTTCATGGTTAGTTGAGGCTAGAACTCACTGTCTCCTGGCGATTGGCCCAAAGTCATCCAGTCAGTTTCATGCCTAAGGACTAGAATTCACCATCTCCTGGTGATTAGCCTAAAGTCACCCAACCAGCTTTCATGGTTAGTTGAGGCTAGAACTCACTGTCTCCTGGTGATTGGCCCAAAGTCATCCAGTCAGTTTCATGCCTAAGGACTAGAATTCACCATCTCCTGGTGATTAGCCTAAAGTCACCCAACCAGCTTTCATGGTTAGTTGAGGCTAGAACTCACTGTCTCCTGGCGATTGGCCCAAAGTCATCCAGTTAGCATTCATGCCTAAGGACTAGAATTCACCATCTCCTGGTGATTAGCCTAAAGTCACCCAACCAGCTTTCATGGTTAGTTGAGTCTAGAACTCACTGTCTCCTGGCGATTGGCCCAAAGTCATCCAGTCAGTTTCATGCCTAAGGACTAGAATTCACCATCTCCTGGTGATTAGCCTAAAAGTCACCCAACCAGCTTTCATGGTTAGTTGAGGCTAGAACTCACTGTCTCCTGGCAATTGGCCCAAAGTCATCCAGTCAGTTTCATGCCTAAGGACTAGAATTCACCATCTCCTGGTGATTAGCCTAAAGTCACCCAACCAGCTTTCATGGTTAGTTGAGGCTAGAACTCACTGTCTCCTGGCGATTGGCCCAAAGTCATCCAGTCAGTTTCATGCCTAAGGACTAGAATTCACCATCTCCTGGTGATTAGCCTAAAGTCACCCAACCAGCTTTCATGGTTAGTTGAGGCTAGAACTCACTGTCTCCTGGCGATTGGCCCAAAGTCATCCAGTCAGTTTCATGCCTAAGGACTAGAATTCACCATCTCCTGGTGATTAGCCTAAAGTCACCCGAACAGCTTTCATGGTTAGTTGAGGCTAGAACTCACTGTCTCCTGGTGATTGGCCCAAAGTCATCCAGTCAGCTTTCATGCCTAAGGACTAGAATTCACCATCTCCTGGTGATTACCCTAAAGTCACCCAAACAGCTTTCATGGTTAGTTGAGGCTAGAACTCACTGTCTCCTGGCGATTGGCCCAAAGTCATCCAGTCAGTTTCATGCCTAAGGACTAGAATTCACCATCTCCTGGTGATTAGCCTAAAGTCACCCAAACAGCTTTCATGGTTAGTTGAGGCTAGAACTCACTGTCTCCTGGTGATTGGCCCAAAGTCATCCAGTCAGCTTTCATGCCTAAGGACTAGAATTCACCATCTCCTGGTGATTAGTCTAAAGTCACCCAACCAGCTTTCATGGTTAGTTGAGGTTAGAACTCACTGTCTCCTGGTGATTGGTCCAAAGTCATCCAGTCAGTTTCGTGCCTAAGGACTAGAATTCACCATCTCCTGGTGATTAGTCTAAAGTCACCCAACCAGCTTTCATGGTTAGTTGAGGTTAGAACTCACTGTCTCCTGGTGATTGGTCCAAAGTCATCCAGTCAGCTTTCATGCCTAAGGACTAGAATTCACCATCTCCTGGTGATTAGCCTAAAGTCACCCAAACAGCTTTCATGGTTAGTTGAGGCTAGAACTCACTGTCTCCTGGTGATTGGCCCAAAGTCATCCAGTCAGCTTTCATGCCTAAGGACTAGAATTCACCATCTCCTGGTGATTAGTCTAAAGTCACCCAAACAGCTTTCATGGTTAGTTGAGGTTAGAACTCACTGTCTCCTGGTGATTGGTCCAAAGTCATCCAGTCAGTTTCGTGCCTAAGGACTAGAATTCACCATCTCCTGGTGATTAGTCTAAAGTCACCCAACCAGCTTTCATGGTTAGTTGAGGTTAGAACTCACTGTCTCCTGGTGATTGGTCCAAAGTCATCCAGTCAGTTTCGTGCCTAAGGACTAGAATTCACCATCTCCTGGTGATTAGTTTAAAGTCACCCAACCAGCTTTCATGGTTAGTTGAGGTTAGAACTCACTGTCTCCTGGTGATTGGTCCAAAGTCATCCAGTCAGCTTTCATGCCTAAAGCAGGATTAGAACTCCTAGTCTCCTAGTTTTTAGCCTGGTGCTTTAATCACTAGATCAAACTGGCTCTCTAAAGAATCATGTGCTATTAAATATCATTGGCCTCCAGGAAAAATGCTTAAAATACATATTTAAGGCAGAAATTCTCTTTACATTTACCTGAGGGAAAATCTCATGGGAATATTTGATGGGATGTTTAGTATGGAAATCTGTAGGATCTTCCCATATAGCATCTTGTGTGGCTAGCTTGAAAAAAATCACATCGTATTGCCATTCTCAAAGGCTGCTTCACATCCAAGCCTGCTGGTCATCTCCAAAGTCCACTGGAGTTGGGTGGCCCATAAATTTAAGTAAAATCAAAAACAAAATTCAAATAATAAAATAAAACCTTGGTCTGAGGGGTCCTTGGTGCTCTCTGAGCTTGGTTGTTTTCTTGCAGACGTTTCATTACCCGTCTAGGTAATGCCATCAGTGCTGATGACCACAGAATTTCTGTCACTAAGCAAGGCGGTTGTTAAGTAAGTTGCTCCACTGCTTTTAGCCAGCGGAGATCAGGGAGAGGCAGGACATTAGTTTTTCATGATCTACCAAGTTTAATAAGGGATGCGGTGGCTCAGTGGCTAAGACACTGAGCTTGTTGATCAAAAGGTCGGCAGTTCAGCGGTTCGAATCCCTAGTGCCGCATAATGGGGTGAGGTCCCGTGACTTGTCCCAGCTTCTGCCAACCTAGCAGTTCGAAAGCACATAAAAAATGTAAATAGAAAAATAGGGACCCCCTTTGATGGGAAGATAACAGCGTTCCATGCGCCTTTGGCGTTTAGTCATGCCGGCCACATGACCACGAAGACATCTTCGCTGGCTCTTTGGCTTTGAAACAGAGATGAGCACCACCCCCTAGAGTCAGGAACGACTAGCACATATATGCGAGGGGAACTTTTACCTTTACCATGTTTAATGTTACTAGAGATCTACCAACCACTGCGAAATACAGCTGTGAGGATTTCAGAGTGAAGATGGACGGTTCTTCTCAATAGTTTAGCTCAGCTATTTATTAAGGTGGAGCCTCAAGTCCAATGTACTGATCCCAAAACGCTGCCTTGATTCCCTGTTCACACACACTGTCCTCATTCAAGCTTTCTTCCGCTTGTTTTAAGATGGGGTGTCTCTCTGAACGCATTGCTCTGAAATAATTCGGGATCAGAAACTCTTGGTGAATGATTTGCACCATTTCTAATTGCTGCCTCTGTAGTTTTTGATTGTGAGAGTTGCAATATCCGGGCTGGTCATCATGCGTGTAGACTTTTAGCCATTTTGTTAAGATAGAATGCTGCTTGGAGGTATACCATAGATCAGGGGTGTCAAACGTGATTTCATTGAGGGCCGCATCAGGGTTGTGTTTGACCCCTGGGGGCGGACAGGGGGCATGGCCAGATCGACATCACTTGTGTGGGGGCGCCTGTGGCGGCCCAAGCGCTCTGCCAGCAAAAATGGAGCTCGGGAGGGCCATGCACGGCCCTCCCAAGCTCCGTTTTTGCTGGCAGAGGTACCGCGGTCCGGTCCTTCTCTGTTCCCAGGGCAGCCCTGCGGGTCAGATCTAAGCACCCCACAGGCCTTGAGTTTTACACCCATACCTGTCATAGATGGTTAGCTACCTTAGATGTTGAATTATAACATCTATCCTATTGCGACTCTCCGGTGCCAATTTATGGTGATTTTTATCATGGTTTTACCTAACTTTAATATTTTATCTCATATATTGTACTGTCTACATATTACACAGGCACACATACATACTGTGTGTTGTGTATTTGTGTATGTATATGTGTGTGTGCGCGCGCGCTGATGCCAGTGGTGAAATGCTCCGAAGTCTGCTACCAGTTCCCTGCACGCACAGGTGCACCGCAGGCGCTACCGCACAGCGCTGAAAAGGGAGGCTTTTGGGGGGGGGGAAACAGCTGTGCCCCGCAGTCTAGATTTGCTAGAAAGCAGGATTTCCTGCTTTCTAGCAAATCTAAATCGCGCGGCACAGCTGATCTTTGGAAATACCAGTTTGTCCGAACCGGTAGCATTTATTACTACCGGTTCGGGCGAACCGATCCATACCGGTAGCATTTTACCCCTGGCTGATGCTCTACATAAACTTATATTTGTGTTTGATTAGTGTTGCATATCAATGATTGCAGGACCCCTGTAACACAATCTCTATCCCCTTTTTATGTACACCTCTGCTTCTTCCTCTTGCAGCTACAACTGGTAGCGACCCCAGCCTGTCCCCGGATTCGCAGGACCCCAGTCAGGATGACGCCAAGGACTTGGAAAGCGCCAATATCTCCGACAAGGAGGTGGGCAGTAATGAGAACGACGACCAAAACCTGGGGGCCAAACGGAGAGGGCCCCGCACCACCATCAAAGCCAAGCAACTGGAGACCCTCAAAGCAGCCTTTGCCGCCACTCCCAAACCCACCCGGCACATCCGTGAACAGCTGGCACAGGAGACCGGCCTTAACATGCGCGTCATCCAGGTATGTTTGAAGAGTAGGGTGGGGGAAATGGCGGGAAGGCGGGACTTCTATGGGGAAGCCAAAACCACGGTCCAGATCTTTTGAAGTTGGCTCAAGATTGGACTGCCTGGATTCAGATTTGGGGTTTCTGACAGCGGCTTGCATGGAATGCGTTCAGATCTTCATCCATTGGCTGAATTGATTGTTTGGAAATCTACTTTGAGAGTAGATGTGTCTCAGTGGCGCAGTAGTTAGAGTGCAGTACTGCAGGCTATTTCTGCTGACTGCAATTTGGCAGTTCGAATCCCACCAGGCTCAAGGTTGACTCAGCCTTCCATCCTTCCGAGGTTGGTCAAATGAGAACCCAAATTGTCGGGGGCAATATGCTGACTCTGTAAACCGCTTAGACAGGGCTATAAAGCACTGTAGAGCAATATATAAATTTAAGTGCTATTGTTATTGCTACTTTTTGGGCTGCTTTTTAAAATTTCTCACGCCCTCTTCTTAGGGTCAAAGCAGAATGAACTTTTTAAAAAAATCATTACGACTGTCTTTAGAAAAAAGAGTTTTGTAGCAGCATCAACGCACTTAGAATTGTATCTGGTTTTATTAATTCCTTTGCAAAAGATTCTCAGACTTTTAAGGATTTTTTTTTTCCCAGCGGGAAGATACTGGACTAAGTCTAAGGGAGATCTAGGTTCAGTCCATTTCCTGCAATGATTTATTTGATTGTGATCACCAGAGGGCATGGATTTATTGGACTTTATTTGGGGATTTTATTTTTGTTAAGATGCTCCAAGAGACCGTGAGTGAGTTGAGAATGATATGATTTGTAAGCAAACATACGTGGAGGGCACCTTGTTGGAGAAGCTTCCTTCATGAGGTTTAGATCAGCTGGAAAGAAGAACGAATTATCCTATTTAAGTTTTAAACTATGTGCATAGTCCTTAAAAGCAGAATTACAGAGATGGAAGGGATCTTAGAGGTCTTCTAGTCCAGCTCTTCTTAAAAACTTCCAGTGTTGGAGCACCCCCAACTTCTGAAGGCAAACTGTTCCACTGATTAATTGTTCTCACTGTCAGGAAATTTCTCCTTAGTTTTTGTTTGGAAGAAGTCTTCAATCTAGAAAATGGCTGATCGGTGAAGCTTTGGCATTTCATAGTCACAAAAAGGTCTGGAGATATTAAGAAACTATAGCCCCATCCCATAATAATTTATAGACCCAAGTCATTTTGTTCATTAATTCAAATTTTGTTCTATTTTCCCTTATCTCACACCACCAATTTATTTGGCATATAATTTCTTTG
The DNA here is from genome assembly GCF_029215685.1 of Pituophis catenifer annectens. NCBI lineage: Eukaryota > Metazoa > Chordata > Lepidosauria > Squamata > Colubridae > Pituophis > Pituophis catenifer. The sequence continues at coordinate 4,790,061 of NW_027256881.1, forward strand.
ATAGTAAACAGCATGAGGGGATATGTTCAAATGCAGGACAATGGGGCATATTTTTTTCAGTCATTTCTATAATTGAATATTCCTTCCAACATTTTAAGAAAACAAATTGATTTGATTTAATGCTAGGTGAATTTTGTGTAAATTACTATCTCTCCCCTCAAACCACCTCACAATGTTGTCGTTGTAGGGAGAAATAGTAGCATCAGGTATGTATGCTGCCTTGAACTTACTTACCCAAAATAAAGGCTAGAATTTTTTTAAAAAATCAAATAAGTAATTTATGGCAGATAGGGATTCGTTCAATTCTCCATTCTGTTAAGACAATGGGGTTTCTTTTAAAATCGCTCTTAGCAAACCACAAGCCAATACTATCTCACAACTTAAGTTAGTTCCTAACCAAAGGAATTATTAAGTTGGACACAGGCAATACTTTGTGCCTTATTTATTTATTCAATTTATATGTTGCTCATTTGGCCACTGAGTAACTGGCTTAAAACAAAATAAAAATGACAATGTAAAACATGAAAAGAAGAACTTAATACATTAAAATTAACAAAGATAGCTAGCAAATATACAAGGAACAAGTATACAATGGGGTGGAGGAATAATGCTTGCCTAGCTGCTACTACTTACTTACTCACTCGCTTACCATACTTGCTTACTTAAATGCTCCTACAGTAATTGTTGCAAATTTTAATTTGAGCTTGCATATTCAAAATGGAAACAAAAATATCTGTGCTAAGGGAATATGAATGAAAAGTTTAATGAAAAGAAGGACTAGGGGAGACATTTTTGCAGTGTTCCAATATCTCAGGGGCTGCCCCAAAGAAGAGGGAGTCAAGCTATTCTCCAAAGCACCTGAGGGCAGGACAAGAAGCAATGGATGGAAACTAATCAAGGAGAGAAGCAACTTAGAACTAAGGAGAAATTTCCTGACCGTTAGAACAATTAATCAGTGGAACAACTTGCCTGCAGAAGTTGCGAATGCTCCAACACTGGAAGTTTTTAAGAAGAGACTGGACAGTCACTTGTCTGAAATGGTATAATGTTTCCTGCCTGAGAATTTCCATTGCTAAGCAAGGCAGCTGTTAAGTGAGTCACGCCTGATTTCATGACCTTCCCCCCCCATAGTTGTTAAATGAATCATTGCTGTTGTTAAATGAATCATATGGTTGTTTAGCCTATCCAGCTTTCCCCACTGATTTTTCTTGTTGGAAACCAACTGGGAATACATGCTGATTACCAAATTTTGATCACAGGATTGTGGTAATGTTGCAACAGTCATAAGTGCGAGGAACAGTCTTAAGTACAGATAGTCCTCGACTTACAACCACAATGGAGCTCAAAATTTTCAAAGGAAATGGCCTTAAACATGGATATGAAGAGAGTCAATATGTTCTCTTTAAGGTAGTGGGTTAGAAAGTGGGAGACCGTGAGTTCAAATCCTGCCATGGCCATGCTGGGTGACTTGGCCAATCACTAGGAGATGGAGAGTTCTAGTTCCGTCTTAGCCATAAAAGCTAACAGAATGACTTTGGGCCAATCACTAGGAGATGGAGAGTTCTAGTCCCGCCTTAGCCATGAAAGGCAATTGGATGACTTTGGGCCAATCACTAGGAAATGGAGAGTTCTAGTCCCGCCTTAGCCATAAAAGCTAACAGGATGACTTTGGGCCAATCACTAGGAGATGGAGAGTTCTAGTCCTGCCTTAGCCATGAAAGGCAATTGGATGACTTTGGGCCAATCGATAGAGAGTTCTAGTCCCGCCTTAGCCATGAAAGCCAGCTGGGTGACTTTGGACCAGTCTCTCTCTCTCTCTCTCAGCCCAACCCATCTTAGAGGGTTGTTGTGAGGAAAAATAGGAAGAGGGAGGAATATTAGGTGTGTTTGCTGCCTTAAGTTAAAATTACAAAGATGGAATATAAATAAAATTAAATTAAAATGCAAGAGCTGCATAAATCTGCATTTATGATTTCCAGACATGTTGCTTCCTGTAAAGCTTCCAGAGAACTTAGATTGCAGTTTCCATCAATCCCAGCCCCATTGGGATGATGGGAGCTGTAGTCCAAAATGTCAGGGAGAGGGCATTAGGCTGGAGAAGATACGGACAAAACTGGAACTAAATTCATTTTGATTCCCCCCACCACCTCAAATTCCATATTCCAGCAGCAAACACCTCTGGGTGAACATTAGCTGTGCCTCCCCGGCTCTTAAATTGGCTTTAATAATTATGATTGTAACCTAGGGGGATACAACGGCGTGGAAAACATCTGTTGGAGATCCTCCAAGTAGGAGCAGATGCTTTGAAGCAGAAGGTGTCTGCTCGGCTCAATATGGGAATCTGATTTGGATCAGGTAGCAAGTGATGGGAACTTCGCTGAACCTGGAAAGCAGCCACCTGGTCAAACAATCCTTGGAAGGAAAAAAAAAAAGGGAAGCAATTTTGTTTGCAGATGAGAAATAATTGACTTCTGCTGTTTGACATGCAACCTGCAGATTCCCTGTAGAAGAGGTGCCAGATGGAAGGCTTGTCTTTCGCTCTAAGTCGTAACAGTTTGTTTGGTTTTGGCTTGGTGTGAGTGTGTGTGTGTGTGTGTGTGTGTGTGTGTATGGGGAATCCCACTCCCGCCATTTGTTTCCCAAACTACGATGAAAAGAAACCATGCCACAGGTGAACGCACAGCTTGCAAAGACAGAAAAAAAGAATTCCTACTCCGCACTGAAAGGAATTTTGGAAAACTGCTCGTTACTGGTTATCTTTTCTCATTCTGGAAGGGACTGACGGATTAACAGAGTTGGAAGGGACCTTGTAGGTCATCTAGTCCAACCCCCCCCCCCAGGCAGGAGACCCTATGCCATTTCTGACAAATAGCAGTCCAATCTCCCCTTGAAAGTCTCAAGTGATGAAGCTCCCACAACTTCTGTTCCATTGGTTGATTGCTCTCATGGTCAGAAAATTTCTCCTTATTTCCAGATTGAATCTCTCCTTGTTCGGTTTCCATCCATTATTTCTTGTCTGGCCTTCAGGTGCTTTGGAAAATAGCTTGACCCCCTTCCTTTCTGTCGCAGCCCCTCAAATATTGGAAGGTGGCTATCCTGTCTCCCCTGGTCCTTCTCTTCACTAGACTAGCCATGCCCAGTTCCTGCAATCGTTCATCGTATGTTTTAGCCTCCAGTCTCCTCATCATCTTGGTTGCTCTTCTCTGCACTCTTTCTAGAGTCTCAATATCTTTTTTTATAGTATGGTGACCAAAACTGGATGCAGTACTCTAGGTGTGGCCTTACTAAGGCTTTGTAGAGTGGTATTAGTACCTCTCTTGATCTTGATTGTATCCCTCTGTTAATGCAATTTAGGATTGCATTGGCTTTTTTGGCTGCCTCTGCACACTGCTGGCTCATATTTAGCTGGTTGTCCACTAAGACTCCAAGATCCAGGAGTACAGATAGTCCTTGACTTACAACAGTTCATTTAGTGACCGTTCAAAGTTACAACGGCATCGAAAAAAGTGACCCATGACTTTAGAATTCAAACAAACCAGCACTTGGTAGAGCCTTGGTAGTACAGTGGTCTAAAGCACCCTGTTATTAAGACCAACTGCCTGCAATTACTGCAGGTTCGAATCTCGCCAGGCTCAAGGTTGACTCAGCCTTCCATCCTTTCTAAGGTAGGTAAATTGAGGACCCAGTTTGTGGGGGCAATAAGTTGACTTTGTATAAATATACAAAAGGATGAAGGCTATTGCTTAATGCACTGTAAGCCGCCCTGAGTCTCTAGAGAAGGGCGGCATATAAATCAAATTAAAAAAAAAAAAAAACCTTCCTGCATAACGTGCCAGACTTAACAATTGTCGGTAAGAAAATCTGGATAAGTGGCTGTGGCAGTAGCTGGAGACAGCGGAATAGAAGAAAAGGAACTGAAGATAATAAAACACAAAAACCTGCAAATATACCTTCTTTTGACTTGGCCAAAAGAAAGCAGAGGGTAGTGCCAATACAGGTAGTCCTTGACTTACACCCATTCGGTTAGTGACCGTTCAAAGTTACAACGGCACTGAAAAAAGTGACTTATGACCGTTTTTCACACATATGACTGTTGCAGCATCCCCAGGGCCACGTGATCCAAATTCAGACGCTTGGCAATTGACTCATATTTACAACAATTGCAGTGATCATGTGATCCTTTTGCGACCTTCCGACAAGCAAAATCAATGGGAAAGCCAGATTCATTTAACCAAACTTGAAGAAGCTTCTGGGATGAGAAGGGAAATGTCTTCAAAGAAAAACCAGAAACTCCAATTGCCTCTTGGAAAAAAAAAATAAAGCATCTTTGGGACAACCATAACTTGGTAGACGACTCTCACTCTGTCCAGGATCTTGGACTACTCATCTCAAATGATCTAAGTGCCAGAGCTCACTGTAACAGCACTGCCAAAAAGGCATTAAGAGTTGTTCACCTAATCTCGCGTAGCTTCTTCTCCGGTAATATTGAACTGCAAACTAGGGCATACAAAACTTTTGCTAGACCAATTCTTGAATACAGCTCATCTGTCTGGAACCCGCACTGCATATCGGACATTAATACAATTGAACAAGTCCAGAGATATTTCACGAGAAGAGTCCTCCATTCCTCTGCTCGCAACAGAATACCTTATGCCACCAGACTCCAAATTTTGGGCTTAGACAATTTAGAACTTCGCCGTCTTCGGTCCGACCTAAGCGTAGTACATAAAATTATTTGCCACAACGTCCTTCCTGTCAATGCTACTTCAGCTTCAACCACAACAATACACGAGCAAATAATAGATACAAACTCAAGGTACACCGTTCCAAACTCGATTGCAGAAAATATGACTTCAGCAACAGAGTGGTCAATGCCCGGAATGCACTCCCTGACTCTGTGGTTTCTTCCCCAAACTCCCAAAACTTTAACCTTAGACAGTCTACTGTCGACCTCACCCCATTCCTAAGAGGTCTGTAAGGGGCGTGCATAAGTGCACCAGCGTACCTACCGTCCCTGTCCTAATGTCTCCCTTTTATTTGTATCCATTTCATGTATTCATAATTATGTTTATACTTATAACTGTTATCTAATACATGCTTGACGAAAATAAATAAAGAAAAAGAAAAAGAAAATGACTGAGAATCTCCATAAACTGCGTTACTAATGTAACAATGGCAGCGATTCACTTAATCATTGTGGCAGGAAAGGTCTTACTTAATGACAGGAATGTGGAACTCAATTATGGTTGTAAGGCAAGGACTCCCTGTAGTTACCCTGAGATCTTCTGGAGTTCTAAAGAGACAGAAGGATTAATTCTGTGGCTGCACAAGACCTCAAGCCTTAAGAACAAATGCATACAGAATTGAGATGACAGCAACAGACAGCAAGGGTCACCTCTGCATAGAATAGCAATAGTAATAGCACTTAGATTTATATACTGCTTTTACAGCCCTCTCTAAGCGGTTTACAGAGTCAGCCTATTGCCCCCACCAATCTGGCTCCTCATTTCACCCACCTCAGAAGGATGGAAGGCTGAGTCAACCTTGAACCTGGTGGGATTTGAACTGCTGAACTGCAGCTAGCAGTCAGCTGAAGTAGCCTGCGGTACTGCATTCTAACCCCTGCGCCACCTTGGCTCTTAGAAGAAGCTGAAGAAATAGGGGATAACCTGATTAGCTGCTGCAAGAAGATCGCACAGACTGACTACAAGCAACAGCATGAGAAAGTAGCAACAATGGTACGTTGGAAGGTAACTTCAGAGATAGACATAAAAGAATAACAGAGTTGGAATCTCCAGTCGACAACACAGTCCTTTCAGCAGTTCCAAGAAGGCTCCACACCCATTTGCACTACTCAGGTGACCCTGAGGACACAGAGAAGCCTCCAGGTGGCCTTAATGGCACTCTAAAAGGATGCAAATGACCAGCTGTCTGCAAGGAGTATAAATCCTTCCAATCCCCACCATCCAGCCAGAGCCGAAGAAGTTCCTTGGGTGAGAAGGGAAACATCTTCAAAGAAAAACCAGAAAGTCCAGTTGCCACTTGAAATAAAGCACCCTTGGGACAACCATGGCCTGGATGACTGAGAATCTCCATAGAGAACAGAGTTGGAAGGGACCTTGGAGATCTTCTAGTCCAACCCCTTGCTCAGGCAGAAGAGCTTTCTATCATTTCAGACAAGTGATTGTCCAATCTCTTCTTAAAAACCTCCAGGGATGGAGCAGCCAGAACCTCTGAAGGTCTGCAAAGAATACCATTTGCCTGCCAGCAAGAACTGATGGGACCATAAAATAGAGAAAGGAATAGAGAATAAAGCAGCGAAAGTGTTCTGGGGTTTTAGAATTCAAACCAACCGGCCCTTGCCGCATAACATGCCAGACTTCACAATTGTCGATAAGAAAGACAATAAAATCTGGATAGTGGCAGTAGCTGGGGACAGCAGAATAAAAAGAGAAAGAATTGGATAGCCTGGATAGCTCAACAGACTAAACGCCTGTTATTTTTTTTTTTTTTAATTTGATTTATATGCCGCCCTTCTCTGGAGACTCAGGGAGGCTTACAATGCGCTAAACAATAGCCTTCATCCTTTGGTATATTTTATACAAAGTCAGCTTATTGCCCCCACAAACTGGGTCCTCAATTTACCTACCTTAGAAAGGATGGAAGGCTGAGTCAACCTTGAGCCTTGGCGAGATTCGAACCTGCAGTAATTGCAGGCATCTGGTCTTAATAACCAGCTTAATAACAGGATGCCATACTACCAAGGCTCAGCTTATTAACATTCAGCTGCCTGCAATTACTGCAAGTTCGAATCTCTCCAGGCTCAAGGTTGACTCAGCCTTCCATCCTTTCTAAGGTAGGTAAATTGAGGACCCAGTTTGTGGGGGCAATAAGCTGACTTTGTATAAACATACAAAAGTATGAAGGCTGTTGCTTAACGCATTGTAAGCCGCCCTGAGTCTCCGGAGAAGGGCGGCATATAAATCAAATTAAAAAAAAAAAACCTGAAGATAATAAAATCTCCCCACCATCCTGTCAGAGCTGAAGAAGCTTCTTGGATGAGAAGCGAAACGTCTTCAAAGAAAAAAAACAAGAAAGTCCAGTTGCCTCCTGAAAAAGCACCTTTGGGACAGAGGATCTTAGCTTTCTCATTCTCCACCACCTTCGTCGGAGCTTCCATCTAGACTTAGGAGGGTCTCTAGTCCAGTGATGGCTAACCTTTTTGCCGTCGCGTGCCAAAAGCGGGGAGAGCATGGGGGGGGCTGTGCCCCGCCCCCCCACACATGCACACACAACACCCCACATTCCCCCTGCTTTTTGCACATGATGGCTCGGTGGGCCCGGTAGGCCTGTTTTTGGCCCTCCCCATTGGTGGGTTCCTCTCGGTTCGGTCCGGTTCAGCCGAGCCGGTAGCGGTGACGATATGACATCACCGAACCGGTTCTCACCCCCGCCCTCCCACGTTATTCTTACCTTTTATTTGGTCCCACCCCCAATCTATTGCTGCCTCCTGAGTCTCAGCTGACGACTAGAGGGGAAAAAACTGTTTAAACTCTTGCCGCGGGGCTTCAAAGGGCCGTCCTACAGCTGATCAGTGTTAAAAGCAAACATATGAGTCAGGTCGTAAGTGTGAGGACTGGTCGTAAGTGCGAGGACCTTCCAGAAATGACTCTGACCAGCTAGCCACGCCCACCTAGTCACATGACCTCCAAGCCACACCCACAAAATAAGCCACGCCCACAGAACCGGTAGTAAAAAAAATTAGAACCCACCCCTGGCCCTCCCCACGCTCCAGAGGCTTTCCCCACTCCCCGGAGGTCCTCCGGAGGCTGGAAATGGCACAGTTTCCTGACTTCCGGTGGGCCCAGAAGGCCCGTTTTTCACCCTCCCCAGGCTCCAGAGGCTTTCTAGGAGGCTGGGGAGGGCGAAAACGGCCTTCCCCACCCACCCACCCCGAAGGCCCTCCAGAGGCCGAAACAGCCCATTTCCCGACTTCCGGTGGGCCCAGAAGCCCCGTTTTTCACTCTCCCCAGGCTCCAGAGGCTTTCTTTTCTATTTCAGTCTATTATTTATTTAAATGTATTTGTTACCTTTATTAAAACTGCTGGGACGAGTTTGCCAGCCACTATCACTTTCCAGATATGACGCCATTTTAATTGGATCCAGAAACTCTTGTATATACTGTATTGCACAGAAGTGGCAACTCGAAAGGATCTGGATTGATAATGCGTTGCCTGGGTCTTGTTATAACACAATGACAGAGGTTGGAAGGAACCTTGGAGGTCCTCTAGTCCAACCCCCTACTTAAACAGGAAACCCTATTACCATTTCAGATAAATTGTTGTCCAATCTTTTCTTAAAAACTTCCAGTGTTGGACCACCCACAACTTCTGGTGGCAAGCTGTTCCACTGGTTAATTGTTCTCACTGCCAAGAAATTTCTCCTCGGTTCTAGGTTGGTTCTCTCCTTGATTAGTTTCTATCCATCGCTTCTTGTCCTGCCCTCAAGTGCTTTGGAAAATAGTTTGACTCCCTCTTCTTTGGGGCAGTCCCTGAGATATTGAAACACTGCTATCATGTCTCCCCTAGACCTTCTTTTCATTAAATTAGACGTACCAAATTTCAGTAACTATTCTTCCTATGTTCTAGCCTCCAATCCTTTAATCATCTTCGTTGCTCTTCTCTGCACTCTTTCTTAGAGTCTCAACATCTTTTTTATATCGTGGCGACCAAAATTGGATGCAGTACTCTAGGTGTGGTCTTACTAGGGCTTTATAGAGTGGTATTAACCCTTCACGTGATCTTGATTCTATCCCTCTGTGGAAGGATATTTGGCTGTTGAAGATTGCTAGCCGATTTAGTTTGTGCTCATGGGTTTATTCAGGATGCACCACAAGGGTCGAACTAGCTCTGCACCAAAAAGACAAGTGGCATCCTGTGGCATCACCCGTGGCCTTCTGTCACCACCGATGTCGCCTCGTGCTCATGTGTTGCATTGGTAGCGGCTGGATTTACATAATTGTATGAAACACTGTTATATTCCTAGCAAAGTGATACCTATTTTTCTATTTGCGTGTACCATGTTTTCAAACTACTAAGAGGGCACAAAACTGAGGCAAGTGATGGGAGCTCACTCAGCCACGTGTTGTTAGGACTCGAACCGCTGGAGCTGAGACCATTTCCAGCGTTTTTAAGCCACTGAGCCACTGCGCCTCTTTAAAGATGATTATGATGAAGCCAGTGGTGAAATTCAATTTTTTTTACTACCGGTTCTGTGGGTGTGGCTTGGTGGGTGTGGCTTGGTGAGCATGGCAGGGGAAGGATAGTGGAAAATCTCCATTCCCACCCCACTCCAGGGGAAGGATACTGCAAAATCCCCATTCCCTCCCCACTTCTGGGGGAAGGATATTTGAAAATCACTTAGCAACAGAAATTTCAGGCTCCATTGTGGTCATAAGTCAAGAATTACCTGTCGATAGATTTTTTTTTCCCCCCATGATGATCTGACGCTAACCTGGTTCTTTCGGTCTCCCAAAGGTGTCCCCATTGTTACCATAACAGAGTCCATTCGCTTTGCCGCTGCTCCTCTCCTTCTCTTTCCTTCCACCTTTCTGTGTGTTATGTATGGAAAAAAAAAAAGGAGAGATTTTCCAATTTCGTAGAAGATTGTCAAGTGACCGGAGTAATAAGGTTGCGTTCTGCCCTTGTGAATTTGACAGAAACTCCATCAGCTGACGTCTAGAAAGGAAGCAGATCTCCCCAGCTTGGGAGCCAGCTTAATTGCATCTCAATATCAGTTGTTAAAAGTAAAATTATTGTGATTGGCTGTCCTGGCAACCTGAAAGATGCTGTTGTGTGAACACAATAATTACTATGTGTGAATATGTTAGGCTGCTGGGTGTGGAATTCAGCCTCTGGGGCTTAGGTTTAATTTGAAATGTGACCCTTGTTCCTCTCTATGGTTGCCTTCTCTTTATCAGACAGACACTGAATGTCACCACAAGCCACACAAGGGGAGAAGATTTGTGTCACACCATCCTTAAAGGCACAGGCGCTCGGCCAGAACACCAGTGGCAGTTCAGATTTTAAGCAGTCCTCCGCGTGCTCTCTTTTGCCAACTCTCTTGTTGTGTCTGCTGTTAGGTGGGTGGTGGGTTTTATCAGGAAAAAGAAAATGGGGAAAAACAGAGCAGCTTAAACTATACAAAAGAGAGAGAGAAAGAGAAAGAGAGAAAGGGAGTAGAGGAGGGAGAGGAAGAGAGGAGGAGAGGAGGGGGAGGGAGGGCGGGGGAGAGAGAACGAGAAAGAGAGAAAGAGGAGAGAGGAGAGGGAGGGAGGGGAGAGAGAAAGAAAGGAGAGGAGAAGAGAGGGAGGGAGGGAAAGAGAGAGGAGAGGGAGGGAGAGAGAGAGAAAGAGAGAAAGAGGGGAGAGGAGAGGGAGGGAGGGGAGAGAAAGAGGAGAGGAGAGAGGGAGGAGAGGGAGGGGAGGGGAGGGAGAGAGAGAGAAAGAGAGGAGAGGAGGGAGAGGGAGGGGAGAGAGAAAGAGGGGAGAGGAGAGGAGGGGGAGGGAGGGAAAGAGAGAGGAGAGGGAGGGGAGGGAGAGAGAAAGAGGGGAGAGGAGAGGGAGGGAAGGGAAAGAGAGAAAGAGGAGAGGAGGGAGAGGGAGGGGAGAGAGTGAAAGAGAGGGGAGAGGAGAGGAGGGAGGGAAAGAGAGAGGAGAGGGAGGGAGAGAGAAAGAGGGAAAGAGGGGGAGAGGAGGGGGAGGGAGGGAGAGAGAAAGAGAGGGGAAAGGAGAGGAGGGGAGGGAGGGAAAGAGAGAGAGGGGGGGGGAGAGGTGATGGAGATAGGGGGAGAGAGAGAGGGAGAAAGAGAGGAGAGGAGGGGAAGGGAGAGAGGGAGGGAGTGGGAGGGAGGGAGAGAGAGAGAGTGAGAGAGAGAGAGAGATAGGGGAAGCTACATTAAAACCGCAACTCAATAACCCAGAGGAGAATTATAGGGAGCAAATGTTCCCAAAGCCCAATTATGAACATAAATTTCTTTTATTTTCCCCATTTTGCTGAAATTAATAGCAAAACTATTGTTTTAGGCTAAAAGAGCATGCAAAGTCCATAGGAACTGTGTGTGTAGCTTAGCTCAAACCACTTTGCATTCTCTCCCCCAGCCTTATCCTAAATTGCTTACGGTATATAGGTATGGGTTTTTTTAAAAAAAAAATAATTCAAAGATGTATTAGAAAGTTTCCCCCCAATGTATTCGGAATGTTTATTCCTAATCTTTACTGCTGTTCACCTTAAGAACATTAAAGCAAGGAGAAAGGGAGGAGGAGGAGGAGAAGGAGGAAGGGAGGAGGAGAAAGGAGAAAAGAGGAAGGGAGGAGGAGAAAGGAGAAAGGAGAAAGAAGAAAGAAGAAAAGAGGAAGGAGGAAGAGAGGAGGAAGAGGAAGAGAAAGGAGAAAAGAGGAAGGAGGAAGGAAAAGGAGGAATTAGGGAGGAGGAGGAGAAAGGAGAAAAGAGGGAGGAGGAGGAAGGAGGAAGGAGAAGGAGAAAAAAGGAGGAGGAAAGGAGGAGAAAGGGAAGGAGAAGAAGAAGAAAGAAGGAAGGAGGAGGATACTGTTTTTTTTTTAATCCAACATAAAATACTGCCCAATCTTGCATTATGCTGTTTTTTTTTCCTCCCTCCTTTTTCCTTTGTTATCCCTCAACATTTGGGGAAGCTCTCTAGTTCCCTCGGAGGCTAAAAAAAAAGGGGGGTAGGAGGAACAAGCAGTGATTTTCAATGGCCGCTCCTATTTATTTTATTTACTTTTAATTGATATAGCTGCCCGCCTCCAAACCATGGCTTCTGGGCAGCTAAAAAGGTTAATAACATTTGTAACATTGATTAATGGTTATAACAGTTCATAGCCAACGTAAACAAGAATGTAATAAATACTTAAAGCAGCAGCCGAGATGAAAACCTCCAAAGCCATCAAATCAGCATCCATTTCAGGAGCTCTGTCGTGGAGTCTGGCCACCATAAACGGTGTTGTGACTCCGTTCCCTGAGCCTGGGCTATCGACAGATGCAGACTCTGAGAGTGAGGGAGAGGTGTTGGCAAGGCCTCCCTCTCCAGGACCCTCCTCTCTGGCAATGCCTCCGGAGGACACCGAAGGCCAAACGATAGGCTCAGAGCCAAGCATGTCCCCGCAGCCACAGGTGGACAGCGACAAAGAAGATAAGTGCTGGCTGGACCCTCGCCAGAGGCGCAGGGAGAAGCGTGCGCAGCAGAGGGGAAGGCGTGCCAGAGATTAGCTGAGTCACTGGACCACACCCCACAGGGTATAAATGTGGGTGTGGTGGCCGGTTCAGTTTGTGACGAGCAAAAACTAGAAATAATCCATGATCTCTGCGTTACTGGACTTTGCCTGCTTTATCGGACTGCATTTGGATTAATCCTTGTATTGTTGAAACTCTGCCTGCTTTATCGGAATGCTGGCAGTCTAATCTTTGTTTTGTGTGAGTAAAGTCTGAATTGGCAGCTAGCCACTGGGTTGCTGCCAGCTTTATCTTCAAAGAGTTTTGTTGTGTGGCTTATTAACTCCGGGCCCATCTGTGGGGGTGCGTGTGTGATACGGGGACAGAACACATGGTGACATAGCTAAGACATGACATAAAAGACTCCTCCTTCACCCACCCATCCCGCCCGATCACCAGCATCTTCATTTAACGACCCCATAATCCCATGCAGGATGGAGTCCGGGCAACTGAATGGAGCTAGCAGAGTGTTTACTGGCCGGATGCCCTTCCCGACACCAATGCGAAGTTTTGTTCAGCAGATATATTCTCATTCTGCCCAGAGAGAGAAATATCTGCCCCTAGCTAGGATCGAACTCACAGCCTCCTGATTGTGAGACAAGAGCTCCACCTCTAGGCCACCGCACCACTCCTACCCCCCCCACACACACCAGATGGCACTCCGTAATAGTCGGGATCTATAACACGCCTCTCCTGGTGGATCTGTTAGAACAGGTAGATATAATTGGCAAGATGTGGTCCCTCAAATAAGATGGCCCCGTGCCATTTTTCTTGGTGTTTTATGGAAGGAATGGCAGAACCTGGGGGTGGAGTTAAAAAGAGGAATCAGCCTAGAATCCCTTACGTAGCCACAAGCAAACCCTTGAATTCCATTGACCCTTATTAGCTCCAATTTTTAATCGTTCATTTAGAAGATTCTTGTGCACAGGCACGAGTAACACTAAATCAATTTAATTGGATCTTCGGGGGTGGACTTGGCCTTTCACGTCGGACACATTTCCTCCATATAGCCAGCACTAAGGAGACTTATCAAGTTCAGGCCCTGTTTAGATGGGAAGAAATAACTTTTTCTTGTTATTTATTATTACTATAAATATTTATTATTATAAATACCTCCGGGTATTTCGTTGTGCACTCAAGACCCTGTTGTTCCGCCAGGCCGGGCTATCAACATAATAATTTTAAATTGGGTGTTTTAAATTTCTGGGGTTTTAAATTGAGCCGAATTATTTAATTAAATTATTATTTAGAGCCTTGGTAGTACAGTGGTTTAGAACACCCTGTCATTAACACAGCTGCCTGCAATTACTGCAGGTTCGAACTTTACCAGGCTCAAGGTTGACTCAGCCTTCCATCCTTTCTAAGGTAGGTTAAATGAGGACCCAGTTTGTGGGGGCAATAAGCTGACTTTGTATAAATATACAAAAGTATGAAGGCTATTGCTTAACGCATTGCTTAACGCATTGTAAGCCGCCCTGAGTCTCCAGAGAAGGGCGGCATATAAATCAAATTAAAAAAAAATAAAATAAAATAAAAAATAATAATTTTAAATTATTTTAATTGATGTTTGTCTTGTGCTTTTAATAGACTGTACACCGCCCTGAGTCCTTCGGGAAAAGGGCGGTATAGAAATAAAATTATTATTATTATTATTATTATTATTATTATTATTATTATTATTATTACTATTATTATTACTATTATTATTATTACTATTATTATTTTACTAGTTTTCTTCAGAAATAGACTGGACAACCATTTGACTGAGACGATTTCATTGAGGGCCGAATCAGGGTTGTGTTTGACCTCGGACGGCCATGGGCCCGTGGCCATGGCGGGCATGGCCAGGGCCGTGGCCTTGATGGGCGTGACATGGGACTCGTGTTGAGGCACCTGTGGTGGTCAAATGCTAAGGAAGGACTTCCCTGAAACCCGCCGCGGCCCCCCTGTGCCCCATTTTCGGCCTGGACAGCCTCCTGCAGCCCTCCGCCAGCAAAAATGGAGCTGGGGAGAGCCACGCACGCCCCCAACTCCATTTTTACTAGAAGGGGGTTGCAGGAGGCCGTCACGGCCTAAAACGGGGCATGGGGGGGCCATGCATGGCGGAGGACTGGTCCTTTGCTGTTTCCAGGCTGGCTCCACGGTCCAGATCTAAACACCCCATGGGTCAGATTCAGCCCGTGGGCCTTGAGTTTGACACCCCTGATATAAGGTTTCCTGCCTTGAGCAGGGGGTTGGACTAGAAGACCTCCGAGGTCCCTTCCAGCCTATAATTCTGTGTTCTTTGTTTTCTTGCCGTTCCTTAAGTCGATGCTGATCATTAATTGAGGCCTCTGCAGGCATAGCCAAGAGAGTATATTAATTGATTGGACTCAGAAAGTCCTTGATTTACAACCATTCATTTAGTGATTGTTTGAAGTTACGACGACACTGAAAAAAGTGACTTATGGCCATTTTTCACATTTGCGACCGTTGCAGCATCCTGTTCTGTCCCCGTCTCACATACGCACGCAAACAGTCAGCCAGGGGTTAAATAAAACTTGCAGACAATAAATTCCTTCGATAACAGGATTGGCAGCAACCCAGTAGCTGCTTGCCGAGAACTTTACTCACAGAGGGAGGTGTTCCTCCTTCGTCAGATAAACCAAAACAAATACACAAAGCCACAGAATTGTCAAGTCCAGTCTGTATTAAATCCAAGGCAGGCAGGTAACGTAGTTTCAGAGATACAATGCGACTCACTAGTTGTTTAGTTTTGTCCGTCACAGAGCCTAAATGGCCACCACGTCCCCTTTTATCCCCTGTGGGGTGTGGTCCAGTGACTCAGCTTAATCTCTGGCACGCCTCCTTTTCTGCTGCTTGCGCTTGTCTCTCCAACGCTGGCGTGGATCCAGCCAAGACTTATCTCCGTCACTGTCCGACTGCGACTGCTCGGTGATACCTGGCTCCTGGCCAATCTCTTCTCCTTCGGGGGACACCTGAGGCATTGCCAGAGAGGAGGGTCCTGGAGAGGGAGGCCTGGCCAACTCCTCTCCTTCACTTTCGGAGCCTTCTCCCTCCAATAAGACGGGCTCGGGGGTCAGAGTCACAACACATCCCTAGGGTCACCATGATCAAAATTCAGATACTTAGCAACTGGCTCATATTTAGGATGGTTGCAGTGGTCCAACCCTCTGACCTACAAAGACAATGGGGGAAGCCAGATTCACTTAACAACCGTGTTATTAATTTAACTCCTGCAGTGATTCAATTAACAACAGTGACAATCATCATCTTCATTTAACGGCCCCATAATCCCTTGCAGGATGGAGTCTGGGCAACTGAATGGAGCTAGCAGTGTTTTAATGGCCGGATGCCCTTCCTGTCGCTAATGCGGAGTTTTTTTCCCCCTCAGCAGATATATTCACAGTATGCCCAGAGAGAGAAATAGCTGCCTCTACCTAGGATCGAACTCACAGCCTCCGAATTGTGAGGCGAGAGCTCCACCTCTAGGCCACTGCAGCACTGCAATTAACAAGTGACAATCCAGGTCGTTAAATGGGGTAAAACTCACTTAACAACTGTCTCTCTTAGCAACAGAAATTTTGAGCTCCATTGTGGCCATAAGTTGAAGACTGCATGATAAGAAAAATAAGGCAATATTGCTACGTTGTGGGTGAAACTGGCCAACCCGTTAAACCACGAAAAAGAGAGAAATATTGAGGTTGTGCGTTAGAGTGTAATATACTTTTATTTCTTTTCTTGGCCCAAGTTTGGTGAGTTGTGTGAATTTAACTACAGGTAGTCCTTGACTTACAACAGTTCGTTTAGTGACCGTTCGAAGTTAAACGGCACTGAAAAAAAAGTCTTACGAGCGTTTTTCACACTTCTGACCGTTGTAGCATCCCTATGGTCCACGCGATTTACATCTGGACTCATATTTATGATCGTTGCAGTTAACAAGCAAAGTCAATGGGGAAACCCAATTCACTTAACAACTGTGTTACTAATTTAAGAACTGCCGTGATTCACTTAACAAACGTGGCAAGAAAAGTCACAAAACAGAGCAAAACTCACTTAACAAATTTCTCAGCAACATAAATTCTGGGCTCTATTGTGGTCGGAAGTCGAGGACTACCTGTACTTCAGGCGGGCCGGGCTGTTTGAAAAATAAAGCGAGGAGGTGACACAATATTG
The DNA here is from genome assembly GCF_029215685.1 of Pituophis catenifer annectens. Classification (NCBI taxonomy): domain Eukaryota; kingdom Metazoa; phylum Chordata; class Lepidosauria; order Squamata; family Colubridae; genus Pituophis; species Pituophis catenifer. Next base: position 4,806,527 of record NW_027256881.1, read on the forward strand.
TCTGGTTAGAATCATTGGAAAATGTGAGACCTATGGAAGATGATCTTATCAGCCTTAATTGGACGCTCCCAAACAGATTTGTTAGAGCTTTGCCTGGGCTAAAAATAAATAAAATCCATATACTTGAATATGGTCCTTGGTTACTTTTCATTGCCACAGTTGGAAGAGGCTAAAAGAAGCTGCTTCTATCAATCAAGGAATTGGGGGCCCTACTATTGTGTGAATGTCACACTCGTGAACTTTTTTTTGTATTTGTCTTTTTCTATTTTTGCTTTTAATTGACTTGCACTTATCTAGTAAGTAAGAGACACCGTGGCTCAGTTGCTAAGACTCTGGGCTTCTCGATCGAAAGGTCAGCAGTTCAGCGGTTCGAATCCCTAGTGCGCATAACGGGGTGAGCTCCCGTGACTTGTCCCAGCTTCTGCCAACCTAGCAGTTCGAAAGCACGTAAAAAAATACAAGTAGAAACAAATAGGGACCCCCTTTGGTGGGAAGGTAACAGCGTTCCACGCACCTTTGGCGTTTAGTCATGCCGGCCACATCACCACGGAGACGTCTTCGGACAGCGCTGGCTCTTTGGCTTTGAAACGGAGATGAGCACCGCCCCCTAGAGTGGGGAACGACTAGCACATATGTGCAAGGGGAACCTTTACCTTTACCTTTTATTGTCCGGGACTAGAGAATTTGGGGTGAAAAGATGAGAAACTTTGATGCAGAGATTCTATAGCAGAGGTGTCAAACTCAAGGCCCACAGGCCAAATCCAATCCATGGGGTGCTTAAATCTGGCCCGTGGGGCTGGCCTGGAACAGCAAAGGACCGGCCCATAGTGCCTCTGGCAGCCAAAACAAGACACGGGGGGGCACATGTGCCCTCCGTGCCCCGTTTTCAGCCTGGACAGCCTCCTGCAGCACCCTGCCAGCCAAAATGGGGCACGGGGGAGCCATGTGAGACCCCCTGCTTACTGTTTTGGCTGGCAGGATGCTGCAGGAGGCCGTCCAGGCTGAAAATGGGGCATGGGGGGGCACATGTGCCCCCCATGCCTTGTTTTGGCTGGCAGGAGGCATCTGTCCCATTCCCCCCACTCAGCCAGTCCGCGGAGAAGAACTACGATGCTGATCCAGCCTCTGAAGAAATCCAGTTTCACACCCCTGTTCTATAGCTTTCAAAATTGTATTTTATTGATTTCTTTGTATCCCACCTTCATTAATTATAAAAACATAGGTAGTCCTCGACTTCCGATTACAATTGAGACCAAAATATTGGCTAAGTGAGACAGTTGTTAAGTAACTTTTTCCCTATTTTACGACCTTTCTTGCCACAGCTGTTAAATAAATCACGGAGGCTGTTAAGTTGGGAACACGGTTGTAAACTGAATCTGGCTTCCCCCCCCCCCTGACTTGGCTTGTCAGAAGGTTGCAAAAGGGGAATCACACGATCACGAGTATGCTGCAACGGTCATAAGTGTGAAAAACGGTCCTAAGACACATTTTCAATCCATTTGTAACTTTGAACGGTCACTAAACGAATGGCTGTAAGTCGAGGACTACCTGTAACTCAAAGATATGAATTTGGGGTGTTTTAAGTTTCGTTTTCCGGGCCAATTATTTAATTGTATTTTAATGGTTTTTTAACATTTATATTATATATATTTTATTCGGCTGTTCACCGCCCTAAGTCCTTCGGGAGTAGGGCGGTATACAAATTCAATAAATAATAATAATAATAATTTAAAAAAAAGGGGGTGAACGTATCCAACACACCTTCCACGCCAGGGGTGAGTTCTAAATTTTTTTACTACCGGTTCTGTGGGTGTGGCTTATTTTGTGGGTGTGGCTTGGAGGTCATATGACTAGGTAGGCGTGGCTAGCTGGTCAGAGTCATTTCTGGAAGGTCCTCACACTTACGACCAGTCCTCGCACTTACGACCCAACTCATTTGTTTTCTTTTAACACTGATCAACTGTAGGACGGCCCTTTGAAGCCCCACGGCAAGAGTTTAAACAGTTTTTTTCCCTCTAGTCAACAGCTGGGACTCAGGAGGCAGCAATAGATTGGGGGTGGGACCAAATAAAAGGTAAGAATAACGGTGGGGGGGGAGGGGCGGGGGGGAGAACCGGTTCGGTGACGTCATATCGTCACCGCTACCGGCTCGGCCAAACCGGACCGAACCGGGAGGAACCCACCACTGCTCCACTCCTACTTGATCAGGGGGCTGGACTAGAAGACCTCCAAGGTCCCTTCCAACTCTGTTATTGTTATCTTCTTTGTTATCTTCTAGTTTTTTCACAAAAATAAAGCTGGCTTAGCATAGATCCATGATGGCGAACCTATGGCACATGTGCCACAGCTGGCACCCAGAGCCCTCTCTGCGGACACGCGAGCCGTCGCCAAGCTCAGCTCTACCGTGCATGCGCGCATGCGCCTCCCGCCAGCCAACTGATTTTTAGGATGCGCGGGGGTTGGGGCGCATGCAGGAGATGCGAGTGTATGCACAAGGTGGGGTCGCGCACACGTGAATGGGGGGCGGGGGGAACACGGGGGGTGCCGCACGCCTTCGCCCACAGCCCATTTTTGGGCCCAGGAGACTGCAGGGAGGCCTGCTAGGCCCAAAATGGGACATAGGGGGTGCAGTGGGCCCCCCACCACCCCCATGACCCGTTTTTGGTCCCAGGAAGCTGCCGGGAGGCCTGCTAGGCCCAAAACGGGGGGGGGGGTGTTGTGTGGAAGAGGGGGAGGTCGTGCACATTTTTGGCACACGACGAGAAAAAGGTTAGCCATCACTGGCATAGGTGAATTGCAAGCTTCCCATATGGGAGAAAGCAATTTTATTTGGAATCAAGGCAAAAACCAAAAAATTGACGGACAAATGTGATTATTCAGAACTGGCTTTTATTTGTTGAGTAGAGGGAAAGGAGGAATTGGGCTGCCAGCTGAAGGAGGGGTATTTACTGACCGAGGGGAATATTAGAAGCCCCTCGGGGACTCGGGTCTGTTAATCCAATCTGATTGGTCTGTTAATCCAATTTGGCTGTGTTAAGGAGCTACATCAACTCCAATTCCTCCCTTGGCTACGGAGAAAACCCAAGGGAATGCGGCAAGATTTTTGCCCCCAAAACAAGGAGCCCTTTCTGTTGCTCCCACAGACACATAGGGTTTTTTTGGAAAAACAAAAAAATGTTCTTGCAATGTTTAAAAGAGAAATGTAGAAAAATCAGCATAACAATTTTTAAAAAAGTAATGTGCCACAAATCAAAAATGACTTGATGGCACGTAATCAATCAAATCCCCAACCAGTTAGTCAATTATCCACATCAATAAATATTATGTTGATGGTTTGGTGACACAGTCAGCCAGATGTTCAGATTGTATTTGGCATTTTTATCCACCTAGCAAGTCCTTCCTAAGGCCCTGGGATGGGCAGATGTTGAAATTTCATGGTGTTAACAGTATCGCTGCGGGATGTAAGATGTTCTGAGTAAAGCTGCCATTTGCAATTGACTGATGGTGGTTTTGTCAATGCCGATGGTGCTCAGGTGGAGCTCCAGATGTTTTGGGATGCCGCCCAAGGTGCCTACCTCTGTTGGTATTCTCTTTGCTTTTTTTTCCGCCAAAGTCATTCTATTTGCAGGCCTTTATATTCTGCTTCTGTCGGCCAGATGTTTAGACTGGACTTGGCATTTTTATCCAGTTGGGATAAAACCTGCGATAGGCAGATGTTGTTGTTTCATGATACTAACCGTATTGTTGCAAGATATAAGCTGTTCATTATTATTATGATGGCCTAGGGGGCCTCGCAGGCTGGAAATGGTTTGCACTGCTTTGAAGCCATCATCACTATTTTTATTATGATGATTATATTTTTATCCTATTTCTCTCTCTCTCTCTCTCTCTCTCTTATACACACACACAAACATGTATATACACTTATACATATACGTATGCATATGTATATACATATACATATATATACACATACATACACTGTATATATACACTATAGATAGATAGATAGATAGATAGATAGATAGATAGATAGATAGATAGATAGATAGATAGATACTGCTCAAAAAGATAAAAGGAACACAAGCAGAAGACATTCGAGATCTGAATGAATGAAATAGCCTTATTAAATACTTTGTTCATTACATGCAGTAGTTTTTACACTGCTCAAACAACTAAAGGGAACACAAAACTACTGTATGTAACGAACAAAGTATTTAATAAGGCTATTTCATTCATTCAGATCTCGGATGTCTTCTGCTTGTGTTCCCTTTATTTTTTTGAGAAGTGTATATTATATATATATATATATATATATATATATATATATATATATATATATATATATATGTATGTTTTCTCATATATGTATGTATGTATATATATATATATATATGAAAAATTAAAACTTTTAACTTACAGAGTGTTCTGTAAGGATTTTTGGAAGATTTTAAGCTAGGATTTTAACCAGAATTTTAAACATTTTAACTAACTTATTTAACATGACGCGGGAAAACACCCGAGATTTTAATTTTTTGCATATACACACCCGCGAAAACTTAAGAAGACACACACACACACACACACACACACACACACACACACACACATTTGCAAGTTTTGGTGTATTCGGGTCTTTTCCCATGTAAGATTGAGAGTATCGTGGCGATGTTTCGACAAGGTTCCACTCGTCATCTTCAGGCTGGTGTCTTCGGCTTCGTGCTTGTGGGAGGAAAGCGTGATCGGAGCTGCCATCTCTCTATAAATACTGGTGGGGAGATGTGGGGTGCTGGCTTTGTTGCTGTGAGCGGGTTGGTTGCCTGTGTTGTTACATCTTGATTAGTTGATGGAGTTGATGTTTGCAGATTAGTCAGCTGTTTCGTAACATCCTGTGTGGGTGAGGTCCTTGATGTGTGCCCATTAGTCTTTTGTGTTTTAACGACCTGGGTAATGGGCTGTGTGTTAACATCCTGAGTTCTAGTGTTGGCGATATCCTGAGTTTTTTGATGTAATGTCCTGAGCAGATGGCTGTGATGCCACATCCGGGGCTTTGGTTTGTGGACCTCACCCACACAGGATGTTTCTGGCAGAGACACCACGGGCCAGTCCTTCGCTGTTCTCAGGGCGGCCTTGCGGGCCAGATCTAAGGACCCCTAGGGCCGAATCCAGCCCCCGGGCCTTGAGTTTGAAACCCCTGCTCTAAAAGCTTTGCTACTGCTTTAAGTTAGGCACTGTTTGGGATTGCAAGAGCCAAAAACAGAGCTCCTTTCTGTGTCCTTTGAAGAAGACCTTTTAATGGGTTTGGATTTGCAGGAACAGCAGTTTTCTAGCCTAGAACTGGAGGAGATCTTTGTGAGAGAGGAGAGGAAGGGTATGTATCCATACAAAATCACACGCACAAACACACACCCTGCCCCCCACACACGTCAGAGCTGCAATCTCTTTGTTATGATCACCTTCAAGGACGCTTTGAGGATCATTCGCCTTCCGTGATGCTGCGTCTTACTTTTACGGGCTTCTCTTATGCCTGGAAACACACACACACACAAACACACATATATATATCTAAACACACACACACACACACACAGGCACACACAGAGGCAGTCCTTGACTTACAACAGTTCATTAAATGACCGTTCGAAGTTACAGCGGCCCTGAAAAAAAGTGACTTATGAAAGTCTCCCTGTATATAGGGAGATGCTCAATTCATATTGCGCATGTTTGTCTGGATGTAAAATACCCCAAGGACAGTCTGTTAATTTTTCTTACTTCGGATATCATCTGACTTTCATCCTGAGTCCATTGCAATTTTGTTCTAGTTATCTCTTCACACTTTGTCTCAGTGTACAGTTAAATCGTCATGGAATTTGCTGAATTTTAGCTTAGTGTGTTCTTGTTGTGGCCCATACACGGCCTATGCGGCTGGTGGCTGATTCGGACAGCGAGGAGGCTGGTGTGGTGCTGCGCCAGCAGCCTGTGCAACTGGCACTCGAGTCGGACAATGAGAAGTCTGGAGAAGATTTGGTGCCAGAGGTGGGGATTCAGCCAGGGCCTTCAGAAGCTCCAGAAGCTCCCATAAGTGAAGAGGACAAAGAGGAGGAGCCTCTTCTCGATGCACGGGCGCACAGAGTTGCCAAAAGGCAGGAGTGGCTCCTCAGGAGGAGGTCTCCTCGAGAGTAAGGCTTGGGGCTAATTGGCCACTCCCTTAGCCTATTTAAGGAGGAATGCCCACTGAAGCAATTTGCAGGGAACAATTTCATTCACTCTCCTTCGTGCCTTGATCTTAGTTCTCTGCAAATTGCTTCTGGACTTTCTGCCAACCATAGTAAGATTAAGATTATTTGTTCTTTGGATTCTTGTAGGCTGTTAAGAAAGTTAATTAACAGCCTTTGTTTGAAAAAAAACTGATTTAATTTAGTAAACTAAGGTTTGTACAGACTTTATGTGTGCTGAGTTCTTTGGGGTCCGTAGCTGGGGCAGAACAGTTCTGTGGATTAATTTATTTTGGTTGAAACCCTGATTACGCCTCAGTGCGCCCTACGAATCCAGTAAAATGTGATTGATTCCATAAAAGATGACGTAGTGAATGCACAAATACAGTTGAATGGATACATGGATTATGCTAAACCATGGTCTGTTAATCGTGGTTTATTTAATCAAACACAAATGGCTGAATCCAAACAAATATAGGTAGTCCTCGTCTTACAACAGTTCACTTAGTGACCATTCAAAGTATCAACGGCACTGAAAAAAGTGATTTATGACCGTTTTTCACAGTTATGACCTTTGCAGCATCCCCGGGGTCACGTGATTTACATTCAGATGCTTGACAACTGATTCACATTTATGACGGTTGCAGTGTCCCAGGGTCACGTGATCACCTTCTGATAAACAAAGTCAATGGGGAAGCCAGATTCACTTAACAACTGGGTTACTGTTGTGGTCCGCCAGCAGCCTGCGGACCTGGACCAGACAGTGAGGAGGCTGGGGAGGACAATGGGCCAGTCCTGGAGTCAGGGGAAGGCTTGGATGAGGGCTCTGCATCAGAGGCAGAAATGGGGCCAGGGCCATCGGGGAGCGATCCACGGACTCCAGAGGTAGACAGAGCCTCCAGAGGTAGACAGCAGAGAGGCAGAGGAACAGGAGGAGCCTGTTCCTAGTGCACACATGAGAAGAGCTGCCAGAAGGCAAGAGCAGCTGAAGCAAAAAGGGCGACTCAGGAGTAAGGCCTGGAGATGATTGGCCTCTCCCAGAAGGCTTAAAAGAGCAGCAACGAGCCGTTGGGTTCTTTGTAGAAAAGCAACGTTGATTCCAGTGCTTCTTGTCAGCGTCTCTTGAACTTGGTGGGGTGTTTTTGCCAAGAAAAGCCTTTGGCAGGTTGCCAAAGACATCAAAGGTTGGTGATAAGGCTGTAGGACTGGTTATGAAGAATTTTGTTTTGGACGAAGCTGTGAATGAATTAATTCTCCGCTGTTTTAATAAACTAAGTTTGTTCAGGACTGAATTGTGTTTGGTAATCACTACTTGGGCCTCGGTCACAACAGTTACTAACTTGAGAACTGCAGTGATTCAATTAACAAATGCGGCAAGAAAAGCCGTACAATGGGGCAAAACTCACTTAACAAATTTCTCAGCAACATAAATTTTGGGCTCCATTGTGGTCGTAAGTCGAGGACTACCTGGAAAGGAGCTGGAGGCTAAATAGTAGGATGACTAGCTAAAAGAACTAGGTATATTTAGCCTAACAAAGGGCAGACCTGATGGCGTCTCCCAATACTTGAAGGGATGCCACAGAGGAAGTGGAAATAGATTTATTTTCCAAAGCACCTGCGGGCAGGACAAAAGCATGGGTGGAAATTCATCAGAAGGAGATTCAACCTGGAAATAAGGAGGAATTTCCCGACAATGATTAATCAGTGGAATAGCTTGCCTCTCAGAGTTATGGGTGCTCCATCACTGGAGGCTTGCAAGAAAAGATTAGACAACATCATGTGTCCAGGAAGGTATAAGGAATCCTTCCTTGGGCAGGAGGTTTGTTTGTTTATTGGTGTTGGAAGCATCCCAATTAAAATAAGGCATACTATCTGACATAAAATATAATTTTTTTTGTTGTTAGTTGCGAAGTCGTGTCCGACCCATCGCAACCCCATGGACAATGTTCCTCCAGGCCTTCCTGTCCTCTACCATCCTCTGGAGTCCATTTAAGTTCACGCCGACTGCTTCGGTGACTCCATCCAGCCACCTCGTTCTCTATTGTCCCCTTCTTCTTTTGCCCTCAATCTTTTGCAGCGTTAGGCTCTTCTCCAGTGAGTCCTTCCTTCTCATTAGGTGGCCAAAGTAGTTGAGTTTCATCTTCAGGATCTGGCCTTCTAAAGAGCAGTCAGGGTTGATCTCCTCTAGGACTGACCGGTTTGATCGCCTTGCAGTCCAAGGGTCTCACAAGAGTCTTCTCCAGCACCAGAGTTCATAGGCCTCAATTCTTTGACGCTCAGCCTTCCTTATGGTCCAACTTTCACAGCCATACATTGCAACTGGGAAAACCATAGCCTTGACTATACGCACTTTTGTTGTTAGGGTGATGTCTCTCCTTTTTAGTATTCTGGGTAGGTTTTAGGCATCCGATAATAGTTCTGCTAGTTTCATTTGATAGACCTCCAAAGTTTCTTCCAGACCTATGGTTCTAAATGGAGATTGCAAACTCTCCCTCTCTGGAAGTTGGGTTTTTTTTTTTTTAAAGGCTGGACAGTCATCTCCTGAGGATGGTTGATGGTCTTCCTATCTATGGTAGACTCTTTAGAGCAGTGGGTCTCAACCTTCCTAATGTCGCGACCCTTTAATACAGTTCCTCATGTTGTGGTGACCCCCAACCATAAAATTATTCCATTGACCATTGAAAATATGTGTTTTCCGATGGTCTTAGGCGACCCCTGAGAAAGGGTTGTTCGACCCCCAAAGGGGTCCTGACCCACAGGTTGAGAACCACTGCTTTAGAGGTTGACTCAGCCTTCCATCCTTCCGAGGTGGGTAAAATGAGGACCCAGATTGTTGGGGGCAATATGCTATTTAGTGTACTGTCGATTGTTGTAAGCCGCCCAGAGTCCTCGGAGAGTGGGCAGCATAGAAATATGATTAATAAATAATAATAATAATAATAATAATAATAATAATAATAATAATAATAGAACAGGGGTCCCCAAACTTGGCAACTTTAAGATTTGTGGATTTCAACTCCCAGAATTCTGGGTGTTGAAGTCCACAAGTCTTAAAGCTGCCAAGTTTGAAGACCTCTGCTTTAGAATCTCTAAAATTCTAAAATTCCTTGATTCTTTGATTCTGAAAATTCGGGTGAAATATGCAAATCTTAAACCAAACAAAGCACATTGTACTTTCAAGTAGCAGAGGTCTGATTGAAAGAATCCCCCCCCCACCATGTTAGGATTATCTAGTGATGCAAAGACCCTTTTGTGCAAAGGAAAGAGGGGGGGGGGAGAAATGCATGGAAGGCATTTTCTCACCTTCTAAACGCAATCAAGAGCTAACCCAATTGCTCTGTCCACAGAAGCCTTTTGATGTGATGATGGAGTTAACCCATTTTCTGGATACGTCCAACGTATTTAACTATAAGCTAACAAGAGTCACTTTGGTTTGCAGGAAAGGTTATGCGTACACAAACGCACACACAACCAGCCACCACATCCAAGCCTCTCAAATTGCATGAATGTATATTCAAGAAGGAAGGTCTCTAACCGTCTCAGATAAGCTTGTTTGGCAAACAGTTTAACAGTTAAGAGTTGGTGTGAAAGTCTCTCTAACTGCTTGAAATTTGCAGACTGAACTATTTGTGGCTCTGGGGATTTAAGCCAAAGGAGATTAAAGGCGAAACATCGTGATTTCTTTTAACATAGAATCATAGAGCTAGCTGCAATGTATGTCTCAATGTCCCAGTTGCAATGTATGGCTGTGAAAGTTGGACCATAAGGAAGGCTGAGCGCCAAAGAATTGAGGCCTTTGAACTCTGGTGCTGGAGAAGACTCCTGCGAGTCCCTTGGACTGCAAGGCGATCAAACCGGTCAGTCCTAGAGGAGATCAACTCTGACTGCTCTTTAGAAGGTCAGATCCTGAAGATGAAACTCAAATACTTTGGCCACCTAATGAGAAGGAAGAACTCACTGGAGAAGAGCCTAATGCTGGGAACGATTGAGAGCAAAAGAAGAAGGGGACGGCAGTGAACGAGGTAGCTGGATGGAGTCACTGAAGCAGTTGGTGTAAGTTTAAATGGACTCCAGAGGATGGTGGAGGACAGAAAGACCTGGAGGAATGTTGTCCATGGGGTTACAATGGGTCAGACATGACTTCGTAACTAACAATAACAGAGAGGGACCTCAGAGGTCTTCCAATCCAGGGGTCTTCAACCTTCAACACTGAAAGAGCCATTTGGACCCGTTTCCCACAGAAAAGAAAACACCGGGAGCCACAAAACCCTTCCTGTACCTGACTATTTCTTGAGTCACAAAACTAGCATATGTAGTTGAATTAAATGTTCTGTTTTCTTCTGAAACTTTTCTTTTCTTGGATTTATCCATGGTTGGCCTACCGGAGGTTGAAAAGTTCAATAAATCGCGTGCCGGTGGGTGTCGCACATTGGCAGTTGTGACGCATATTTTGAATGACAGGGAGCTGCAGCAAAGAGGTGAAAGAGCCACATGAGGCTCCATAGCCGCAGGTTGCTGACCCCTGTTCCAGTTCAATCCCCTGCTCTAGACAGGAGACCCTTATACCATCCTGGTCAAAAGTTTGTCCAGTTTATTTTTTGAAAACTCCAGTGATGGAGCCCCCAACCTCTGCCGTTCCTTCTGCAGAGAACCAGGTTTGGTTCTTCACAAGGCTCCGCACCTTGTTTAAAAAGCGGGGGGAGCAGAATTTTAAAAAATTGAGGTTAATCTCGGCCGGATGGATGCATTCTGCCTTCTTCTCTCTGCAACTCGGTGTTCCAACTTTCCCCTTCTTTTTGTCCTGCCTTGGGGAAATATTTTAGAAACAGATGTAAAAGGTAGTTTCATACTCCTGATTTATAGCACTTTCAACCTTGGGGTGATACAGAGCTCCCTTTATGGACTGCTGCATGAATGCAGCAATGGTTAGGTTGTTCCAGCAATCTCTAATGAGCCAACTGCCTTTGGCCAGAAGTGAATTGCAGGAGCCGAGACCCTGATCTCAAAATGGGGCTCAAAGGATCCTTACCCACTGGGTCAGTAATCACCCACTCACTGGATCTTCCCTCAACTCAGACAGTATAACTCAGGTATGGTGGCTAAGAGGTTGGGGAGATTTCATTAATTAATTAATTAATTAATTAATTAATTAATTAATTCATCCATCCATCCATCACAGGACATCCTTGAGTGGTGCAGTGGCCTAGAGGTGGAGCTCTCGCCTCACAATCAGGAGGCTGTGAGTTCGATCCTAGGTAGAGGCAGATATTTCTCTCTCTGGGCACGATGAGAATATATCTGCTGAATGTAACTCCGCATTGGTGACAGGAAGGGCATCCGGCCAGTAAACGCTCAGCTCCATTCAGTTGCCCAGACTCCACCCCACAAGGGATTATTATGGGGTTATTAAAAGAAGAAGATTCTACATGACGTCCTTGACTTACACTTGGCTGCTTAGCAGCTGTTTGAAGTTATGACGGCCCCCCAAAAATGACTTACAATCCAAATTCATAAATTCTCGCATCCTGGCCCTGCCATCCCCTGTGGTCACATGACCACATTTTGGGCAAACATCTGCATTGCACAATTTATGACATTTTTGCTGCAATCCGCCGATTATTTCTCATTAAGCAGTTTGCTTGCACACATGTAGAGATGGCAGATCAGGGTTAAACCTGTGTAGGTTTGGGGTGGAGCTGTAGCATACAATCTACTTAGCGTTTTGGCAGATTTATTTTAATTTTATTGATTGATTGACTGATTTCATTTATATGCCACCCACCTCATTCTACAAAGCGACAAATTTATGATGCTGTGGGATGTGGAATTGCAAAGATGGTGAAGTGTGCAGTGCTAATATAGATAGATTATACTCAAGTCCTTTCTTTCTCATCATGGTGTTTTCTTTCTTTCTTTCTTTTTCTGATCTCTTCTTAAAAACTTCCGGTGTTGGAATATTCACAACTTCTGGAGGCAAGCTGTCCCACTGATGAATTGTTCTAACTGCCAGGAAATTTCTCCTTACTTTTAGGTTGCTTCTCTCTTTGATTAGTTTCCATCCATTGCTTCTTGTCCTGATGCTTTGGAGAATAGTTTGACTCCCTCTTCTTCGTGGTTGTTGTTGTTGTTAGTTGCGAAGTTCATGTCTGACCCATTGTGACCCCATGGACAACTTTCCTCCAGGCCTTCCTGTACTCTACCATCCCCCAGAGACCATTTAAGCTCACGCCGATTGCTTCAGTGACTCCATCCAGCCATCTCCCGATGACTCCCGATGATGTGGACAGGATTTTGGGGAGACTTAGTGCGGCCACATGTTTACTGGACCCGTGTCCCTCCTGGTTGGTACTGGCTTCCCGGGAGGTTACACGAGGCTGGCTCCAGGGCGTTATTACTGCTTCCTTGAGTGAGGGTCACTTCCCCGCTGCCCTGAAAGAGGCGGTGGTGAGGCCTCTCCTCAAGAAGCCGTCCCTGGATCCAGCAATATTGGCTAACTATCGTCCTGTCTCCAACCTTCGCTTCATTGCGAAGGTTGTTGAGAGTGTGGTCGCGCAACAGTTTCCACAATTCCTGGAGGAAACATCCTATCTGGATCCGTTCCAGTCAGGTTTCAGGTCTGGGCACAGCACGGAAACGGCATTGGTCGCGCTGGTTGATGATCTCTGGAGGGCTCGGGACAGGGGTTATTCCTCTGTTCTGGTCCTATTAGATCTCTCAGCGGCTTTTGATACCATCGACCATGGTATCATGCTGCACCGGCTGGAAGAGTTGGGGGTGGGAGGCACCGTGTTACGGTGGTTCTCCTCCTTTCTCTCCGACCGGTCGCAGTTTGTGTTGGCAGGGGGGCAGAGGTCGACCTCGAGGCCTCTCATTTGTGGAGTGCCGCAGGGATCGGTCCTCTCGCCCCTTCTGTTCAACATTTATGTGAAGCCACTGGGCGAGATCATCCGTGGCTTTGGGGTGAGATACCACCAGTACGCTGATGACACCCAGCTGTACATCTCCACCCCGGATCACCCCAACGATGCCCTTGAAGTGATGTCCCAGTGCCTGGAGGCTGTGCGGATCTGGATGGGGAGGAACAGGCTCAGGCTCAACCCTTCCAAGACTGAGTGGCTGTGGCTCCCGGCATCCCGATATAGTCAGTTGACTCCATCACTGACTATTGGGGGCGAGTCTTTGGCCCCCACTGAAAGGGCTCGCAATCTGGGAGTCCTCCTGGATAGGCAGCTGTCTTTGGAGGAACATCTGACGGCTGTTACCAGGGGGACCTTTTATCAGGTTCGCCTGATTCGCCAGTTGCGGCCCTTTCTTGATCGGGATTCCCTGTGCACAGTCACTCACGCCCTCGTCACCTCTCGCCTTGACTACTGTAACGCTCTCTACATGGGGCTCCCCTTGAAGAGCACCCGGAGGCTCCAGCTGGTCCAGAATGCAGCAGCGCGGGTAGTGACGGGAGCAACATGGCGCTCCCATGTAACACCACTCCTGCGCGAGCTGCACTGGCTCCCGGTGGTCTTCCGGGTGCGCTTCAAGGTGTTGGTTATCACCTTTAAAGCGCTCCATGGCATAGGGCCTAGCTATCTCCGAGACCGCCTGCTGCTACCGATGACCTCCCATCGACCCGTGCGCTCCCACAGAGAGGGCCTCCTCAGGGTGCCATCAGCCAAACAATGTAGGCTGGTGGCCCCCAGGGGGAGGGCTTTCTCTGTGGGGGCTCCCACCCTCTGGAATCAGTTGCCCCCGGAGATAAGAAGAATCCAGGACCTCAATGCCTTCCGTCGTTCCCTGAAAACCTATCTTTTTCAGCAAGCCGGGTTGGCTTAAGAAGAAATTTTTAAAAATTTTAAATCCTTTTAATTAGTCTGCGATTTTTAATTTTTTGGGCCAAATTTTATATATATTTTTAAATGTTTTAATATTTGTATTCTATGTTTTTTATCTTGGCTGTACACCGCCCTGAGTCCTCAGGGAGAAGGGCGGTATATAAATTCGAAATTAAATTAAATTAAATTAAATTAAATCTCGTTCTCTGTCGTCCCGTTCTTCTTTTGTCCTCAATCTTTCCCAGCATTCGGCTCTTCTCCAGGGAGTCCTTCCTTCTCATTAAGTGGCCAAAGTATTTGAGTTTCATCTTCAGGATCTGGCCTTCTAAAGAGCAGTCAGGGTTGATCTCCTCTAGGACTGACCAGTTTGATGGCCTTGCAGTCCAAGGGACTCGCAGGAGTCTTCTCCAGCACCAGAGTTCAAAGGCCTCCATTCTTTGACGCTCAGTCTTCCTTATGGTCCAACTTTCACAGCCATATATTGCAACTGGGAAAACCATCGCCTTGACTATACGCTCTTTTGTTGGCAGGGTGATGTCTCTGCTTTTTAGTATTTTTTAGTATTTTAGTATCTTTGTGGCAGCCCCATAGATATTGGAAGACTGTTATCATGTCACCTCTAGTCCTTCTTTTCATTAAACTAGACATACCCAATTCCTGCAACCGCTCTTCATAGAAAAAGAGAAGCCTGTTTTGGGGGCAGCTGAGTGCCAACGAATGGGAGTTTCGTTTTATTCCCATTTTTTTAATTAGCAAGAAACCGTGCAAATCTCTGATTTGAATTCTGCATTCTCCCGGGAAAAAAGGCACCAATCAGTCCAGCACGCAAGAAAAGTTGCTGCTTTATGTTCTTTCTTTCTTTCTTTCTTTCTTTATTATTTATTTATTTATTGAATTTATATACCGCCCTACTCCCGAAGGACTCAGGGTGGTGAACAGCCAAAGATAAAATATACATAATACAATCTTTAAAAACCATATTAAAATACATTAAATAATTTGGCCCAGAAAACAAATTTAAAACACCCCTATTTTAAAATAAATTTAAAATTAACTGTTAAAAGGGAAGTGAGGCCAGTTCTCTGCTTTCCCTGATAGATCAGATAGAGTGCCACATGAGAAAATGTCAGGAAACGTGGAAGCATTCTGGGGCTCTTTGCAGGAAGGAAGGAGGGCAACTTATGTACATAAACTGGGTTGGAATAAAATCTCGGCAGCAACCCCTACAAAGCTAGTTAGTTTTGCACCTTAGACAATCTGAAAGGTTTGTGTGTGGTTTTATCTTCTTGTTACACAAGTTTATCTTGTGCAACCCAGAAAATTTGGCTTAATCAAGGAAAACATGTGTATTGCTTCCCAGACTGATAACAGATTTAGGAGTCGTTCAAATAAAAAATCATCTGAAACTCCCCCATCCTTAGAGACTTACCAGTCTATTAGAAGAAAAATCATCCTTATTTTTTTAAAAAATCATCCTAGTTTTTTGAGGTCTAAGAATCCCAGCAGCTGAACTATTTCACTTCCAAAACCAATATATTTCCAACGCAAATATTTCTTTAATATGGGTTGTTAAAGTTTTAAACGCTTTTAAAGACCAACAGAAGAAAATATGTGTAGCTCAAGGTTGAACTGGGGGGGGGGGGTGTCCGTGGTGCTCTCTGAGCTTGGTTGTTTTCATGCAGACGATTTATCACCCAACTAGGTAACATCATCAGTGCTAGAAAGGAATGGGGATTGCGCTCTGTTTATATACAGGTAGTTTTCCACTTACAACAATTCATTTAATAATAATAATAACTTTATTGTCATTGTATGTGTATACACAGTATACCCGTACAACGAAATTCACTTAACATCCAAAGACCAGGTCCAACACACATAACAATCCCCAAACACACTCCCACCCACCACAATTCCCCACCCCTAAACCACCCAAACATCCACACAACAGACCAAGTAATGCTGTCCAGCAGCTCACTGATGGTGGCCCTTTAGTTCATTGTTGAGTACAATTATAGCTCTGGGATAAAAACTATTCAGAAAACGTGTGGTCTGAGTTTTAATTGTTCTGTATCTTCTGCCAGAAGGCAACAGTCCAAAAAGATTGTAAGCGGGATAGGAAGAGTCTCTGAGAATGTTATACAACTTCCTCAAACAGCAAGATTCGAAGATGTCGTCCAGGGCTGGTAGCTGGAGTCCGATGATATTCCGGGCAGTTTTAATGATTCTCTGTAGAGCTTTTCTGTCCACTACAGAGCTGCTCCCACACCATGCGAGAATGCCGTATGTCAGGACATTCTCAATGGTGCTGCGATTTAGCGACCAATCAAAGCTACAGCGGCACTAAAAAAAGTGACTAATTACTGTTTTCATACTTATTTATTTATTATTCATATTTCTATGCCACTCACTCTCCAAGGACTCTGGGCGGCTTACACCAAAGACAGTATACTAAATAGCATATTGCACCCAACAATCTGGGTCCTCATTTTACCCACCTCGGAAGGATGGAAGGCTGAGTCAACCTTGAGCCGGTGAGATTTGATCTGCTGATCTGCTGAACTAGCAGTCAGCTGAAGTAGCTGCAGTACTGCACCCTAACCACTGCGCCACCTCGGCTCAGTTATACTTATGGCCGTCGCAGCATCCCCATGGTCACATCATCAAAATTTGGATGATTGACAACTGACATGTATTTATGACAGTTGCAGTGTTCCCGGGGGCATGTGATCACTTTTTCCGACACTGTGACAAACAAATTCAATGGGGAAGCCAGATTCACTTAACAACCGTGTTGCTAACAACTGCAGTGATTCACTTAACAACCGTGGCAAGAAAGGTTGTAAAATGAGGAAAAACTGACGTAACAAATGCCTCACTCACCAACAAAATTTTTTTGGCTCAATTGTGGTCGTAGGTTGAGGACTACGTATACAAGTGGGTTCCCCTGTCAGAATTGGCGGGAGTGTTCTTAGTGGTTCCTCGATTGCGGTATTGTTTATTGCCATGATGGCGAACCTATGGCACACGTGCCAGAGGTGGCACACAGAGCGCCGTTGCCAGCTGCTCTTCTGGTTTTCGGTTAGCGCATGCGTGCTGGCCAGCTGATCTTTGCGTATGCTGGAGCCCCGGAAACCTGACGACCAGCTGGCCGGTGCACATGCGCATGATGACCAGCTGGTCTTCAGGTTTCTGGGGCTCCGGTGCGCGTACATGTTCCGGTTAGGGCACTCGGTTAGGTTGGTATGGCATGCTTTCTTGTGGTATGGGAAAAATAAGATACATGTTGTGGTCCGCCAGCAACCTGCGGACCTGGCAGCGGAGTCAGACAGTGAGGAGGCTGGGGAGGACAATGGGCCAGTCCTAGAGTCTGGGGAAGGCTCGGACGAGGGCTCGGAGGCAGAGATGGGGCCAGGGCCATCTGGGAGCGATGCGCGGGCTCCGGAGCCTCCAGAGGCAGATAGCAGAGAGGCAGAGGAACGGGAGGAGCCTGTTCCTAGTGCACGCATGAGAAGAGCTGCCAGAAGGCAAGAGCAGCTGAAGCAAAAAGGGCGACTCAGGAGTAAGGCCAGGAGATGATTGGCCTCTCCCAGAAGGCTTAAAAGAGCAGCAACGAGCCGTTGGGTTCTTTGTAGAAAAGCAACGTTGATTCCAGTGCTTCTTGTCAGCGTCTCTTGAACTTTGGGGGGTGTTTTTGCCAAGAAAAGCCTTTAGCAGGTTGCCAAAGACATCAAAGGTTGGCGATAAGGCCTGGTAGGACTGGTTATAAAGAATTTGTTTTGGACTAAGCTGAGAATGAATTAATTCTCCGCTGTTTTAATAAAATAAGTTTGTTCAGGACTGAATTGTGTTTGGTAATCACTACATGGGCCTCGGTCACGACAATACATGGATATTTTGAAAGACATTACATAAGGAATGCATTAATGCTAGTTTGGGAGAAAATTAAAGAACAACATTATTTGAGGATCCCAGTCTCCTTGCTTTTCTTCGTACAATTTTACTTTCCAAGAATCCAAGAACTTTTGATCCGTCTTTACTGAAGAAAAGTTTAAAAGCCATGAGGAGAGAATCCTAACAGCCAGTGGTGGGTTCCTCCCAGTTCGGTCCAGTTCGGCTGAGCCGTTAGCGGTGACGATATGACGTCACCGAACCGGTTGTCCCCCCCCTCCCACCCACCCCCTCACATTATTCTTACCTTTTATTTGGTGCCACCCCCAATCTATTGCTGCCTCCTGAGTCCCAGTTGATGACTAGAGGGAAAAAACCTGTTTAAACTCTTGCCCCGGGGCTTCAAAGGGCCGCCCTACAGCTGATCAGTGTTAAAAGCAAACAAATGAGTCAGGTCGTAAGTGCGAGGACTGGTCATAAGTGCGTGGACCTTCCAGAAATGACTCTGACCAGCTAGACACGTCCACCTAATCACATGACTTCCAAGCCACACCCACAAAATAAACCACGCCCACAGAACTGGTAGTAAAAAAATTTAAGACCCACCCCTGCTAACAGCTGCAGTGCTGCTTGAAACAAAGCTTCCTTACAGAAATAGCAATTTCGAACTTCTCGTTCTTGCAATGATGTGCCTGCTCCTTGATTTCTATCTGCAATTCGTATTGATCATGGCTCATTTTACGATCCCTGGTTGTTTCCCAATTGCCAGGAAAAAAAAATGGGACTGACTTTCACCCCCGTTTTTCTTTCTCCTCCTTCCCTGGCAGGTGTGGTTCCAGAACCGGCGTTCTAAGGAAAGGCGCATGAAACAGCTGAGCGCACTTGGAGCCCGCAGGCACGCGTTTTTCCGCAGCCCCCGCCGCATGAGACCGCTGGTGGACCGTTTGGAGCCCGGCGAACTCATTCCCAACGGGCCGTTTTCTTTCTATGGAGGTGAGTAAAGCATGCAGGATTGATCCACGGGGAATGGATAAGACATCAAGACAGGATGGCAGCAGTGGTGAAATGTAAAATTTGTTACTAATGGTTCTGTGGGTGTGGCTTGGTGGGGGGGTAATGTGACTGGTTAGGCATGGCCAACTTCTTTTTTTTACTTTTAAACGCATTTTTTCTACAACCTTAAGAGGTTGCAGAAAAAAATGCTTTTAAAAGCCTCTGACGATCAGGCAACTCAGCTGGGATCGTCAGAGGCTTTTAAAGGCATTTTTTTTTCTACAGCCTCTTCAGTAGGGGAAAAAAATGCCTTTAAAAGCCTCTGACGATCCCGGCTGAGCCGCGCAATCATTAGACACTTTTGTTTTTTTACTTTTAAAAACATTTTTTCGGCCGAAGAGGTTGTAGAAAAAATGCTTTTAAAAGTAAAAAAAAAAGCCTCTGATGATCGTGCAGCTCAGCTGGGCATGGGGGGGGGGCAGGGATTTTTGCTACTGATTCTCCGAACTACCCACTGCCATCGCTACTGGATCAGGCGATCTGGTCTGAACCGGGAACATTTCACCCCTGGATGGCAGCCAAGAGATTAAATTTCATGGTTCTGGCCTTTGGCTCTCTTCCCTTTTGTTGCGATTCCACACACACACACACACACACACACACACACACACCCATTTGCACTGGGAAGAGCAGGGAACAATGGAAACAAAAATGGATGGATAGCAGCTTTTTGCTACCAGGGTGAGGCTGTCCAGATAGTCCTCAATTTACAACAATTCATTTAATGACCGTTCAAAGTGACAACGGTCCTGAAAAAAAGTTAACTTATGACCATTTTTCATAATTTATGAGCTGTGGTGGCGTCGTGGTTAGAATGCAGTACTGCAGGCTCCTTCTGCTGACTGCCGGCTGCCTGCATTTCGGCACTTTGAATCTCACCAGGCTCAAGGTTGACTTCCATCCTTCCGAGGTCGGTCAAATGAGGACCCAGATTGTTGGGGGCAATAGGATGACTCTGTAAACCATTTAGAGTTAGAGTGTTTCTAACTGAACAACTGCAGTGATTCACTTAACAATCATGGCAAGAAAGGTCATAAAATGGGGCAAAATTCACTTAACAGCCATCTCGCTTAGCAACAGAAAATTGGGGCTCAATTATGGTCGTAAGTTGAGGACTCCCTGTATTGGGGTTTGTATTAGGGTTTTATTTCTGTACGCCGCCCAGAGTTACCGTGAGTTGGGCGACTGTATAAATTTAATAACTTAACCTCTTCCTTTCCCTTCTTTTCTCCATTCACTAGATTATCAGAGTGAATATTATGGACCCGGAAGCAATTATGATTTTTTCCCGCAAGGACCTCCATCTTCCCAAGCGCAGACCCCAGTGGATCTCCCCTTCGTACCCTCCTCAGGACCATCAGGGACCCCACTTGGGGGGATGGACCATCCTTTACCTGGACATCACCCTTCCAGCGAAGCTCAGCGTTTCACAGACATCATGTCCCACCCTCCCGGAGACTCACCTAGTCCAGAACCCAATTTACCTGGCTCCTTGCACTCCATGTCAGCAGAAGTCTTTGGACCAAGCCCTCCATTTTCATCCATATCGGTCAACGGAGGTGGTAACTACGGTAACCACTTGTCGCATCCGCCGGAAATGAATGAGGCTGTTGTATGGTAGCTTTAAAACATCTGGAACTTTGTTTGGAAGGCATGGGTCAAGCAATTTCCATCCTGCATATACCGAGATGTATAGAAATGAGTTCCAAGAAATAGACATTTTTCCCCCACCCCCGTTCTGCCCTACATTTATTTTCGCTCTTTTTTTTTTTTCCTCATTCGGCTTAATTCTTGGGAATTAATTGAATTATTCAGAGCCCAGGGAAATTTTGCTATAAACTGGGGGACAATCTTAACACAACAGAATGAAGGAAGACTGCTCTTTTTTTCCCCCCTTTTATATTGAGTGAAAAAGACACTCGTGAAGTGTTTCGATACTGCAATATATATTATGGGATGGCATATCCTTGGATGCTCACGGCACGTACGATCCCTCTAGGAATGGAGAGGAATAACCTTCCATCAGGAAAAAAAAGAAACTAGTACTGAAAAAACAAAAGCAAGCCAAGGTCCATAAGAAGAAGAAGAAGAAGAAAAAAAGGGAAAAACGAACAGCTTAAAAGAATTCTAGCGATTTTAAAATTTATGGTTTTATTGCTTGTTAATTTTGCCTCTGAAAGTTGAACCGCAGTTCACCGTGACAAGACTTTTCAAGCCTCTGAAACGCTTCTCAGGCAGACAAAATGTAGTTTATTTTATTGTTCTTTTGGGAAGGGATTTTTGTTTTTTTGGGGGGGCGGGCGGGGTGACCAGAGTAACAAATATTTAAATGTTAGCCCTCAGTATCAACTTTCTACCTTCTCCGAGCAACACACACCAATAATCCTCAAAAGACAGAAGTCCTCTTTGGCTTTTATGTTTAAAAAGAATGACTTGAAAAAAAAATGAATAAAGTGTTCTACCTTCACAAAAAAAAATAAAAATAAAAGCTAAACAAATAACAAATAAAGACTCTATGGAACTAGGAAAAAAAAAACAGTCAACTGTTTACGTCGAATGTTAAAATTCAGGAGCTCAATGTTTTACAAAAAATAATAATCCTGTTTTAGAACCTCTTGTTCAAAAGCAAAATATTTTGAGCAATCAACCAAAATCGTGTCATCTTTGCTTTATTTTTCCTTTGATTTCCCCCACCCACCCACCCACCCTGTAGATGTAATAGGACATTACAGGGCTTATGATTCACTCTGCTAGTTTGTTGAGATGGTGTTTACACAAGACAAAAGAAGACATACCTTTAAAAAAAAACCAGACGGTTGCCAAATAAACAATTCTATAGCACAAAATACTTGGGTGTAGCTACCCAACAGGCCAGGAAAATCTTTTAAACCAAGTGTTACAAGCTTAATTTGGGGGGAATTAACATCTTTGCTAATGTTTAGTCCTGTTGAACATTAATGGAATTGTTAATATGACTTATATAGACCCCACAGGTTTTATTTTTGTGTCTTTAAAAGAAAGTCCAAAATATTTAAATTTTATGATCAAATATGCAGTCAACAGCTGCTACTTTTTTTTTTTCTTTATATATTAAATTTCTCATAGGTCTTTTATTGTTCAAATAAAACTAAGCTCGTGTGACCTCCAGTGCATATTAGACCATTCACTGTATGAAAGGGGGGAAAAGTTGGATTAAAAGAATTTGTGAATTTTTAATAAAACTAGAAAATCTGATATTTAGATCAGCCGTGTTTCATTCAGTGCTTTCAACAAGGTTACGTTGAGACTATCCAAAACAAATAGGTTAAAAAAAATGTGCAATTATTTTAGGGAATTTGCTATAGAGTTGTTTCTCAAGCTTTGCAACTCTGATGTATGGACTTCAATTCCCAGAGTTCCCCAGTCAGCTAATAAATTCCACACTTTTTAAAGGTGCTAAGTATGAGAAACACTGTTTTACATCATTGGTTCTCCTTCAAATTTCTGTAAGAATCTAAAACCAGCTTTCAAGACAATCCAAAGATGAGTTTGATTTTTTTTTTATCATTTTCCATCACACTCAGCTGGAATGTGACGGTGGACATCTTGGTGAAATTTTGAAGGGAAACCTAAGAAAAGTCTTCTCTTAGTATTTACAACTGCAAATACTGATTAAAAAAATCAGCAGTTTCAACCTTCTGAAGGTGTTAAAGATATAAAATTAAATATGTTCCAGATTTCTAACAAGTGAGCCATCCCTGCGGTAAGATCTGGTATAAGTGGATTTCTATGGCCAATACTGGATTTGATTGGTTCTGGGTACACCTTCAAAGGCAACGTTGGACCTCTAATGCCTAAAACAAAACTGAGCCCCATCCATGGAAACTCAGTGGGTGAGGTTGTGGTGAGGGAAAGCTTGAATAAATACAGGTACCAATTGGCCACAATTGAGCCCCAAATTTCTGTTGCTAAGTGAGACATTTGCTAAGTGAGCTTTGCCCCATTTTACGATCTTGTTTGCCACAGTTGTTAAGGTTTTCAAAGATGGCACCATGTGCCATGCAACTGGGCTGGCCATATCATGACTGCAAAAATCCAAACCTCTAAAACTGAACTGTGGCCCCTTTATGGCTTGTGGACTTCAACTCCCAGAATACTTGAGCCAGCAGGCTCAGGAATTCTGGGAGTTGAAGTCCACAAGTGATAAAACGGCCATCGTTCCCCACCCCTGCTCTAAAACATGACTTTGCCACTCCCTAGTGGTGATCCACATTTTTGCAGCCTAGAAACCATAGATCTGAAAAAGAGAAGCCCGATGTACAATAATCTGTATCAACTCTGCTCAACTCCATACAGGCCCCATACAGGCTTCCTTAGAAAATAATAATTTTATTAAATAACTTTTATTAATAACGGTTGCTGGTTCCTTTCCCAGTAGTGTGTGTGGAACTTTGTCCCTTGCCTGGAAGGGGAAGGCAAAAATAATTGGATGTGGTAAAGATGATTGCTGGGCCTGCTGGAAAAAGCCAACATGCCTTTTGGTGCTTAGCATGGCAGCCATTTTGTGAAAAAGTCATAATCATCCCCTCCTGTCTTGGCAGCCATTTTATGGGACATCCCACAGCTTCTCCCCAAATTCCTCAGCAAAGAACTGCAAGTGTACAATCAACATGTGCATGCACAAATCTCTATGTGCACATGGGAGTCAATCAGTGGTGGGATGCTACCAGTTCGCACCGGATTGGGCAAACCCGTAGCGGCAGCAGGAGGCTCCGCCCACCCGGACGCTTCTGCGCATGCGCAAAGTTCTGCGCATGTGCAGAAGTGCCACGCACACAAGCGAACCGGTACCAACAGGATTTGGAACCTGCCCCTGGAATCAATGCATACTTCATAGGCCAAGATAGACCAATCAGCAAAACCCCACCCCTTTTATGCATCTGGATTTTAAAAGGGGAGGAGCTTTGCATGCTCATTAAAAGGGGTGGAGCTTGGATTACATGTAGTGATGCTATCTTGTTTATATCAACCTCCTCTACCGACGCCTCTCTGTCATTGCTTCTCTGCTCAACACTGCCTTAGGATTGCGGTGTCTGTGACTATGTTTGTGTATCAATCCAGCAATCATGGTTACTCTTGGACTCTCCTAACTGCAGTGAAGGAGGCTATGATCTATCACAAATAACAGCAGGAGGGAATATAATGTCGATTTCTCATGGGCAGGGATGGCTGAGGAATTCTGGGAGTTGAAGTCCACAGGACTTCACAGTTGGGCACCCCTGCTCTATATATTTTTGGGGCACAGTTATGATTTTATTTTTTTGGTCTCTAATTTAAAAAAAAAAAACTTTTGAGAGTCAGTTGCCCAGAGTCATTGGGAGTCTGGCAGTTTAAATGGTTAAATAAATGAGGAAGTAAGAGCTTATTTCTGAATAAATCTCTCCCACATCTGGCAAAAAATGTTAATTGAATCGGAGAGTGATTCCCATCCAACATGCCTTGCCATAATATTTACTGCTTTTCTAGATTGGAAAAAAGAAAAGCAGTGCCCTTGAGGGGCATGTAGAAATGCAAATTTTACGTGGATCAATATATTGACCTTGTTTTCCAGTGAGATCCATTCCAGCCCCAATGGTGGACGCAAGTTGAAGACTACATGTACTGTACACGCTCACCTTGTTTTCAAACTGCCTTGTTTTTCAAGAGATAAGATGTTCTCGCGGCATTCCGACTCTTTCAGATTGTTTCAACTTCTGCACAATTTGTAGTTCTGAATTCAAGAATCTCCCAGTTGAGGACGGAATGGATGGAGGTGTTTTGACTACATTTGACTCGCAATTGGGAGAAGACACAGTCAATAGGGCTGAGACTGTTGTGTGATAGCAGCCATTCTATTTTTGATGGGAGGGGTAAAGATGAATCCTAAAGACTAATGGAGAAAGTCTCAGAGTCCTATAAGCTTTTGATCCCGCAATCCATCATGTTGGTTTAGTCTCTGATCTACTCAATCCCAAATCTGCCCTTCAAAACCCTTTCTTTGCATACAGAATTACAGAATAACAGAACTGGAAGGGAGCTTGGAGGTCTTTTAATCCAACCCCTGGATTAAAACCATTAACCCCTGTACCATTTGGAATGGCCTTGCTAATTTATTTCAAGTTTGTCCACATGTCTCAGATGTTTATCAAGAATGGAATGGAATGGAATGGAATGGAATGGAATGGAATAGAATAGAATAGAATAGAATAGAATAGAATAGAATAGAATAGAATAGAATAGAATAGGAATAACAGAGTTGGAAGGGACCTTGGAGGTCTTCTAGTCCAACCCCTGCTTAGGCAGGAAATCCTACACCACTTCAGGCAAATGGTTGTCTAATCTCTTCTTAAAAACTTCCAGTGTTGGAGCATTTACAACTTCTGGAGGCAAAATTGTTCCACTGATTAATTGTTCTAACGGTCAGGAAATTTCTCCTTAGTTCTAAGTTGCTTCTCTCCTTGATTAGTTTCCATCCATTGCTTCTTGTCCTTCCCTCAGGGGCTTTGGAGTATAGGTTGACTCCCTCTTCTTTGGGGCAACCCCTGAGATATTGGAAGACTGCTATCATGTGTCCCCTAGTCCTTCTTTTCATTAAACAAGACATACCCAGTTCCTGCAACCGTTCTTCGTTTTAGCCTCCAGTCCCCTCATCATCCTTGTTGCTCTTCTCTGCACTTTCTAGAATCTCAACTTCTTTTTTACATTGTGGCGACCACAACTGAATGCAGTATTCCAAGTGTGGCCTTACCAAGGCCTTATAAAGTGGTATTAACACTTCACGTGATCTTGATTCTATCCCTCTGTTTATGCAGCCTAGAACTGTGTTGGCTTTTTTGGCAGCTGCTGCACACAGCTGGCTCATATTTAAGTGATTGTCCACTAGGACTCCAAGATCCCTCTCACAGTTACTACTATTGAGCAAGGTACCACATATGTTGAATGATTCTGGGCCAGCAAGAAACTTTTGGTTATTTATTTTTAAAAATCCTTTATGACCTTTCAACTCAGACAATAGCTATTTGGACTATATTTCCCAGTCATATCTACTGGACTCACCAGAGCAGGGAGGCAGGGAATGCTAAGGAGGTCCATCTTGAGGGTCCAAGAACAAGGGTCTTTTCCATGATGGCTCCCTCCTTGTGAAACATCATCCCTGTGGAGCAGGGGTGAAATCCAGCAGGTTCTGACAGGTTCTGGAGAACCGGTAGCAGAAATTTTGAGTAGTTCAGAGAACCGGCAAATACCACTTCTGGCTGGCCCCCGAGTGGGGAGGGAATGGGGATTTTGCAATATCCTTCCCCTGGAGTGGGGTGGGAATGGAGATTTTTGCAGTATCCTTCCCTTGCCAGGCCCACCAAGTCACACCACGCCCACCAAGCCACACCCACAGAACCGGTAGTAAAAAATTTTGGATTTCACCACTGCTGTGGAGGTAAGATTGAGCTCCCACTCTTGACTCTCTTTCCAATGGCCTGAAGACACAGATCTGCCAATGAGTAGATATGGAACCCATCAAATGGTTTATCAGAGTTTTGTCGCCAAGGGATTGGGAGTGGTGTTTACTAGACTTTTTGTATTGGGCTTTTATCTTTATAAGCTGCTCTGGGTCACTTCACAGAGTGAATTGAGAGGCCATGTAAGTTTTCTAAATAAATAAATAAAACTGGGTAATCAATGCAAGGTTAAAACAGAACCATTAAGCCAGCAATCCAGGATTCAAATGTATGCAAGATCACCCAATGGAAACTATTTATTTTCTGCCTTTATTATTTTTACAAATAAGGCAGCCAACTTATCCAACATATATGCAACCCAAACAGACATAGGAACAAGGCTGCAGAGGGAAGTAGAAATGACTTGCCCATTCAGAAATGTATCTCGACCACAATTGAGCCCAACATTTAGGTTGCTAAGTGAGACATTTGTGGTGAGTTTTGCCCCATTTTATGACCTTCCTTGCCAGAGTTGTTAAGTGAATCCCTACAGTTGTTAAACCAGTAGCCCCTTTGTTAAGTGAATTTGGCTTCTCCCGTTGACTTTGCTTGTCAGAAGATCGCAGAAGGCGATTACATGGCCCCGGGGACACTGCAACCGTCATAAATATGAATCAGTTAGCCAAGCATCGGAATGTTGATCACATGACACCAGGATGCTGCGACAGTCGTTAAGTGTGAAAAATGGTCCTAAGTCACTTTTTTCAGTGCCGTTGTAAACCTTGAACGGTCACTAAATGAACTGTGGTAAATCGAGGACTACCTGTATAAAAAGCAGCCTTGACACGAGTGTTTTCCTTTCCATTCTTTGCACCCCATTCCTGGAGTTGCTGCTTCTCCACCATTTTCTGCCTCCAGCAACCTACCCCATGCTTTACAAATCCCGTTATTCCGGAACACTCTTTAATTCAAGGCCTCCGCCGAAGATGGCTTTAGAATAACAGAGTTGGAAGGGACCTTAGAGGTCTTCTAGTCCAACCCCCTGCTCAGGCAGGAAACCCTACACCACTTCAGACAAATGGTTATCATAATCATAATCATAATTTTATTTGTCAAACATATATAACTGGTAATATTATAATATAATATAATATAATATAATATAATATAATATAATATAAATATAATATAATATAATATAATATAATATAATATAATATAATATAATATAATATAATATAATATAATATAATATAATATAATATAATATAATATAATATAATATAATATAAATGGTAGGCACACCGGTGCACTTATGCACGCCCCTTATCCAACATCATCTTAAAAGCTTCCATTATTGGAGCATTCACAACTTCTGCAGCCAAGTTGTTCCACTGTTGTTCGCTTTAATCCTCTTGCCAACCAAGACCCGGAAAATACATTCCATAAAACTGCCATTAAAAACATATTAAGAGGTGCTCCGCTTTATTCAAAAGGCTGCAGCGTCCGTATAATGCGCGCGCGCGCCAGAACCCGGGCAAGGCGGGGCCTCGAGGCTCCGCCCATCGCCGTTTCCGTGGAGAGAGGCCCCGCCCTTCGCGCTGCCCCAATCACCGCCTCCTCCTCCTCCTGACGGGACAAGATGGCGGCGCCCTTAGCGGCGGAGTTGGAGCGTCTCCTCAACCCGCTGCCCCGAGCCCAGCCTGACCCGGAGGACGACCCCGAGGAGGGTGAGGGCTCGACTGCGGGGCCGGTGCGGAAGGCCCCGAGCTGGGTTTGGCTTCTTAGACTCTTAAAGGGGTTGGGTTGAGAATTTGGAGGGTGGGTGGTTGTGTTTTCACGTGGCTTTCCGACGTAGCCTCTGTACACGTGTCGTGTGTGAGAGAGCTGGGACGGAGGGGGGGGCGCCTGTTTCGAACTCTGCCCCCACCCTATGGGCTGAAAACCCGTATCTTGGCCCTGGGAGAGGTCGGTGCCTTCCCACTTTATTTAATTATTTTATTTTATTTTATTTTATTATTTTATTTATTTATTTATTATTTTATTTTATTTTATTCTATTATTTTATTTATTTTATTTTTATTTTTTTATTTTTTTAATTTATTTTGCCAAGCTTATATAAGATAACAGATAAAAGTATAAACATAATTTGAATACCTGAAAAGGATACAAGTAAAAAGGGACATTGGGACAGGGACTGTAGGCACGCTGGTGCACTTGAGCAAGGGATGGATAAACTTGTGAGGGTAGGAGAGGCGATGGGTATGTGTGGAAGGGAAATGTCTATTTATTATTTATTTTATTTATCAAATTTCTATATCGCCCTACTCCCGGGGGACAGGATAGCGGCATTTCTTGCAGACAGCTGGAAATTTGCAAATTTGTCTGCAAGGAAATATAAATCTTTCCGTTCCCCGCCATCCAAGTCAGAGCTGAAGAAGCTTCTTGGATGAGAAGCGAAACGTCTTCAAAGAAAAACAAGGAAGTCCAGTTTCCTCTTGAAAAAAAGCACCTTTGAGACAACCATGTCTTAGATGACTGAGCATCTCCATAGACATTTCTCTGAAGACGTTTCGCTTCTCCTCCGAGAAGCTTCTTCAACTCTGGCTGGATGGTGGGGAATGGAAGGATTTGATACTCCTTGCAGACAGCTGGTCATTTGCATCCTTTAAGAGAATCCTTGAGGCCACTTGGAGGTTTACCTGTGTCCTGAGGGTCACCTGAGTAGTGTAAATGGTTCCTGTAGTCTGCAATTTTTCCTCTAGAAATCCATTCCTACTCCCACGTCATTCAAAGGGTGTTTATCTCAAATTGTACAGCTAAAAATCTGTAGAGATTCTCAATCATCCAGGTCCTGGTTGTCCCAAAAGTGCCTTTTTTCAAGAGGCAGCTAGACTTTCTTGTCTTACTTTGAATACGTTTCGCTTCTCATCCCTAGAAGCTTCTTCAGCTGTGACTGGATAGTGGCATTCCTTGCAGACAGCTGGAAATTTGCAAATTTGTCTGCAAGGGATATAAATCCTTCCGTTCCCCGCCATCCAAGTCAGAACTGAAAAAGTTTCTTGGATGAGAAGCAAAACGTCTTCAAAGAAAAACCAGAAAGTCCAGTTGCCTCTTGAAAATAAGCACCTTTGTGTGTGAAAGGGAAAGAATGGGGAG
This sequence comes from Pituophis catenifer annectens, assembly GCF_029215685.1. Classification (NCBI taxonomy): domain Eukaryota; kingdom Metazoa; phylum Chordata; class Lepidosauria; order Squamata; family Colubridae; genus Pituophis; species Pituophis catenifer. The sequence continues at coordinate 4,836,122 of NW_027256881.1, forward strand.
GGAAAGCATAAACTGGGGCTGGAACTATATTTCCCCCAAGGAGCTATAGGGACGGGGCAGTTGAAAGGGCAGTGATGGGTTTCGGAGTTACAGTATTCTGCTTTGGGAGAAAGCATCACAACACACCAAGAGAATTAAAATAGCCATTCCCTGGAAACTCCCTGGGGATATCCATTAGTATGACAGTAGTAAGAGTCTATGGAGATTCTCAGTCATCCAGGTCATGGTTGTCTCAAAGATGCTTTTTCAGGAGGCAACTGGACTTCCTTGTTTTTTCTTTGAAGACATTTCGCTTCTCATCCAAGAATCTTCTTCAGCTCTGACTGGATGGTGGGGAATGGAAGGATTTATATGCCTTGCAGACAGCTGGTCATTTGCATCCTTTTAGAGAGTCCTTGAGGCACTAGGAGGTTTATCTGTGTCCTCAGGGTCACCTGAGTGGTGCTCCTGGTTCCTGTACTCTGCAGTTTTTCTGGAAATCCGTTCATACTCCCACACCATTCAAAGGGTGTTTTTGTCAAAGTGCATAGCTTATTCCATTCCCCACTATCCAGTCAGAGCTGAAGAAGCTTCTTGGATGAGAAGCAAAATGGCTTCAAAGAAAAAAACAGAAAGTCCAGTTGTCTCCTGAAAAAGCAGCTTTGGGACAAATGACCTGGATGACTGAGAATCTCCATAGATTTTTAGCTATGATCTGCAACAGCCATGATTTCAATTACAGATAGTCCTTGACTTAAAACCATCCATTAAGTGAATGGCACTGAAAAAAAATGACTTATGTCCAGTTTTCACACGGCCGTTGTGGCATTCCCAAGGTCACACGATTAAAATTCGGGTACTTGACAGCTGACATGTATTAATGACACTTGCTCTGTCCCGAGATCATATATTACAAATGATGATCATCACACGTGTCATATGTAAAGCACTACAAAGTGGTATATAAGTCTTAAGTGCTATTAAGAGCACTTAAGATCTGTGGTGGTGCAGTGGTTAGAATGCAGTACTGCAGGCTACTTCTGCTGGCTGCCTGCAATTTGGCAGTTTGAATCTCACCAGGCTCAAGGTTGACTCAGCCTTCCATCCTTCAGAGGTGGGTAAAATGAGGGCCCAAATTGTTGGGGGAAATATACTGACTCTGTAAAACCGCTTAGAGAGGGATGTAAAGCACGGTGAAGTGGTATATAAGTCTAAGTGCTGTTGCTATTTGTAACTTCCCAGTCAGCTTCCAACAAGCAGAGTCAATGGGGGAACTTGATTTGCTTAACAACTGTTGTGATTCACTTAACAACTGTGATAAAAAGAATCATAAAATGGGTCACAACTCACTTAACAACTGTCTTGCTTAGCAGCAGAAACTTGGGGCTCCATTGTGGTCGTAAGTTGAGGACTACCAGTACTGCCTTTGTTAAGCAGCACAATCACAATTTCCATGTGAGATGAGCAGCAAACAAATTTAATAAATAAACTTTATTTATTTATCATAACTTTGAACGGTCGCTGAATGAATGGTTGTTAAGCGAGGACTACTTGTAATTTATTTAATGTACTGTACCACTGCTATCCAAACCTCTTACTAATAATGCATCAACCAAACACGGTAACCCACAAGTAGAAAGAAACGTGTTCTACATAGGGCTACCCTTGAAAAGTGTTTGGAGACTACAGTTGGTCCAGAACGCAGCCACGCGAGCTGTCGTGGGTGCACCTAGGTACACCCACATTACACCAATTCTCCGCGAGCTGAACTGGCTCCCTATTGGTCTCCGGGCATAATTCAAGGTGTTGGTTCTTACCTTTAAAGCCCTACATGGCTCAGGACCAGGGTATCTTCGAGACCGCCTTCTGCTGCATAGCACCCAGAGACTGGTAAGATCCCACAGAGTTGGTCTCTTCCGGGTCCTGTCAGCTAAACAATGCCGGTTGGTGGGCCCGCAGGGGAGGGCCTTCTCTGCAGCTGCCCCAGCTCTCTGGAACCAGTTACCTCCTGAGGTCTGGACCATCCCCATCCTATTGGCCTTCTGAAAAGTGGTGAAGACCTGGCTTTTCTGGCAGGCCTGGGGCCGTTGATTTCACTCTTGTGATCTGGCGAGATCCGGCCATGAATGGTGTGAATGGGTTTTAATTGTTTTTCATGTTTTTTAATTTTTCAATGTCTTTTTATGATGATTTTTTAAATGTGTTGTGAGCCGCCCTGAGTCTTCGGAGAGGGGCAGCATATAAATTTAATTAATTAAATTAAATTAATTAAATATAAACTTTATTTTATTACAAACTATTCTAAGAATATGAGTTCCAGGTATATTAGTTACTTTATTTTATATCAAGCTCGACTTCATGAGGCTGGACATGTAGGTTTTGTTGGAGTAATACCATGGAGTTGGCTTTGTATTGGAGAAGGTCCTTGGTGTTCTCTAACATTGGTTGTTTTCTTGCAGACACTTTATCACCATACTAGATAACATCAGTTTGCAAACCCCATGCCCTTCTAGCACTGATGATGTTACCTAGTTGGGTAATGAAATGTCTGCAAGAAAACAACCATGCTCAGTGAGCACCAAGGACCCCTCATTTCAACCCAGAGCTAGCTAGCGATTGATTGATTGATTGATTTGATTTGATTTATACGCCTCCCTTTCTCCGGAGACTCAGGGCGACTTACAATGCGTTAAGCAATAGCCTTCATACTTTTGTATATACCTGCTTAGTAGGGCTTTCGGCCCCCACTAAGCGGTGTTCTTTTTTATACAAAATCAGCTTATTGCCCCCACAATCCGGGTCCTCATTTTACCTACCTCGAAAGGATGGAAGGCTGAGTCAACCTTGAGCCTGGTGAGATTTGAACTTGCAGTAATTGCAGGCAGCTGGTGCTACTTAACAGCACTTTAGTCTGCTGCGCCACCAAGGCTCTTATAATTCTATAAGTATTCTTTATTGCATGAAGGTTTATTTTTCAACTTTCTACTCCAGTTTTCAGAAGGCCTTGAGGTCTTCTGATGACCTAACATCCAAATAAATATTAACCATCTTCAACTCTTAGCTTTTTTCCATGATCAGCAAGCTCGATTGGCTGCTGCCACCTGGCGTGAAATGCTGGTCTTTGGATAGATCAGCAGTGTTTAATTGACGGCTGATTAGATTAAAAGGTTCATTATTTTTAATTAGCAAATGGGGTAGCTGATTATCAAAGATACCTAGATATTACAAAGATAATATGAAAAATGGCTGGGTCAGGCCTTTTATTAGAAGAGGCCTCTTCTCTCTGTCCTCATGAAGAAGAATGACTCTTCTCAAATCACACTGGGTGCGACAAATGTATGTATTGTCCTTTTTTAAAATGGCATTTTAATCATAGGCTGTTTTACGACAACTCATCTGGCATGATTGAAATTAATCAGCCGAGGCTCCCCTGTTTGAGTGATATTCATGCTTTACATCCTTTGTGTCTGAACCAGTTAAGAGTTAGCAGCACTGCCACTCCGATGCAAATTCTTTCTCCAGTGGTTCAAAACTATAATGTTAGATTGGAAAAGTTTGTTATGACTTCCTGGGAAGTGAGGGGGAAAAAATAATAATCTTATATCAGGTCCAGCAATCCAGGTCAAGCTTTTAACCCCGAGAGCAATTTTACAAAGTTTTGGTAGAGGAAGGTTTTTTATTGCAGTGAAGATGATGGCAAACAAATCTAATCATTTAATACAAGTAGTCCTCGATTTAACAACAAGTTCATTTAGTGTCCATTCAAATTTACAACGGCACTGAAAAAAATGACTCAGACTGTTTTTCACAGTTACCACCTTTGTAGCATCCCCAGGGTCATGTGATCAAAATTCAGATGCTTGGCCACTGGTTCATACTTATGACCGTTGCTGCGTCCCAAGGTAGGTCACGTGATCCCTTTTTGCGACCTTCTGACAAGCAAAGTCAGCGGGGAAGCCAGATTCACTTAACAACCGGGTAACTAGCTGATCAACTGCAGTGATTCCCTTAACAACAACTGGGGCAAGAAAGGTCACAAAATGGGGCAAAACTCACTTAACAAATGTCTCACTTAACAACATGTGATTTTTGCCCCCGTTTTACGACTTTTCTTGCCACGGTTGTTAAGGGAATCATTCCATTTGTTAAGTTAGCAACACGGTTGTTAAGTGAATCTGGCTTCCCCCATTGACTTTGCTTGTCAGAAGGTCGCAAAAGCTGATGCTTTGACTGCAGGGCACGGCAGTCGTCATAAATATGAACCAGTTGCCAAGCATCTGGATTTTGTTCATGTGATCGTGTGGATGCTACAGCGGTGGTAAGTATGAAAAACGGCCATAGGTCACTTTGTTCAGTGCTGTTGTAACTTTGAACAGTCACTAAATGAACTGTTGTAAGTCGAGGACTACCTTTAAGGTATCATTAAATGTTGTACCTTGTGATTCTTGACAAACGTCTCTCTTCTTTTATGTACACTGAGAGCATATGCACCAAGACACATTCCTTGTGTGTCCAATCACACTTGGCCAATAAAGAATTCTATTCTATTCTATTCTATTCTATTCTATTCTATTCTATTCTATTCTATTCTATTCTATTCTATTCTATTCCATTCCATTCCATTCCATTCCATTCCATTCTCTTTCTTATTCTCTTCTCTTCTCTTCTATTTCTTATACTATTGTCTTTCTTATTCTATTCTCTTTCTTCTTCTCTTCTCTTCTCTTCTCTTCTCTTCTCTTCTCTTCTCTTCTCTTCTCTTCTCTTCTCTTCTCTTCTCTTCTCTTCTCTTCTCTTCTCTTCCATTCCATTCCATTCCATTCCATTCCATTCCATTCCATTCCATTCCATTCCATTCCATTCTCTTTCTTATTCTCTTCTCTTCTATTTCTTATTCTATTGTCTTTCTTATTCTATTCTATTCTATTCTATTCTATTCTATTCTATTCTATTCTATTCTATTCTATTCTATTCTATTCTATTCTATTCTATTCTATTCTATTCTATTTCATTCCATTCCATTCCATTCCATTCCATTCTCTTTCTTATTCTCTTCTCTTCTCTTCTATTTCTTATACTATTGTCTTTCTTATTCTATTCTCTTTCTTCTTCTCTTCTCTTCTCTTCTCTTCTCTTCTCTTCTCTTCTCTTCTCTTCTCTTCTCTTCTCTTCCATTCCATTCCATTCCATTCCATTCCATTCCATTCCATTCCATTCCCTTCTCTTCTCTTCTCTTCTATTTCTTATTCTATTGTCTTTCTTATTCTATTCTATTCTATTCTATTCTATTCTATTCTATTCTATTCTATTCTATTCTATTCTATTCTATTCTATTCTATTCTATTCTATTCTATTCTATTCTATTCTATTCTCTGTATATCTTTTTTGGGGAGTCCAGCAGAGTTAGCAGGTAACATATCCAGGGGTGCCAGATTGTCTTTTCCTGGTATAATATTTCCATGCTTCTTTGATCGGGAACTTGAGTGCTGAATATTGATGGGATTATATTAAACAAATATTGGAAGGGGGAAATATGCTGGCTGGGGACTTCTAGGGAGTTGAAGTTCACAAGTCTTCAACTTGTCAAGTTTGGAGACCCCTGGATTAGTTTGAGATTTCATTGCTACCTTTGTAATACCACACTCAGCTTGATAACTGAATTAACCTATTTTCTGGAGTTGTAAGATAATATTGGATCATAAAGTAACCAAGAAGTCTTGTGAAGCTCAGCTGAATTGATGGACCCATAGCACCCTGCTACAGGGGTCTGATGAGAAAGGAGGAGATTGGATGGGCCGGGACCCGAACTAACCACCTCTTGGGTTTTCCTCTGTACAGCTACGGCAGCCAAAGTAATCGACAAATTTGACGAAGGGAACCTTGATGAAGACGTCCTTTCTGTTGGTCAAATCCGGAAAGGAATTGCCTCTCGGCTTTTGGATGCTGATAAGCGGTACCAGGGAAAAGCTACAACCCGCAAAGCCTTAGAAGAAGAGTTGTGGGGCGCAGCTGAGCTGCCAGGTGAGTTGTTACCTGTTTTTTTATTTTCTAGCCAAACTGCTGTGGTTTTGACAGCCCACGAACAGGTTGCATCTATCTTGCAAGATTGTGGTACTTCGGTACTCATCGTTAATTGGTTCCAGGAGGTGTGATGAGTACCAAAAACTATGAGTACCAAATAAATTTTTCCCATAAGGCAGGGGTCAGCAACCCGCAGCTCTGGAGCCACATGTGGCTCTTTTATCCCTCTGCTGTGCTCCCTATCGCTGGTTGGCGCCACAATTTTGAGAGGAGCTTCCAGTTCGGGGGGGGGGGAGCATGGCATGCCAGGAGGAGACTCTATGGCAAGGGACGGGTTTTCCGGTCGGCTCCACAATTGATAGGGCTTTTGGTTAGGACAGGTGGGGGAACCGGACTTCCGGTTGGCTCCAGAATTGAATGGGGGGCTCCCAGTTAGGACCTCTGTGGCTCTTTGAGGGTTTAAGGTTGCCGACCCCTGCCATAAGGAATAATGTAGTGAGTCACAAGGCAGCCGACACTGACAAGTTCTAGCTTGTGCTTTGAGTACCAAACAAATGATGACGATGAGTACCAGGACAAAAAAAAAATTGCATCAAAAAGCAATGAGTACCAAATTCAATGAATTTCAAAGTACTTGAGTACCAAGGTACCGCTGTGTTCATACTGTCCTGGCTCAAACAATTTCAGGGATTTGTGTTGCATAAAGTAGCATGTAAGTCTTTAAGAAAATGATCCAAGATTATTATTATTATTATTATTATTTTTAGGAAAAATCAAAATAGCTATAGCAAAAGCTTATTGCTTTTAGGTAAAGGTAAACGTTCCCCTTGCACATATGTGCTAGTCGTTCCCAACTCTAGGGGGCGGTGCTCATTTCCGTTTCAAAGCTGAAGAGCCAGCGCTGTCCGAAGATGTCTCCGTGGTCATGTGGCCGGCATGACTAAATAGGGAGCAGGATGTGTACCCCATTTATGTCCAGTGGCTGGCATCTGGCATCAATTCGTTCAGAGAATAGAATGGAATGGAATGGAATGGAATGGAATGGAATGGAATGGCATAGCATAGCATAGCATAGCATAGCATAGCATAGCATAGCATAGCATAGCATAGCATAGCATAGCATAGAATTTTTTATTGGCCAAGTGTGATTGGACACACAAGGAATTTGTCTTCGGTACATAAACTCTCAGTGTACATAAAAGAAAAGACACGTTTGTCAAGAATCATAAGGTACAACACTTAATGATAGTCATAGGGTACAAATAAGCAATCAGGAAACAATATCAATATAAATCGTAAGGATCCAAGCAACAAAGTTACAATCATACAATCATAAGTGGGAGGAGATGGGTGGTGGGAACGATGAGAAGATTAATAGTAATAGTAATGCAGCCTTAGTGAATAGTTTGACAGTGTTGAGGGAATTATTTGTTTAGCAGAGTGATGGCATTGGGGAAAAACTGTCCTTGTGTCTAGTTGTTCTGGGGTGCAGTGCTCTATAGCGTCGTTTTGAGGGTAGGAGTTGAAACAGTTTATGTCCAGGATGTGAGGGATGTGTAAATATTTTCACAGCCCTCTTTTTGACTCGTGCAGTATACAGGTCCTCAATGGAAGGCAGGTTGCTAGCAATGGTTTTTTAGCTGGAGTTTGTTCAGGATTGTTAGGAACAGTGGGCAGTGTGAAATGATAGCTTGTTCTATCCAGTCAGACTGCTCTGTGTGTTTAAAGCAGGAGTGTCAAACTCAAGGCCCAGGGGCCGGATCTGGCCCATGGGGGTGCTTAGATCTGGCCCACAGGGCTGCTCTGGGAACAGCGAAGGATTGGCCTGCGGTGCCTCTGCCAGCGAAAACGGAGCTCGGGAGGGCCGCAGGTGGCCCTCCCGAGCTCCGTTTTCACTGGTAGAGGGTTACAGGAGGCCGTCGCTGCCAAAAGCGGAGCTCGGGAGCCCGTTAACGCTGGCAGAGTGCTCGGGCCACCACAGGTGCCCCCGACACGAGTGACGTCGAGCTGGCTACGCCCAGCCTGGACATACCCACTCTGGCCCCCTGAGGTCAAACACAACCCTGATGCGGCCCTCAATGAAATTGGGTTTGACACCTCTGAGGCAGGGAAGGGTCTCGGGGGTCCTTCATTACAATTTTCTCTTTAAATATTCAGGTTTAAAACAGTGTTTATCTTTCCAGGCTCTTTAATTTGAAAAATGTCTTCTCTTGCCGCACGCCTTTCCTTGCTGCCTCGTTTTATTAATGGCATGGCTTTTATGATATATTTGAGTTATTCCTCCGGTGTCGTAATATCTGTTGCATAACGGATGGTATGCAAACACTTTAAATAATAAAAGGATAACAGAGGCCTGTTTTCTTATTGACATAAATTGACCATGTTATGATGTGAAGCACTAGCAGAGAACATTCTCTCCCATGCCCCGTTCTCTGATCAGTCACACCACGCCGGCAGTCTTGAATACAAATTACATAAGTTCCCTATTCTTTTCAAGAGTGTAGATTTTCTTGTGATTGGTGCCCTGCCAGACGTTTACACATTAAAAATAAAAATGTACCAGTAAATCTGTAGAGTCTATACAGGTAGTCCTCGATGTAACAACAGTTCATTTAGTGACTATTCAAAGTTACAACTGCATTGAAAAAAAAGTGACTTATGACCATTTTTCACACTTACGACCGTTGCAGCATCCCCATGACCACGTGATTTACATTTGGATGTTTGACAACTGCTTCATATTTATGACAGTTCCCAGGGTTACAGGGTCACCTTTTCTAGCTTTCTGACAAGCAAAGTCAACAGGGAAGCCAGATTCACCTAACAACCATGTTACTCACTTAAACAACTGTTAGTGATCCAACTAACAAAATGTTAAGTAAAATGGGACAAAACTCACTTAACAAATTTGTCACTTAGTAGCATAAATTTTGGGCTCAATTGTGGTCATAAGTCGAGGACTACCTGGATAGATTTTCCGTAGAAATTACAAGTAGTCCTCAAGTTATAACTGTAGTGGAGCCTGCCCTTTATAGTCTTCAGTTGTGACGGTCGTAAAGTGGATCACCCATGTGACCAACCTGATTTTATATCCTTTTTTTTTTTTTGTGGTAGTTGTTAAGGGAACATGGCAGTTATTAAGTGAACCAATAGTTGGCGATGGGTGATTTTGCTAAATACCAGAAATAAATGCCATTTATTGGCAAATCCTTTGTAAAATGCCATCACATGACTGCGGGGCGCTACAAACTGGTATAATGTGGGCTGGTTGACGAGTACTTAAAGACTGGTCACATGACCAGGGAGTAGTGGCTGTTGGAAGCTCGAAACTGGATTGTAAGTACTCCTAGGGAGGTTCGCTGTAATTTGAAGTGACTGCTAAGTGACCAGCCATAAATCAAGGACTTTGTGAGCTGGTCTTTTCAGCCCAGTCCTTACTTGCCGTATGGTATCTGTGGGCACTTTGACATAGTTTGGAGGTTCTAGCAGAAAAGCGTAGCTATTAACCGAAGATGGGTACATTCTTGGCGCGATGGTTCAGTTGGTAAAGACGCTGAGCTTGTCACCTGGAAAGCTGACAGCCTGAGTTCGAGACCTGAATGCCACACGATGGCATGAGCTCCTGTCCTTGCCTCAGCTCCTGCCAACCTAGCAGTTGTTGTGGCCCGCCAGCGGCCAACGGAGCAGGTGACAAACTCAGACAGTGAGGAGATTGGGGAGGAACATGGGCCAGTCCTGGAGTCTGGAGAAGGCTCTGATGAGGGCTCTGCGTTGGAGGCAGAGATGGGGCGAGTGCTGTCTGACAGTTGTCATCTGCCTTCCGAGCCAGACATCAGTGGGGCAGAAGAACAGCTGGAGCCTGTTCCCAATGTGCGCATGAGCAGAGCTGCCAGGAGAAGGGAACAGCTAAGGAACAAGGGTCGACTCAGAAGTAAAGCCACAGGGGGAAGATGAATGGGCCCTCCCACAGGGAATAAAGAGGAGCGAAAGGGGAGTGGAGTTTGCAACAGACAATTAGTTTGCTTAATCGGTTCGTGACTCTCTAAGACTCCTTGCCAAGTTTTGAAGATATCGGCCTGGCAGCTCTCCAAGCCAGATAAGGTCTGTGATTGTAAATTCTCCCTTGAAAGACTTTGCTGGATGTGAATGAGAGGAATTCACAGTAACTTAATAAAAAGGGGTTTTTGTCGGGACAAAGAATCTGCTTCATGCTCTTGGGAAACCTAAGTCAGAACAGCAGTTTGAAAGCATGAGAGTAGATAAATAGGTACCACTTTGGTGGGAAAGTTACAGCGTTCTGTGCGCCTTTGGCGTATAGCCATACTGGTCACATGACCATTGTCTTTGGACAATGCTGGCTCTCTTGACTAAGATATGAGCACCGCTCCCTACATGGTTTCGGGGAACCATAGGAAATCTAACCTTTATCAGTGGGGAACCCTCTTGTCACAAGGAACATCAGTTTGGTGGGAAAGAAATTGGCAGCCCATTTTTTATATATATCTATACTGATGGATCTCGCAGGAACTGTATCTTTCTCATGTACAACATCTTCTCCTACTCTCTTTATGAAGACATGGGTAAGGGAACGTGATCAGTTTGTAACAGGGTGGATTTGATTTAAATCGAGTTGAGGTTTACATCTGGGGATTCAAGTCGTGGTGGAGTGGGTCTATAACTACTGTCTCAATTCCGGCCTTTTGGACGATCGTGGTTGACCAGCCGCCGTGAGAGGGGGGCTGGAGCACCCCTGCCGGATCGAAACAGCATTTTACTCCCGCCATTGCCGTGAGAGGGCACTGAGGTCTCACATGCTCCAACGGAACTCTATTGAAATCTGGCATTCCACTCCTTCTGACTGTGTTAACATCAAATTGGCCCCTGGCTATTGGCCATGAATTATCACCTCCCTTGACGTTGATGTATTCGGGGAATGACCTTCGTGCCCTGCGAGACTCCCCCCTCTCGCAGGCTTGGCCCTCTTCGCTATCGAGGGCCTATCTTGATGACGGGCGTTGGAGCCCCGAGAGATGGCATGCGGCTAAGAAGAGTTTGAGGGGTTTTTTAAGTGGGTTTTTTAGTGGGTTTTTAACAAAAATTTTAAGGGGTTCGGGGGGGATTAGGGTGGGTTCTGGGGGAAATCCACTGGGTTCAAGACCAGCCTTAGCGAAGGGCTGCGACACTAGGGACGCAGAACCGGAGGTCGGGGAGGGGGTTGGAGTTCGATTGGAAGAGGGCTGTTCCATCAGCATAGTGAGTGGGAGGGGCAGATATGGCGGAAGCTGGGGACCATATCATGTGCGGGGAATGCGCACTCGCTATCTTAGAGCGATTGCGCACTCCGGCCCCCAATGCTTTTCTTGTTCCCCAGGCTGTCCAGATTCTCAGGGCCAGAGCCTCCGGCTGATGCTGTGCAATGCCAGGTCCGTTGTTAATAAAGCCCCCCTCATTCACGATCTTATTCAGGAGGGGGAGGCGGACCTGGCGGGCATTACGGAGACCTGGTTGGGCCATGAGGGGGGAGTCCCCCTCGTGGATATATGCCCACCAGGCTTCCGTGCATTTCATCAACCGAGGGCTCAGGGCAGGGGCGGGGGGGGTGGCGGTTATTATAAAGGAAGGTCTAGATCCAAGGGAGACCACTGTTCCACAGATAGCCGGATGTGAGTCCCTCTTTGTGAAGTGGGGTCATGGAGTACAGATGGGCTTGTTGGTCACGTACCTGGCTCCCTGCCACGTGGCAACGGCCCTGCCCGAGCTCCTTAACGTTATAGCCGAGGTGGCGGTGGCTACCCCCAGACTTGCCATCATGGGGGACTTTAACCTGCCATCCATCGGTGAAACGTCTGAGGTGGCTCGAGAGTTCATGGCTTCCATGACGGCCATGGACCTTACTCAGTTAATTCATGACCCCACTCACACAGGGGGACACACTCTGGACTTAGTTTTTGTCTCTGGTCAGTGGTTGAGTGGCCTTGATATAGGGGATATAGTCATCGAACCCTTGTCATGGTCTGACCACTCGCTCCTTCGACTGGACTTTCTAACCGCTGCACCCTGCCGCAGGGAGGCGGGACCGACAAGGTGGTTCCGCCCCAGGCGCCTGATGGACCCTGACAGGTTCCAGATGGAGCTTGGGCCATTTCCTGAGATTCTGGCTCATGACTCGGCGGAAGACCTGGTGGCCGCCTGGGACAGTGCGGCTGCCGGGGCCTTGGACCGAGTCGTGCCTTTGCGGCCTCTGACCCGGCACCGAACTCACCTAGCTCCTTGGTTCTCCGAGGAGCTTAGGGAGATGAAGCGCCGGAAAAGACGCCTGGAGAGTAGCTGGAGGACCAGCCGCTCCGAATCTGACCGAACACGGGTGAGGTCTCATATTAAGACCTACCTAGTGGCGATAAAAACGGCGAAAACTAGCTATTTTGCCGCTCTTATCGCGTCATCAGATAATCGCCCAGCCGCCCTGTTTAGGGTGACCCGCTCCCTCCTCCATCTGGAAGTGCGGGATGACCCCTTGCAGGGTCGAGCTGAGGATTTTGTGCAATATCTGTATGACAAAATCGCTCAGATTCGAGAGGGGCTGGCCTCTGACTGGGTATGTCCGGACGGGATGACTGAGGCAGGTCTTGAGAGTGTTATCTGGGGGGAGTTCGATCCTGTGACTCCCGAGGACATGGACAGGATCCTGGGACGGCTGAACGCGACCACATGTTTATTGGACCCGTGTCCCTCCTGGTTGGTACTGGCCTCCCGGGAGGTGACGCGAGGCTGGCTCCAGATGATTGTTAACGCTTCTTTGGGTGAGGGGGTCCTGCCGGCCGCTTTGAAAGAAGCGGTGGTGAGGCCCCTCCTCAAGAAGCCCTCTCTGGATCCGGCTGTTTTGGCTAACTATCGTCCAGTCTCCAACCTTCGCTTCGTTGCGAAGGTTGTTGAGAGTGTGGTGGCGCAACAGCTTCCCCGGTACCTGGATGAAGCTGTCTATCTAGACCCGCTCCAGTCCGGCTTCCGGCCTGGGCACAGCACGGAAACGGCATTGGTCGCATTGGTGGATGATCTCTGGAGGGCCCGGGATAGGGGTCATTCCTCTATCCTGGTCCTGTTAGACCTCTCAGCGGCTTTTGATACCATCGACCATGGTATCATGTTGCACCGGTTGGCGGGGTTGGGGGTGGGAGGCACCGTTTTGCGGTGGTTCTCCTCCTACCTCTCCGACCGGTCGCAATCTGTGTTGACAGGGGGGCAGCGGTCGACCCCGAGGCACCTTGCTTGTGGGGTGCCACAAGGGTCGGTACTCTCGCCCCTTCTGTTCAACATTTATGTAAAGCCGCTGGGTGAGATCATCCGTGGCTTCGGGGTGGAGTTCCATCAATACGCTGATGACACCCAGCTGTATATCTCCACCCCAGGCCACCCCAATGATGCCCTTGAAGTGCTGTCCCAGTGCCTGGAGGCCGTGCGGGCCTGGATGGGGAGAAACAGGCTCCAACTCAACCCCTCCAAGACCGAGTGGCTGTGGCTTCCGGCGTCCCGATATAGCCAGCTGACGCCATCGCTGACTATTGGGGGTGAATCACTCGCCCCCACGGAGAGGGCTCGCAACTTGGGCGTCCTCCTGGACGCACGGCTGTCCTTGGAAGATCATTTGACGGCCGTGGCCAGGGGGGCTTTTTATCAGGTTCGCCTGATACGCCAGTTGCGTCCCTTTCTAGATCGGGACTCCCTACGCACAGTCACTCAGGCCCTCGTCACCTCCCGCCTGGACTACTGCAACGCTCTCTACATGGGGCTCCCCCTGGGGTGCACCCGGAGGCTCCAGCTGGTCCAGAACGCGGCCGCGCGGGGGATCATGGGGGCGACGAGGCGCTCCCACGTGACACCTCTCCTGCGCGAGCTGCACTGGCTCCCGGTGGTCTTCCGGGTGCGCTTCAAGGTGTTGGTGACCACCTTTAAAGCGCTCCATGGCTTAGGGCCGGGGGTACTTACGAGACCGCCTTCTGCCACCAATAGCCTCCCACCGGCCAGTACGCTCACACAGAGTGGGCCTCCTCAGGGTGCCGTCCGCCAGGCAATGTCGGCTGGCGACCCCCAGGGGGAGAGCCTTCTCTGTGGTGGCGCCTACCCTCTGGAACACCCTCCCCCCAGAATTACGCATAATAACAGACCTCCGGATTTTTCGTCGGGCCCTAAAAACCTATTTATTCCAACAAGCTGGGCTGGCTTGACCAAATTTTTAATTTTTAAATTGATTTTAAATTGGAAATGGTTTTAATTCGGCCAAAACATTTAATTATTTTAAATAGTTTTTTAGATTCACCATGTTTGTATATATGTCTTGTTTTTACCTTGGCTGTGCACCGCCCTGAGTCCTATTTTGGAGAAGGGCGGTATAAAAATTTAATTAAATAAATAAATAAATAAATAAATGATTTAAATCACTAGTAAAAAGGCTTGATTTAAATCAACTCGATTTAAATCATAATTTTTAAAGAGCAACTGTCATCTCTGCTACTCCTTTGACCCACTGTTGACTCACCGATAGGCCTCATGCTACATAACTAAGCTCCATTTCATGCTGAATAAACTAAATTATTTGTGTATCTTAAATAGAAAACTATCTTACGATAGATTTTTTACCCCAAAAGTTTTTTATTAAAATAAATTCAATAAAAATCAAAAAAATCCAATTTAAATCAAAAAAATCTGATTTTTTTGATTTTTTTTTTTAAATCATTGATTTTTATCCACCCTGCTTTGTAATGCTCACCCATTATCTCATTATTTAATGGGAAAGGCTGTCAGCTAATCAATGGGTCTGATAATCAGTCCAGCTCCTGCTGTGGATAAGCATGAGTTTGAGATTTTAATCTGCTGGAGACTTTCCCAGTGGTCCCTTCGGGCCAAAAACCCCGAGGTTGGTATTTTACGTCCCTCGTAAGGTGGAAAACATGAGAAGTGATGCTTTTGGGAAGAGATGTGTGGAATGTCTGTATCATTTCTTTTAACTTTTAATAGTCCCAAATTTCCAGATGTATGATTAATGAGGTTTCTTGAAATTTCCATGCTTGTTGACATTGTAAGGCAGGGGTGTCAAACTGGATTTCTTCGAGGGCCAGATCAGCATTGTAGTTCTCCATCGGCCGGGGGGTGGGAGACGGGACGGATGTCTGCTGCTGTACCCTGCTGGTCAAAACAGGGCACGGGGGGGGGGGGTTGTGTAGCCCCCCCCGCACCCCATTTTTGGCCTGGACGCCCTCCAGCACCCTGCTGACCAAAACGGGGGACCTCACGTAGATCCTCCGCCCCCCCATTTTCAGCCTGGATGGTCTCCAGCACCCTGCCAGTCAAAACGGGGCACAGGGGGCCTCACACAGCCCTCCTGCGCCCCGTTTTGG
The DNA here is from genome assembly GCF_029215685.1 of Pituophis catenifer annectens. Classification (NCBI taxonomy): domain Eukaryota; kingdom Metazoa; phylum Chordata; class Lepidosauria; order Squamata; family Colubridae; genus Pituophis; species Pituophis catenifer. The sequence goes on from NW_027256881.1 coordinate 4,851,514, forward strand.
CCAGCAGAGTGGTGCAGGAGGCCGTCCAGACTGAAAACGGGCGGTAGGGGGCCTCGCACAGCCCCCTCGTGCCCCATTTTGGCTGCCAGAGGCACCGTGGGCCGATCCTTTGCTATTTCCAGGCCCCACGGGCCAGATTTAAGCACCTTGTGGGCCCGGATTTGGCCCGCAGGCCTTGAGTTTGACACCCCTGTTGTAAGGGAAGAAACATCTATAGTTTTTGAGGTAGGGGGTAGGACAATTTAAAAAGAGAGTGAGATATGCAGGTAAGAATCTGCTGGTAGATTTCAGCTGGGGAGCCCTGGCTGTTGGTATCTTTAGTTGCATGTGATCCTGGAGTTGTGGTGTAAAATACTCTTGTGTTCTGTGTACAGTCCTTGACTTACAACCTTCTGAAAAGGTGGTGGGAGTTAAACCTCTTTCACCAAAAGCATATTTCCTTACAGTAACTTTCCTGGATTCAGAAACCAATCCTTGTTTTGTGTTTGAATAGACAGGTAGTCCTTGACTTACAACAGTTCATTTAGTGAACATTCGAAGTTATAACAGCATTGAAAAAAGTGACTTATGACCGTTTTTCACACTTATGAGCGTTGCAGCATCCTCATGGCCATGTGATCAAAATTCGGATGCTTGGCAACTGGTTCATATTTATGACATGTGATCCCCTTTTGCAAACTTCTGACAAACAAAGTCAGCGAGGAAGCCAGATTCATTTAACAACCATTCTACTAACCGAACAACTGCAATGATTCACTTAACAGCTATGGCAAGAAATGTTGTAAAACGGACCAAAATTCACTTAACAAATGTCTCACGTAGCCATATAAAATTTGGGCTCAATTGTGGTCGTAGGTTGAGGACTGCCTGTACAAGTGTAGTTCATTTATTTACTTAACTCATTAAATGTTACAATCGGGGGGAAAAAACCTGTTGGTGTCACTAGAATCTTTATAAAGTCTAATCTTTAATAATTGGGAAGCTGGTTCATCCTGCATCTCACCTGTAGGTTATTGCTCCTGAAATAAGCAAGAAAAGAATTATAAATATTCTCACTTGTTACTTTCCAGCTTCTTAAAAATTATATTCTCGGTCAAGAATTACCTTGTAGGTTACGAGTAGCTGCAGGTGTAAGTCCGTCTTTCACCAAACCTAGCCATTGTGTTTTCTTATTGGTAGATGAAGAAACATCAAGTGAGGAGACCGATGAAGGTGATCTTGACAGTGAATCTCTGGCTGAAGATGAGAGTCCAGAAACAGAGGAGGAGGAGGAGGAAGAGGCAGCCAGTGATGCTGAAGAAGACAAAAAGCTGTCCCACAAGCTGAAAAAACCAGCCTTCAGTTTCCAAGCCATTGACGATTTTGAGAAATTTGCTGAAGGGATGGATGAGCTTGGGAGCGAGGAAGAAGAAGAAGAAGAGGAAGCCAGCTCTGGAGAAGACGACGAAGGGGAAAGTGACTCCCAGGAAAGCGTGAAGGAGAGCGAGGAGGAGGAAATGGCAGACGTTAATAGAGATCCAGAAAGTGGAATCCTCTTGACTCACTCTCAAGGCCAAGCAGCGGAAGAAGTGGCAAAGGGAAAAGCGGTGAAAAATCAAATAGGTGAGTAGGAGGTTTCTAGGTGAGGTCTTCATGGCTTCCTGGGTTGAGAGTCAATAGAGACCCCTTTGAAAGGTAGCAGGGGCCTTGTTTCAGTGATGGGACATGTACTTTGTGTGTAGATCAGGGGTGGGCTCAGGGGTTCGGGAGAACCTCTGGCTAAGATTCTGTGCAGTTCGTAGAAACCCCAAATCCCACTCCTCGCCCGCCCGGCCCCTCCCCGGAGACCCCACACCAGTGATGGGTTCCTCCCAGTTCGGTCTGGTTCGGCCGAGCCGGTAGCGGTGACGATATGACGTCAACGAACCGGTATATACCGCTTTACAGTGCTTTACAGCCCTCTCTAAGCAGTTTACAGAGTCAGTATATTGCCCCCCAACAATCTGGGTCCACATTTTACCCACCTTGGACGGATGGAAGGCTGAGTCAACCTTGAGCCGATCAGAGTCGAACTGCTGACAGTCAGCAGAATTAGCCTGCAATGCTGCATTCTAACCACTGTGCCACCATGGCTCTTAATCATCTTAGTTGCTCTTCTCTGTACTTTTTTCAAAGTACAGAGCCTGGTGAGATTCAAACTGCCAAATTGCAGGCAGCTGGCAGTCAGCAGAAGTAGCCTGCAGTACTGCACTCTAACCACTGCGCCACCGTGGCTCTTATGACCGGTCACCCTGACTTATGACCGGCTTTTACACTTAAAACCGTTGCAGCATCCCTATGGTGAAGTGATCAAAATTCAGATAATACTTGGCAACTGGCATGTATTTATGACGGTTGCGGTATTCCGAGGTCATGTGATCACCTTTTGCCACCCTCTGACAAGCAAAGTCAATGGGGAAGCCAGATTCACCTAACAATCGTGTTTTTAATTTAACAACTGCAGTTGAGTCACTTAACAACTCAGGCAAGAAAGGTTGTAAAATGGGGCGAAACTCACTTAACAACTGTCTCACTTAGCAAGAGAAGTTTTGGCCTCAATTGTCATCCATAAGTCAAGGACTACCAAAAGCCAAGTGTTTAAAAATTATAACAGTAACAGAGTTGGAAGGGACCTTGGAAGGCCATCTAGTCCAACCCCCTGCTCACACAGGAGACCTGTACTAGGGATTCGAACCGCCGAGCTGCCGACCTTTCTGATCGACAAGCTCAGTGTCTTAGCCACTGAGCCACCTAGTCAGGATAATTAATTAATTAATTCGAACAGTCACTGCTGGGGATGAGATGCACAAATGACGCTGCAAAACAACTTTTTAATTTATTTACATATTTATTGTTTACACCTCTGAACCGCCCGTCTCCCTCAAAGACATGTTAAAATGTGGCTGTTAAACTGTGAACAGCTGCAAAAGACAAAATTTAACGTCTCTTATAATTCAAGCCCCACTCCTGAAGATTTCATAGCCGTGCACTTTTCTTGGCAGCAATTTGGAAGCTTCACATTGGCCTCTTCCCAGGTTTTCTAGCACCCCAGTCCAATCCAGAACCGTGGGATTTTCTGGTGGTCTCCCATCCCAGTACAAATTACACCCAGCGGTGCCTGTTTTCAGGATTGACTATGTGTCAACCACAGGGTGGATTTGATTTAAATCGAGTTGATTTAAATCCCAATTTAAATCATGATTTTTAAAGAGCAACTGTCATCTCTGCTACTCCTTTGACCCACTGTTGACTCACCGATAGTCCCAGTGTTGCAGAATATACAGCCTCATGCTACATAACTAAGCTCCATTTCATGCTGAATAAACTAAATTATTTATGTATCTTAAATAGAAAACTATCTTACGATAGATTTTTATCCCAAAAGTTTTTTATTAAAATAAGTTCGATTTAAATCAAAAAAATCCGATTTAAATCAAAAAAGTCCGATTTAAATCAAAAAAATCTGATCTTTTTGATTTTTTAAAAAAAAATCATTGATTTTTATCCACCCTGGTCAACCAGATACTGCTACCTGGCAAACAGCCTAGAACTAAGAAGAAATTTCCTTACAGTTAGAACAGTTAATCAATGGAACAATTTGCCTCCAGAAATTGTAAAAACACTGGAAGTTTTTAAGAAGAGATTGGACAACCGTTTGTCTGAAATGGCATAGGGCCGTGATGGCGAACCTATGGCAGGCGTGCCACAGGTGGCATGTGGAGCCCTCTCTGTGGGCACACGAGCTGTCGCCCAGCTCAGCTCAACCACGCATGTGCGTGTTCCTCCTTCAAGCCAGTTGGTTTTCGGGTCTCGGGGGTGGGGCGCATGCAGGAGACGCACACACATCCGTGGGGGTCGTGCGCGCATGCACGGGGGCGGGGGGAGCATTGCATTATGGGGGTGGGCATGCGCACGCGACCCCCCTGGGCTCCCCCTGCTTTGGCATGCGACGGCAAAAAGATTAGCTATCACTGGCATAAGGTTTCCTGTCTGAGCAGGGGGTTGGACTAGAAGACCTCCAAGGTCCCTTCCAACTCTGTTATTCTATTCTATTCTTACCTGATTTTATGACCTTTTTTGCCAGGGCTGTTAAGCAAACACCAGGGTCATTAAGCAAAGCAATAGTTTGCATGGAGATGGCACTTCTGGCCAAAAACCAGAAGTAACTACTGGTGTTCTGTCCCCCTTCCTCACACAGGCAAACGTAATACCAAGCATGCCTGCCAATATTTTATTAGGTAAACAGATTAGAATTCTTGGCAGACCAAGGTTTTGGCAGCAAACTGCCAAATGCCTGCCAAGACCGTTTTCACTCCCATAAAGCAGAAGAGGACTTATCTTCAGTCCGTTCCAGGAGCAACAAATTATCCACGAGACAAGAGTTCAGTCAATGTTCAGTCCAAAATATATCCGAGCCGAATTTCAGAGATCACGATGTGACTTTCAGGGTTTAACTTTGTCCGTCACAAAGCCTGAAGAGCAATCACACCCACTTTTATTCCTGGTGGGGCGTGGCTCCGTGACTCAGCTCAATCTTTGGCCCTCCCACGCCTCTTCCATTGCTGCGCACACTTCTCCCTCCGACGCTGCCTGGGATCAAGCCAGGATTCATCATCCTCGCTCCCTATCAATTGGCTGCTCCGATATGCCTTCCTCCTGGCACATCCCAGGCTGTTCCTCCTGGCCTTCAGATGGAATATGAGGCATTGCCAGAGAGGAGGGTCCTGGAGAGGGAGGCCTTGTCAGTTCCTCCCCATCACCTTCTGAGTCCTCTTCCTCTGTTAGGACAGGCTCGGGAGTCGGGGTCACAACAACTGGGGTTTTATTTTGGCAAAACCATTATAAAACAGAGTCACATGACTGGGATGCTGCAAATAGCTGTAAAGGCAGCCCCGTTGCTGAGCACCTGAAATGTGATCACATGACTCTGGGGGTGGGGACAACCCTCGGAAATTTGGATCCAGGTCACAACTACCCCCAGGTAGATCTGTTGTACCTTCAGTCACTAAGTGACCGGTCGTAAGTCGAGGCCTAACAGTATCTGTCAAATATTAATTAAATGGATCACATCTATAACTTTCAATCATTCATTTAGTGACCGCTTGAAGTTACACCAGCACTGAACAAAGTGACATATGACAGTTGTTCCCAGTTCTGAAAGTCGCAGCATCCCCATGATCAAAATGGGATCCCATGGAAAGTAGAATGTATTTTCAGCAATCACATTGTCCCAGGGTCTGACCTTTCCAGCCATCTTCTAACAAGCGAAATCACTGGGGGAAGCCAGATTCGCTTACTGACCATGTGACTCACTTAACAACCTCAGTGGTTTGCTTAACAACTGTGGCAAAAAAAAGTCGCGAAGTGAGGCTTTGACAAACTGTTTAGCAGCAGAAATGTTGAGCTCCATTGTGATCGTAAGAGCCGCAGTGGCACAGTGGTTAGAGTGCAGTACTGCAGGCTACTTCTGTTGATCACTGGCTGCCAGCAGTTTGGCAGATCGAATCTCACCAGGCTCAAGGTTGACTCATCCTCCCATCCTTCCGAGGTGGGTAAAATGAGGACCCAGATTGTTGGGGGCAATAGGCTGACTCTGTAAACTGCTTAGAGAGGGCTGTAAAGCACCGTGAAGCAGTATATAAGTCTAAGCACTATTGCTATTGCTAAGTTGAGGACAACCTGCAACGCTAGGATAGAATGAATACCGTATTCCGTTAAAATTGCCGAGAAGATTTCTGTAGATTTTGCAGCTGCTTTTTCTTTCCCGCCTTTTTTTTAATTTTTTAAATTTTATTTTACTTTCCTTGTTCTGATATGGCTTTGTTGCTTTAACTGCCTCAAGAGGGAAATTCACCTATAGTCATTTAAAATACATGGGGATGGGGTGGGAGAGAAATGGAAGAAAGCTAAGCTGTTTGTATTTTTTGCTTGGATTGAATAAAAAGGACTGCCGTGCTCAGAAAGGCAGTTTCTGCTTTCCCTCCAAGGAATTTAGATAAGACAAGGAAAAAAAAATTGGAATTGTGAAACCCCTCTCCGTGAGGCATCCGCTCTATTTAAAATTACGGCTACGACAAATGAATGACAGTGAATGTTTTGTGTTTCTCTACCCTCCCCTCATTTCTCTCTCCCCTCCCGTTTCTTTGTTTCTCCCAAAAGCCCTGTGGGATCAACTCTTGGAAAGCCGAATCAAGCTTCAGAAGGCCCTCTTAATAGCCAACCAACTTCCCCAGCCAGATACCTTCTCCGAATTCAAGAAGAAAGGAGGGCAGGAATATTCTAACGTGCTCAAGAACAGTAAGAATCTGTCTGCGATTATGTATTTTTATAGCATTCAAGCAATAATCAATAATTATTGACAGTATTGATCATGCATTATGAGCTTCCTTACAGACAGGTAGACATTTTGCATACTTAAGAGAGTGCTCTGACCTAGGGTCCCTTAACAAGAAGGAGGCAGGGATTGACCTCTTTTATTTACACAACTGAATTACGTTCATTCACAGTCACCAAGGTTTATCCAAACAGTTTTTCAAAGGAATATTTCTCAACACATCTAATCTCGCTTGGCAAGCTGCCACCTAACTTGTTTCCAACCGCAGTACAAAGCCAAACTTGGCACAGAGTCTCTCAGAGTCACGGAATGAACAAATTGTTTCCTGCAAAAGCCCACTCCCTGTTCGCTTCTCTTTTATTTCCTGTGGGAAGGGCCAACACCTCCAAGGTGTGGCTTTACTCCCGAGTCGACCCTGCTTTCTGAGTTCTTCTGGCAGCTCTGCGCATGCGCGCACTGGGAACAGGCTCCCGCTGTTCCTCTGTCTCACTGCTGTCTACCTCCCTCTCTGCCTCCGACACAGAGCCTTCGTCCAAGCTTTCCCCAGGACTGGGCCAGGTTCCTCTTCAACCTCCTCACGTTAGTTTCCACCCATTGCTTCTTGTCCTGCCCTCAGGTGCTTTGGAGAATAGCTTGACTCCTTCTTTGTGGCAACCCCTGAGATATTGGAAGACTGCTATCATGTCACCCCTAGTCCTTCTTTTCATTAAACTAGACATACCCAGTTCCTGCAACCGTTTTTCATATGTTTTAGCCTCCAGTCCCCTAATCCTCTTTGTTGCTCTTGTTTGAGATGTCCCACAGTCCCGTATCAACATTTTATGACAGTTGTGTTGAAAATAAGCACTTCCTGTTTTTGGCAAAACCACACACATTTGGTTTGCTTAATCATGGTGGTTTTCACTTACTGCCATAAGAAACCTGTTTTATGACCGTCATGACCTACAATTGCAATGGGCAGCTTCCATTTATATGTCGAGGACTACCTGAACACCAAATGAGAGAGGAAGCTTTTGAGTTTTCCGGAAAAAAAAGTTTTCAGTCCAGACAGATTTTTCATGACATTGCCTCATGGAAGAATTTGTTTGATGCCAAGGCAGCTAGATTTCATCAGTACTTTGTGAAAAGATTGTGTTGCTAATGAACCCATTCATACAAGTACCGTATTTTTTGGAGTATAAGACGCACCTTAGTTTTGGGGGAGGAAAATAAGAAAAAAGCTGATTGGCAGGTGGATTGGCCTCCCGGAATACGCCCCATCAGCTGTTCCCAGAGGTGAATTTTAGCAACAGGTTTCTTGGTTGTGAGCTCTGTGCCTTGCTTTTTTTTCTGCCTCTGAAATTTTCAGAAAAAACTTTTTTTCCTGCCTCTGAAAGCCTCCAAAAACAGAGCTTCAGAAAAAAAACCCTCTGAAGCTCTGTTTGGGGGCTTTTTTTCTGAAGCTTCATTTCTGATGCTTTTTCAGCCTCTGAAACTTCCGTTTGAGAAGCTGGATGGGGCTACATTCGGAGTATAAGACACACCCAGATTTCCACCCTCTTTTTTGGGGGCGAAAGGTACGTCTTATACTCTGAAAAATATGGTAGTTCTCGACTTACAACCACTATTGAGCCCAAAATTTCCATTGCTAAGCAAGACAGTTGTTAAGTGAGTTTGCCCCATTTTACGACCTTTCCTGCCATCGTTGTTAAGTGAATCACTGCAGTTAAGTTAGTAGCACGGTTGTTAAGTGAATCTAGCTTCCCCATTGACTTTGCTATTTAGCAATCGGAGTCACATCCCTGGAATGTTCATTATATGTCAAAAGATGCAAAGAGCATTTAAATCATGGCCCAACTGGGGATTAAGGAAACAAGTTGTCCATTGCTTTTGTAATTTAAACAGCCAAGGGTTAATAATCAATACAACCATAATAGACAGGCAAGAAAGAACTAGACTAGAGAGATATACAGTAGTGGGCAAAATTGTGGAAACCTTTTGGGAAAAGCAATCATTCAATCTAACAGCTGCAGAACTAAAAGACTTTTGGTTCACTCCATGGGAAGACGTTGTAAGGCTGTAATTCATGCTAAAGGTTACCCAACTAAGGATTAACTGACATGGTGATCATTTTTGTATATCTCGTTTTTTCGATGGTGATCATTTTTGTATATCTCGTTTTTTCTACGTGTTTCACTTTTCTTCTTTATACTGTAATTGCTATTCTAATAGCCAATCCTTCATAAAAGTTATTGCATTACATTCTTGATTAATTTATCTTCCCATTGATATATAATTTTATGGCACTACTCCCCCAAAAAGTGGGGTTATTAGCTAGTTTTAGAAAATACATTTCTATTAACTGGGTTTTATTGCTGGGTTGCTTCTGACTAAGAAGTTTCTTTAGTCGGCTCCATAGATTTTCAATTGGGTTAAGGTCTGGACTATTCCCAGGCCATTCCAGCAGTGGGATAGAATTATCTTGAACCTCCAAAAAAAAAGTGGTGTTATTAGCTATCAAACCTCAAAAATACACTTTTCACAAAAGGTTTCCACAATTTTGGCCACTGTGTACACCTTCACTGTATCTTGTGAAGGTTGCTTCTTTTTGGCTTAGCATCATGTCAGAAGGTCGCGAGAGGTAAATTACATGATTTACCAGTTCCAGGACACTGCAACCATCATAAATACATGCCAGTTGTCAAGCATCCAAATTTTTATCACATAGGGATGCGGCACTGGTTGTGAGTGTGAGAAAAATAAGTCACTTTTTTTTAGTGCCACTGTAACTTCAAACAGTGACTAAACAAACAGTTGTATGTCAAGGACTGTCCCATACCTGCAACGGCTCCTCGGTGTTTGAAAACCCACATGCACACACAGCTTGCTGCTTCTTTAAACCAAGGCTCCCCCCCCCTCTTTTTTTTTTTTTTTTTTTTTTGGTTTAAAAGGCAAAGTCCCAGCAACAGGAAGCCTGACCTTTTAGTAAAACGTATGCTATTAACGTATTTAATGAGATGCATTACAAACGACAGCAAACGACGTGTTTCATTACTGGTCCAAAAACGGTGATATCGTTAAGACCTTTAACAGAAACAATGGTTGACATTTTGATATTTCCCATAAGCAAAACTCAGTTATGAACATGGAGTTTAATACATAAATCCCGTAAAGAGCTAGAAATTCATATATAGGACTTTTTTTTTTTAAAGCTTTGCCAGGGTGATAAAAGAAGATTCTGCACTCTAGCATGGCTTCCGCTGATGGTATCTTCAGCTAGTAAGTGCTAAATATTTAAAGGATTTAGAAATAAAATCCTGACTGGCTTAACCAGCTATTGCTACCTGAGAAAGTTCTGCGTTTCAAACATAGATCTCACAAAACCTTTTTAAGACACTATTTGTTTTCTAGTTAATAGCGCTCAGAACAATGCATGATAAAAACACAAATAAAACACAAATCTGTAGAAACCAAAGCAAAAGAAGCATAATAAAGCAGTCAGTTAAACGGCAGTGGCTAAAACACTATTATAGAAAGTATTATTAACTATTATAAAAATAAAACTACATTTAAATCAGGTCACAGTTATGGAAATACAAGAGGTTAAAAGGCCCAAGAAAAATAAAAAGTAAAACATAATTTACGTGTGATGAATTTCACAGATGCGACCAGAGGAAAAAATAGGGAAGAGATAAGAAAAATGAAAAAAGAAAATAAAAGGCATAGTAAAGTGCGCTATAAAATATCAAAGTAACAGCGATATAAAATCTGCCTATGGGTAGTCCTTGATTTAGGACTGTAATAGAGCCTGACAATTACAATCATAAAGTTGTAACGGTCGTAAGGCAGGTCATCATGTGATCAACCTGATTTTGCAATCTTTTTTGCGGCGGTTGCTAAGTCAACACATTGTTTGCTGTGAGTGTTTAAACTGGAAGGAGGTGCTGGTTTTTGGCAAAAAAACAAACAAACCGCGGTCACATGACCACAGGATGCTGCAGACAGCCATAAATCCAAGCCAACCACCCAAAAGGTCACGTGACCAGGTAGGAGGATACTGGCATAAAAAATTGCAGCCACTATTTCTATGTACAAAGCCAGTTCTATGTAGTTTGAAGGAACAGGAGGTTTAGAAATATTTAATAAGAAAATAGCTAGCTGAAAAGAGAAATCTACTTTTCAGTTTGTTTTATCCTTTAATAAATCATTTTCCAAAATTGTTGAACTTTGCAAGACTGCCACCAGAAATTTAAAAAAAAAAGAAGAAAAAAATGCTTCCTAATTTCCGACATTTTTAGAAAAGGAATCTTTTCACAATCAATATTGGTTTACACCAACAGTACAAATTCTCTTACTATATTTCTCTAAGGGTAATATTTATTGTGAATTTGCCATTTCGCCATTGATTTTACTTCTTTACTTTTTGAACCAGACTTTAATCGCAGCATATAAATTATCTGCATTTTTCTGTGATAAATGTTTCAAACTTAATCAGATCTCTTAGAATGCCACTTTGTTTTCGTAATTAATTTTGGACTGCAGCTGTTGTAGATACTGAAATGTTTTTAGTTCTCACTATTTTGAAGAGAGACTTTTGAAGGGTTTCATCTTTTTCTGATTAATAATTTTCTTGCAACCTACATGAATTATTGTCTCTTCAGGTATCAGTTTTTAATACATTCTTCTTCATGCAAATAAACGATATCATGATAAAAGATGATAAATATGGAACTTTTTTCTATTTGTTGCTTTCAAAACACTGCTTGTTAAGTAATTCCTTAAAGAATGGATTTTTAAATTTTTTAAAAAAATTAAAAAAAATTAATTGCCTCACAGACTTTTGTGAAAATCACCCAGAAGTCCTGTTCCTTCCATAGAAGCAGTTCAGCCATAAAAATACCATAATCCTATCTCTTCTCAAAGTTGAGTAACTAGCTTGGCAGAACGATTTAGAATTCGTTGCTGCTTCCAACTCTTATAAAATCTTGATCTTTAACGTCGGGTATTTTATTAAGCCACATAAAATGGAATGATAGTGACATGTTGAATAGAGGAATTGAAACAAATGTTGTAAGTGTGTCTTAAAAATCGGGGCGAGGAAGGCATAAATGCTGTGCCAATGTTGAAAAATGGTGAGACTGGGGGTAGATGACGTAATGGAAGAAATATTAAAACATGGATGCAATCTGCTTGTAGCCGTCCAACTTGTTTAATTAGTGTTATTGTTTCCCCATCCAAAGCAAAAGTGAACGCACAGGGATTAGTTTGTTTTTTTTAATTTGATTTATATGCCGCCCTTTAAACTGGCGCCCTTTATATGCCGCCAGTTTAGGTGTGAAATAATAGAAAATACTTTCGCTCAGGTTTTAGATCTTGGCAGTTGTTTTGCTCTCCAAGCTTGTTTCAATTTAGTTTCTGAACGTTTCATTACCAGACTAGGTAACATCATCAGTAGGGTTTTCTTGTCCTATTCCCCTTTAGCTTATAAATGTCTTGTGTGCCAGTGTGGTCAGTAGGTCGTGTGTTTGGTTGTTCATTTAAGAGTGTCTGGGAGACTTTTAGCATCATTTAGGTCAGGGGTCTCCAAGCTTGGCAACTTTTAGAGTTGTGGACTTCAACCCCCAGAATTCCTCAGCCAGCGAAGGTTAAAGCTGTCAAAGCGGGCTGAGGAATTCTGGGAGTTGAAGTCCACAACTCTTAAAAGAGACCCATGATTTAGGTGGAAAGGGCACTAGAGGGGACAGTGTATAAAATGTGGAAGTGCAAAAGAGCAGGATTTATGGCAGGCCGGTGGTTGAGAAACCAACTTTTGCTCTTCAGTGGTTTATTAAGAAATGTTTAAAGGAGAGTTTATTGAATATTGTATGTTAAGGATATTGTTGTGTTACCAACCAGCAGAGTGTATGCACAAGGAAACGTTGCTGAGAGCAATGAATAAGAGTTATGCAAACTGGTTTATCAAAAGCTTACTTGATAGTAGAAAAACAGTCTCATAGTCTTTAAACAAATTCCAAGTCTTTGCCAGTTAAATCAGTCCAGTAGTTACAGATATCTTCTTACCAAACAAACATTAGTTGGTTAGAATAACAAACTCACTCTGGTTCACAAACCACGATGGTAGCAGATCCATCAAACGATGATTACAGATAACAACTCCTCTCAATGGTAGCTTATCATAGCAGCTTCATCATTAATGGCAGCATATCATAGCAGCTTCATCATCAAACTGAATACGTTACAGTACCTTGCTTAAATACTTTCACAACCAGTCATTACCTAATTATAGCATGACTCAGCATTACAATGAATACCTTTAAAGTAACATATTACATTTACAGATTAAAGTTACAGTACACTTATATTGCCTGGACAACTTAGTTAGGCTCAAACCATATCCTAACATTGTATATTATTGTGTATTATATATATATATATATTGCGTTGTATACGATTGCATATTGTATATCGAAGTTTCTCAGCCTTCGGAACTGTAAGACACGTGGACTTCAACTCTCAGAGCTGGCTGAGGAATTCTGGGAGTTGAAGTCCATGCGTCTTAAAGTTGCCAAGGCTGAGAAACACTGCTGTATATGACAGGTAGTCTTCAACTTACAACAGTTCGTTTAGTGACAGATCATAGTTACAACAGCACTGGAAAAAAATGTGACTTCTGATCGTTTTTCACACTTACGACTGTTGCAGCATCCCCATGGTCACGTGATCAAAATTCAGATGCTTGGCAAGTGGTTCATATTTATGACCGGGGGTCATGTGATTCCCCTTTTGCGACCTTCTGGGCAACGAAGTCAATGGGGAAGCCAGATTCACTTCACAACCAGGTTACTAATTTAACAAGTGCAATGATTCAGCTTAACAACTGTGACAAGAAAAGTGGTAAAATGGGGCAAAACTCCCTTAAGAAATGTTTCACTGAGCAACATAAAGCTTGGGCTCAATTGTGGTCGTAACTCGAGGACTAGTAGTCCTCGACGTGCGACCACCATCGAGCCCAACATTTCCATTGCTAAGCAAGATCTTCCGACAAGCAAAGTCCGCTTAAGACACTTAACAAGGGTGTCACTAACATAACAGTTGCAGTGTCCACTTCACAACTATGGCAAAAAAGATCCTCAAATGAGGCAAATTTTACTTAACCACTGTCTCACTTTAGCCACAAAAAGTTTGGGCTCAGTTGTGATTGTGAGGCTATTGTGTGCAGAACTGCAAGCATGGGAGAGAGATCGGTTGAACGAGGGGGACTGGGCTGCACATAATTTTAAACTGGGGAGGTGGGCGTGTGTGTGTGTGGGGGGGGGGAACTCTTCCTCTCCTCTCCTAGCAGCGCCTTTTTTTCCGCCTTGCTTTACGTACCACAGCACGGCCTGCCTGTCACCGGCCTGTGGATCTCCGGATTCTGGCGGATGATTTACTGCAAAATGGCTTATAAATTGAAGTAGAAAGTGTTTTGCCGACGTGGCAGCTTTCAAGCTTCGCACCCATTTGTCACCCAGCATTTCCCTTTGTGTATGGAACAGGAATTAATTAGGCTGCACTGCGTGGTGAAGAGAGGGAAAAAAAAAAAAACTTTATGGCCATAATTTATATAGGATAGCTTTTTGTTTTTTTTAAAGAGGCAGTGTCGCTTTGTTTAGGCTTTAAACCCTTGAGAGCAGAGGGGCTGTCCATATCGCACATGTGCGCACACACATACACACACACACACGCACACGTGCACACACACACACCCCTTAAATACAAATTCAGCCTGCTGCGCTGAAGGAGGCAAAGCTGGGTGGTTTTCTAAGAACAGGCCCTTGTGGGTCAATTGGAAGCTAATCATTGGATTTACACATTGTGCTAAGCCATGTTGCGTTTTGCTTACCTTGGAGGTGGCCTGTGTATGTGGGCCGGTCGTTATAATCGTGGGTACCTAGTTTATTCCAACAGCTATGGTTGAAACAAAACCGTAGCATGGCAGAGTATAGGAATCCTATATATATAAAGCTCTTGTGGAGGAAAGGCCTCGGTTTATAACCATCACTGGATGTTTTTCAGGGCTGTCAAACTCGATTTCATGGAGGGCCGAATCAGAGTTGTGTTTGACCTTGGGGGGGGGGGGGGCGTAGGGGGGCGGCATGGCCAGCTCGACATCACTCGTGTCTGGAGCGCCTGTGGGTAGCCCGAGCGCTCTACCGGTAAAAATGGGCTCCCGAGCTCCGTTTCCAGCTGCCACAGTCTCTGCAACCCTCTGCCAGCGAAAACGGAGCACGGGAGGGCCGCATTTTGCTGGCAGAGGCAGTACGAGCCAGTCCTTTGCTGTTCCCAGGACCAGATCTAAGCACCCCACGGGCCAGATCTGGTCCGTGGGCCTTGAGTTAGACTCCCTTGGTTTAGACAGTCACTTATCTGAAATGATATAGGTTCTCCTGCTTGAGCAGAGGGCTGGACTAGAAGACCTCCAAGGTCCCTTCCAGTTCATTCTATTCTATTCTATTCTATTCTATTCTATTCTATTCTATTCTATCCTTCCCCTGGAGTGGGGTGGGAATGGAGATTTTGCAGTATCCTTCCTGTGCCACGCGCACCAAGACACGCCCACCAAGACACACCACTCCCACCAAGCCACGCTCACAGAACTGGTAGTAAAATAATTTGGATTTCACCACTGGGTAGCAGCATCCTAGAATCGTATTCCATTTACGACCTTCCCATCTGGCTTCCAACAACGCTTAACGACCACATGATTCACTTAAGTAAACAGCCATGGCAAAAAAGGCGGTTAAATTGGGCGCGGCTCACTTAACAACGAGCTTGCTTAGAAAACTGAAATTCTGGTCTCAATTGTGGTCATAAGTCAAAGACTCCCTGTAGTTTCTCTGAGTTGGCAGCTTGGTGGAGCAGGGATGGAGCAGGCCCAGGTGACCAAAAAAGACTAGGAATTCCACGTAAGCTGATGATGGGGCTGGAGAAGAGAGAGAGAGAGAGAGAGAGATACCAGTCAGATGTAAGATTGGTCATATAACATTTAATCAATTGATCAACCAGTCAGTCAATCAATCCATCATTTCTGTAGCCGCCCAACTTAAGCAAGTGGGAAGCTTACAATTCCAAAATTGTAAAACAATTAACACGATTTAAAAGACAGTAAAACAATAAAAAACATCCACAAAATAATTAAGTATAAAGCAGCAGCCCTGATGATTAATCAAGTAATAGTTCAACTTTGGTTTCCAAGTATGGAGAGAGAGAGAGAGAGAGAGAGAGGGAGGGAGGGAGGGAGGGAGGGAGGGAGGGAGGGAGGAAGGAATTGCTAATAGAAAGCAGAACATAAAATTAGAACATTCATAAGGACTTTCTGCTTGAGGGTTGATCTACTGTAGAAGATCTCCAAGGTCTCAGTTTTGGTCACCACACTATAAAAAAGATGTTGAGATTCTAGAAAAAGTGCAGAGAAGAGCAATTAGGATGATGAGAAGACTGGAGGCTAAAACATATGATGAACGGTTGCAGGAACTGGGCATGGCTAGTCTAGTGAAGAGAAGGACCGGGGAGACAGGATAGCAGTCTTCCAAAATTTGAGGGGCTGCCACAGAAAGGAAGGGGGTCAAGCTCTTTTCCAAAGCACCCGAAGGCCAGAAAAGGAATAATGGGTGGAAACTGATCAAGGAGAGATTCAACCTAGAAATAGAGATTTTCTGACAGTGAGAACAATCAGAGATTGTTCTCAGAGAGCCTTGGAAGTACAGTGGTCTAAGGCACCCTGTTATTAAGCTGGTTATTAAGACCAGCTGCCTGCAATTACTGCAGGTTCGAATCTCGCCAAGGCTCAAGGTTGACTCAGCCTTCCATCCTTTCTAAGGTAGGTAAATTGAGGACCCAGTTGTGGGGGCAATAAGCTGACTTTGTATAAATATACAAAAGGATGAAGGCTATTGCTGAGCACATTGTAAGCCACCCTGAGTCTCCGGAGAAGGGTGGCATATAAATCAAATTTTAAAAAAAAAAACAATCAACCAATGGAACAGAAGTTGCCTTCGGAAGTTGTGGGAGCTTCATCACTTGAGACTTTCAAGAAAAGATTGGACTGCCAGAAAGGGCCATGATTGCGAACCTATGGCACATGTGCCACAGGTGGTACACGGAGCCATATCTGTGGGCACGCAAGCGTTGCCCTAGCTCAGCTTCGGCACACGCAGCTGATTTTTGGGCCTTCTGGGCCCACCAGAAGTCGGGAAACGGACTGTTTCCAGCTTCCAGAGGGCCTCTGGTGGGGTGAGGAAGGCCATTTTCACCCTTCCCAGGCTCCTAGAAAGGTTCTGGAGCCTGGGGAGGGCAAAAAATGGGTCTTGCAGTCCCACCGAAAGTCGGGAAACGAGCCGTTTCCAGCCTCCAGAGGGCCTTTGGGTGGGTGGGGAAGGCCGTTTTTGCTCTCCCCAGGCTCCAAGAAAGCCTCTGGAGCCTGGGGAGGGTGAAAAAAGGGCCTACCGGGCCCACCGGGCCATCGTGTGCCAAAAGCAGGGGGAACGGGGGGGTTGCATGCGTGGGGCGCATTGAATTATGGGTTCCCCCTGCTTTGGCACGCTCCCCCTGCTTTTGGCACGCAACGGCAAAAAGGTTAGCCAGCACTGGTGTAGGGTCTCCTGCTTGAACGGGGAAGGTTGGACTAGATGACCTATAAGGTCCCATCTGTTAATCTGTCCCTTCCAACTGTGTTACTCTGTTGTTTTGGGGTCTGCCATAAACGTGAACAGCCAAGGACTCTTCAGGTCTTCGGACACTCAAGGATTACCTGTAGTTGCATTGTCTGGTTGAATGTAGTATACAAGGAGCCATCCAGCTACGAACTAACCCAACATTTTACCTTGCATGTTATATGAACTTGAGGCCACCTTGAGGACCATCCAGAAGTTACAGTATGCAGCAGCGCAAGCAGTAATCGGCGCCTCTCTTTTTATGTCCATTTGTGACTGCTACTCTTGCTGTATTAGGGTTTTTTTTAAATACACATTTTTTATTTTAGTACAAATAATCCATCTTCCATTAAACAGTGTGTCATCTGGGTACAAAGGTTTGTGCAATAACAGTTAAAATTTACTTTACTTACTTTACTTTACTTTATTTGATTTATATACCGCCCTACTCCCGAAGGACTCAGGGCGGTGAACAGCCAAACAGTAAAAATACATAGATACAAAATTTAAAAACAAAGTAAAATCGAATTAAACAATTTGGCCCAGACAGATTAAAATACCCCAATCATTTTACAATCCTATTCATTATTTAATCTATTCTTAGCTTAATACCAATACTTTAAATATCTAATACTTTACATCCTCTTCTTAATTTGCTTAACTCTATTAACTATTTTCTATATTTTACTCATCTACTTTTATTTCTAATTTTTGTATTTGTCCTCTAACCATCGATAAAACGTTTCCCATATCGCATAATAACCAGTTTGTTCTTTCTCTTTAATTGCCAGTGTTAATCTGTTCATTTCTGCACATTCTAATATTTTCCTTATCATATTCTCCTCTGTAGGAATCTCTTCACTTTTCCAGTTTTGTGCAAATACAATTCTAGCTGTGGTTATTACATGAATAATCTATAAGTTTCTGGTAAGATTCCCAACAGAAATACTTCATAGTTGCCAGTCAGATTTCAGGCACAATTCAGAGTGTTGATTAATGGACTTTATGGCCCTAGTTATTTGAGAGACTGTCTGTCTCTAATTTCCTGCTTGCCTACTACATTCAGGCCCAATGAGTGTTGCTTCAGGTTCCTCCACTTAAACACCATCGTTTTGTGAGATCAAAGAAATGTCCCTTCTCTTGTTGTTGCCCACTGGGACAACATCCCCCAGAAATACATAGGGCACCCACTTTCCTCTGGGTGGCTCTTAGGACCTGCTCCTGTTTCCAGACCTGGGGGGTTAGCGTGCCTGAGGAGCCCTTATTATATTTATCGTGTTTTTATTGTTTGTATTGATGCGGTTGTTTTTAGTTTGGTCCGCCTTGTCTTATTTTATGTCTTTAAAACTAGGTTTTTTTTTTTTTTAATTATGTATTTGGATACCACAAACTGCCCAGAGTGTTTTGGAAAAGGGGCGGTTGTAATAAATTTAAGTAATATAATAATGTCCATTTTCGAATCAAAACATGTCCCTGTTCAGTTTTAAATTAAAGCTAGCTGGTTAGCATAGTTCAGATCATTAGGAAAAAAAGGAAGGGAAGCGGGGAAATAACAATTACAAAGTTGGAAGGGACCTTGGAGGTCTTCTAGATCAACCCCCACCCCCCTCAAGGAGGAGACCCTGTACCATTTCAGACAAGTGGTTGTCCAATCTCAACCTAGAAATGAGGAGGAACCAGGATTTTTTAATTTATTTTTTTAATTTCATTTATATGCCGCCCTTCTCCGAAGACTCAGGGCGGCTTACAATGTGCTCAGCAATAGCCTTCATCCTTTTGTATATTTATACAAAGTCAGCTTATTGCCCCCACAAACTGGGTCCTCATTTCACCTACCTTAGAAAGGACGGAAGGCTGAGTCAACCTTGAGCCTGGCGAGATTCGAACCCTGCAGTAATTGCAGGCAGCTGGTCTTAATAAGCTTAATAACAGGGTGCCTTAAACCCCTGTACCACCAAGGATGATTATCTTTATCTTTTCTTTATCTTTTCTTTGATTTATATACTGCCCTACTCCTGAAGGACTCAGGGTGGTGAACAGCCACAAGATAAAACACATAAATACAAAATTTAAAAGCAAAGTAAAATTGAATTAAACAATTTGGCCCAAGACAGATTTAAAACACCCCAATAATTTAAAACAGATTAAAATTTACATTTTAAAAAGGGAAAAAGGGAAAAGATTAGGCCAGGCCAGCCTGATGGAATAAAAAGGTCTTAAGAGCACAGCGGAAGGTGCGCAGATCCGGGATCCTCCGTATCTCCGGGGGGGAGCTCATTCCAGATAGTAGGTGCCCCCATAGAGAAGGCTCTCCTCCTGGGGGCCGCCAGTCGACATTGTTTGGCCGACGGCACCCGGAGGAGCCCCTCTCTGTGAGAGCGTACCGGCCGGTGGGAAGCTATTGGTGGCAGCAGGCGGTCCCGTAGATAACCAGGTCCTAACCATGTGGCTTAGCCATTTGGCCCGTAGATAACCAGGTCCTAAGCCAAGATTAGGAGACTGGAGGCTAAAACATATGATGAACGGTTGCAGGAACTGGGCATGGCTAGTCTAGTGAAAAGAAGGACCAGGGGAGACATGAGAGCCGTCTTCCAATATTTGAGGGACTGCCACAGAGAGGAGGGAGTCAACTATTCTCCAAAGCACCTGAAGGCCAGACAAGAAATAATGGATAGAAACTGATCTCGAGGAGAGATTCAACCTGGAAATAAGGAGAAATTTTCTTGCAGACATTTCATTCGAAGCACTGATGATGTAGCCTAGTTCGGTAATGAAAGGTCTGCAAGAAAAACCACCAAGCTCAGAGAGCACCAAGGACCCCCACAGAACATCCTTTCTTTGCACCCTTTCCACATTCAACCCTGGCATATCCTATTGTTCTGCCCCAGCTTCGGATTCCCAGAGAATGTGACACACATCAAGCTTCGCAAACACTGTTTAATTCCAAACAAACCCCTTTCAAGAATGCAGGCTTCCTGTGCAAATGGTCCTTATCAAAGTTATTAAGAACAAAGTCCGACAAAGGTTGGCAATCAGCCCAGAAAACCAGATATGAGAAGTCGCTCACTCTCCAAGATGCTCTGTAGTAATGAGACGTTGTTTCTAGCAAGAAAGCACTAATTGCGTGCGACTTAAATAGGCTAAGGGAGTGGCCAATTATCCTCAAGCCCTACTCTCGAGTAGACCTCCTCCTCCTGAGTAGCCACTCCTGCCTTTTGGCAGCCCTGCGTGCTCGAGCATTGAGGAGAGGCTCCTCCATTTCGCTCTCTCCACTGGAAGGAGCCTCTGGAGTTTCTGAAGGCCCAGGCTGAGTCTCTGCCTCTGGCATCACATCGTCTTCAGCCTCCTCGCTGTCCGACGCAAGCGCCGGCTGCGCAGGTTGCTGGTGCAACACCACACCAGCCTCCTCGTCATCGGGATCAGCCACGATCCGCACAGGCCACTGGCGGGCCACAACACTTATACAAGAGCTAGATAGCAACCAAACGGAGAAATTGCCAGAGATTTGGGCAAAACTCTGCCCATCACAGCAAACACCGACTAACTGGAAGGATCAGCGAGCTGTGTACCTGGAGAGAAGCTAAAGAGAAGGTCCCAAAGTTTATTGAAAACAATTGAGATGGTCAGAAAGTTTCTGTGGCTATCCAAAGTCCTGGAACACAGTTACCTAATCAAGGTAATTATTTCTGGATGCGGAGTAGATCGGACATGGTGTCCCCTATACAGGTCATCTTCAATTTACGACCACAATTGAGCCCAAAATTTTCTGTTGTTAAGTGACACATTTGTTAAGTGAGTTTTGTCCCCTTTTACAACCTTTCTTGCCTCACTTGTTAAGGGAATCACTGCAATTGATAAATTAGTAAGTTGTTAAGTGAATCTGCTTTCCACATTAACTGTGCTTGTCAAAAGGTTATAAAAGAGGATCACGTGGGAAGGACTGGAAAAAACCGGAAAAATTGGGGGGGGGGGAAAACTGGTTTTCCCCAAATTGTTATGGGTTTTTTTCCCCAGGCTTTCCCATCTTTATGACATAACCTTGGACATAGCAACGGTCATAAATATGAACCAGTTGCCAAGCATCTGAATTTTGATCACATGATCATAGGGATGCTGCAAAGGTCGTAATAATTCACTTTTTTTCAGTGCCGTTGCAACTTTGAATGGTCACTAAACGAACTGTTGTAAGTCGAGGACTACCAGCCAGGAGTGGGATTTGGGGGTCCTCTGAACTGCACAGAATATAACCCTGTCAATTTGCAAGACCTGACAGCGCTTAATTACAAATTCTTCCTTCCTTCCTCCCTCCCTCCCTCCCCTCCTCCATTTACAGTTCCAATCTTTTTATTTTTATTTATAGCTAATCTTCGGAGGGTAGGGTTTCAATCCGTGCTCAGACTGGAAGCTCCATACGTCATGCTGCTGGGGAAACAGCTGGGAATCCTAGCTATTTAAACAATATATAAATCATTTAATCTTGTACTGAGGGAGCAGAGGATGAGGGAAATGGCTCTTGGAGTTTTGAAATGACAGTATCAATGCAGGCCATAGCCGGACGCCCGCTGGGAATTGAAACAGCAGGGCAGCTGAGGAATTTTTGTCTTTTAATTTGGGGAGGTGGCAGTCAGATTTCTCAATAGGACCTTTTTTTTTCTCTTTTTTTTTTAAAGAAAAAAGCAGTGCAAAAGTTCATGTCTTCACTATCGGAAGTGTAGCTGGGTCTGTTTGAAACACAGACACCCTCCCCGATCGCAGCTTTGTGAACTCCGAAGGTTGGAGGAATTAAAAACTTGCATTAAAGGAAATGGGAGATTAGCATCCTGTCTTATTTGGGCCTATTTGCATATATTTGCTTCTTTCTTTTTGTACTTGATGCAAATGGGAACCGGCAGTTTTTGTACTGTACTAAAATGCAAAAGCAGCTGTTCCTAAGCGAAGCGATAGAAGAGAATTATTTGTAGCTCAGGGTTGAGATGAAGGGTCCTCGGTGCTCTCCGAGGTTGGTTATTTTTCTCGCAGACGTTTCATTACCCGATTAGGTAACATCATCAGTGCATCAGTGCTTCTAGCATCCGTCTCCTTTTGGCTCATCGTCTGTCATCTGCTGCTTTCTCCAACTGTCCTGCAAATTCTCAAGTTGCTTCTTCTTTTTTCTTAGAATGATGTGAGGCTCAAAATTAACTGTCGTTTTCTTTCTTTCTTTCTTTCTTTCTTTCTTTCTTTCTTTCTTTCTTTCTTTCTTTCTTTCTTTCTTTCTTCCTTCCTTCCTTCCTTCCTTCCTTCCTTCCTTCCTTCCTTCCTTCCTTCCTTCCTTCCTTCCTTCCTTTCTTTCTTTCTTTCTTTCTTTCTTTCTTTCTTTTGTAGTCCAATTTATATGCCGCCCTTCTCTGTAGACTCAGGGTGGCTTACAATGCATTATAGCAATAGCCTGCATACTTTTTTGTATATACCTGCTTATTAGGGCTTTCGGGGGCCCCTAAGCGGTGTTGTTCTATACAAAGTTGGTTTATTGCCTCCACAATCCAGGTCCTCAATTTACCTACCTCAAAAGGATGGAAGGCTGAGTCAACCTTGAGCCTGGTGAGATTCGAACTTGCACTAATTGCAGGCAGCTGGCAGCTAAGTGCTAGCACTTAACAGCACTTTAGTCCGCTGTACCACCGAGGCTCAGTAAGGCCTCTTTAGTCCGCTGCACCACCGAGGCTCTTCCCCTTACAGCAGGGGTGTCAAACTCAAGGCCCCCGGGCCAGATTTGGCCCACCGGCTGCTTAGATCTGGCCCACAGGACAAGCCTGGAAATATCAAAAGGACTGTCCCACGGTGCCTCTGCCAGCCAAAAACGGCTGGAGACTCTACATGTCCTTAATCTCTACATTATGGAATTGAGACTGTTTGTGCCAAAAAGTAAATCTCCCTTTGTCTGGAATACCCTGTTTCCCCGAAAATAAGACCTCCCCGGATAACAAGCCCAATCGGGCTTTTTTTTTGGCTTTAATTTATATGCCGCCCTTCTCCGGAGACTCAGGGTGGCTTACAATGCGTTAAGCAATAGCCTTCATACTTCTGCATATTTATACAAAGTCAGTTTATTGCCCCCACAATCTGGGTCCTCATTTCACCTACCTTTGAAAGGATGGAAGGCTGAGTCAACCTTGAGCCTGGTGAGATTTGAACTTGCAGTAATTGCAAGCAGCAGATGTTAATCTGTTAATAACAGTGCTTTAGTCCACCGTACTATAGGCTCTTGAGCGCATGTGCTAAAATAAGCTCCCCCCGAAAATAAGCCCTCCCCCAAAATATTTAACCGCATGGACAGCCGGTCCCTGCCATTTCCTCTGGTTAGGGTTAGGGAGACAGAGCTGGAAATCAGGTAAGACGGCAAGAGGAGCCCCGTCTTGCTCCATGCACCCCAAAATAATAAGACCTTGAAAATAAGGCTAAGCGCTTATTTCGGGGTTCAAAAAAATATAAGACAGGGTCTTATTTTCGGGGAAACACATAGCTGATTTGAATAAAAAAAAGGAAAAAAATGCATCTTGAGCCTGTGTCAAATGTCCACCATGGCCACACACCCACCACGACCCCCCGGCCCTCTGAGGTCAAACACAACCCTGATGCTGCCCTCAATGAAATCGAGTTTGACACCCCTGCCTTATAGGTAGGCCTCGACTTACAACAGTGGTGGGTTGCTACCGGTCTCCTGGATTCTAACCTGGTACTTTCACCACTAGACCAAACTGGCTTCATTACTTTGAAATTTGTATTGTATTTTGAATCTTACCCTACTCTTCTGCACCTTGACTAACATTGTGGATCTCAGTGTTAATATTGAGTCTGTCATCTGCATCTCCATAACTGTCTGCTTTGGCTCTGCATTGAAACAAGACAAACACAGACTTCAGAGGATAATTAGAACTGTAGAAGAAACAATGGCTACCAACCTGCCTTCCATTGAGGACCTGTATACTGCACGAGTCAAAAAGAGGGCTGGGAAAGTATTTACAGACCCCTCGCATCCTGGACATAAACTGTTTCAACTCCTACCCTCAAAACGACGCTATAGAGCACTGCACACCAGAACAACTAGACAGAAGGACAAGTTTTTTCCCCATGTCATCTGCTTAACAACTAATTCCCACAACACTGTCAAATAATTTACTAAGACTGTATTACTATTCTTCTTCTCTTCCTTACTAGTATCTATCTCTTCCCACTTATGACTATAACCACGTGCTTGTACCTTTCAATTAATATTGTTTTTACTTGTTTGATAGTACGATTTGATAGTAACCTTGACTATCATTAAGTGTTGTATCTTTTTATTCTTGATGAATGTATTTTATTCTCCTTATGTACACTCAGAGCATATACACCAAAGACAAAATTCCTTGTGTGTCCAATCACACTTGGCCAATAAAAAATTCTATTCTATTCTATTCTATTCTATTCTATTCTATTCTATTCTATTCTATTCTATTCTATTCTATTCTACCCTACCCTACCCTACCCTACCCTACCCTACCCTACCCTACCCTACTCTACTCTACTCTACTCTAACATGAGATGGAGAAAAGGTTTAATATGGCCACATGTGGTCTCACTATAAAACTGGTGATAAAACATTCCTACACAACATAAAGAATCAGCACATGGTCACCACGGTAGAGAAATTCCTAGGGATATATTGATTACTGAGGAAATGGGGAAACGGGGTTTGTTTGTAGCTTATTCTAACTCTGTGACAGAACACGATGGGCAAAGAATGTTAACCCAGTAGTTACGGTGTCGAGGTTTTATTTAATGCATGGTTTTGTTTCAAATTTCACTGTGTCTACACATTTTATCCTACCAGCAAGACCAGGGTCATCATAATATAACAATAAGCATACCTAAGCATAGATTTTTTTTAAGATTACCTATTTATTTCCTTAATCTGGACTTTTTATCATTAACCCAGGCAATCTGTTGTAATAATATACTTCATTTTTGTTTCACAAATGTGGTAGATGGGAAGAAAACCCCTTGAGCAAGGAGAATTCGGCCTAGGATCACATACTGTCAAAAAAATGACAATATTGTTGAAGAGAGAAACTTCAAACCATATAAAGCATCGATCTAAAAAGAGAAAATTCTGGTCTTTTGCTATTGTTGAGCATGTCTGGTTCTTTTTATTTTACATTGGTGCCTAGAAATTTGAAGCAGTTTTTGGAGGGGGGGAGGGAAAGGAGCTTTCAAAAAGTGCTTGTTACTGTCATGGAAACCTTTATGGGTAGTCCTCGACTTACAACAGTTCATTTAGTGACCGTTCAAATTTACAACAGCATTGAAAAATGTGACGTAGGACTGTTTTTCCACAGTTACGACTTTTGCAGCAAACCCCCCCCCCCCACATGGTCACGTGATCAAAATTCAGATGCTTGGCAACTGACTCATACTTATGACTGCTTCAGTCATACCCAGGGTCATGTGGTCCCCTTTTGCGACCTTCAGCGAGGAAGCCAGAACCGAGTTACTAATTTAACAACTGCAGTGATTCACTTAAACAACTCAGGCAAGAGAGGTGGTAAAATGTGGCAAAACCAGAGGTAAAATGCACTTATCTTTGCTACCGGATTGGAAATGTGAGCGTGCACGCCTCTTCTGTGCATGCGCAGAGGGTCAAAAACGGGACAATAACATCCCAGTTGATAGGCGGAGCTTCCCGCCGCCGGTCCTACCGGCTCACACGAACCGGATCCGGCCGGATTTCATTGCTGGGCAAAACTCCCTTAACAAATATCTCACTTAACAGCAAAATTTGGGTCATAAGTCGAGGACAACCTATATTTAGAAGCAGAAATATACATCTCTTGAACATCAATGGCCTTTTCTTTCTTCTTCTTCTCCCTGGAGTTCATCAAAGAACTTCAAGAAAACACAATAATTTTCTTTTCATTCTAGTTCCCTTGTGGTGGCCAATACAAAAGTAGAGGAAAGCACTGAGGACTTTTTCTTGTTTTGACATAAAGCCGAAAGATGATCGGCCACAGGAAAGGAACAAGGTGCAAAAATCTCTGGGAATGGCGATGTTTTAAAGCAGTGGCATAATTTTCTCAGTCGCCGAAGTTAGGGGCCTTAAAATGTTACAGCTTATTGTTATTCCGAGTTGATAATCTCTCCTTTGCTTTAATAATTTTTCCTCATGCCTGGATGGTCCGTGAGTTGCACGATAATCACTCACACAGCTTTGTAATCAATGCCCAAAGTAATAGGATTCCGCTGGCCAACGGCAATTAATAAATTTGTGTCTTTTTTTTTTTTTTAAAACACTAGCAAGTCGGGCCTGAAATACGACTGACTGGCTTTTGCTCATTTGCATATTTATTGCAGTGGAAAAATTCTCGCGGAATGATTGATGTGGAGCTCGCCTCTTGAATTCCAAGCAGCGCATTATTATGAAATGAAAAATGCCGGCCATACAGTTGATTAAAGTTGAAGACAGTGGAATCAGTGTTTTTTAAGATTGTGGGAGAATTAAAGGCATATTTTAATAGATGTTGACAAGAAGTGAACTAACAAAAGCAAAGCAAAGGATTTGCTTGAAAAGATTTAATCAAACGTGTTTCTTGGAGGATTAATTGTCAGGGATGATGGGGGGGAGGAAGAGAGAGAGAGAGAGAGAGAGAGAGAGAGAGGCGGGTAAGGTGGGGAGGGGGCTGGCTTGGGGTTTGAATGAGGAGTATTGTTCTTGGGCCAACGTATTGGGCATTGTGTTTGACCTATGTTTTAACTTGGTTCTGGAGCAGTTGGTGAAGGAGAAGGCTCCCTTTGAAAGGATACAGGTGGTCCTCGCTTTACCTCAGTTCATTTATTTTTATTATTATTATTATTATTATTATTATTATTATTATTATTATTATTATTATTATTATTATTATTATTATTATTATTATTATTTATTGGTTAATCTTTAGTGAGATTCACAGCCTTTGAGGCTGGTTAATAGCTCAGCAGCTCGAGTCCTAACCAAGGACCTAGGAACTGTTATTGTTGGAGGATGTAAGCTGTTCCGAGTAAGGTGGTTTTTTGTACAGTCAAAATGTTCAAGTCCGGCAAATTTAGAATTTCTAAATAGCGGGGTAGCCCTTTGGGTATTGCTCCAAGGGCTCCAATTACAATCGGGACAACACACGATTTCTTTTTCCACAGTCGCTCAACTTCAATTTGTAAGTCCCGGTACTTTGTGATTTTTTCTTGCTGCTTTATCTTATTATTATTATTATTATTATTATTATTATTATTATTATTATTATTATTATTTATTGGATTTATATGCCGCCCTCTCTCCAAAGGACTCAGGGCGGCTTACATCAACGAAACAATCCCAATAAATACAAATTAAAACAGACTAAAACCCAATTTAAAACATTGGACCCCATTAGTCCTGGCTAGGGCGTTTAAACAGCCAGGTCTTAAGCTCGCGGCGGAAGGTACGAAGGTCGGGGGCCAGCCGAAGACCCACCGGAAGTTGATTCCAAAGGGTGGGCGCGGCCACAGAGAAGGATCTACCCCTCGGGGTCGCCAGCTGACATTGTCTAGCCGACGGCACCCTGAGTAGGCCCTCTCTGTGGGAACGCACCGGGTGATGGAAAGTCGATGCTGGTTGCAGGTGGTCCGACAGATATCCTGGGCCTAAGCCATGAAGGGCTTTATAGGTTAACACCAGCACCGTGAATCTCACCCGGAGGGCAACCAGCAACCAATGCAAGTCGCGCAGGAGAGGTGTAACATGGGAGTATCGGGATCCTCTCATTACAACCCGTGCGGCCGAATTCTGCACCAGCTGAAGCCTCCGAGTGGTGTTCAAGGGCAGCCCCAGATAGAGAGCATTGCAGTAGTCAATCCAGGAGGTGACTAACGCATGAGTGACTGTGCATAGGGCATCACGGTCCAAATATGGGTGCACCAGGTGAACCTGGGCAAACGCTCCCCTGGTCACGGCTGTTATATGCTCCTCCAAACCCATTTAGTGACCGAAGTTAACAGTGGCACTGAAAAAAGTGACTTATGACTGTTTTTTTCGCACATAGTACCGTTGAAGCAGTCGCATGATCAAAATCCAGAAGCTTGGCAACTGACTCGTATTTATGACGGTTGCAGTGTCCCGCGGGGGGTCACGCGATCCCCCTTTTGCCCTCTTCTGACAAGCAAGGGTCAACGGGGAAGCCATATTCACTTAACAACTGTGTTACTAACTTAACAACCGCAGTGATTCGATTATCCGCTGTGGCAAGAAAGGTCGTAAAATTGGGGGAGGGGGTTTAAAATTCACCTAACAAATGTCTCGGTTAGCAACAGAAATTTGGGGCTCAGTTGTGGTTGTAAGTCGAGGACTACTTGTGCTCCCTGTTTTTCTCCTGAATGTTCAAATCAGTTAGCAAGGAAGGGCAGGTGTTTTGGGCCTCAGTAAATTTTTCCAAAGGGAAGATCTGAAAGGACCTTTATCCACATTTGTGATATTTCCTCAATTGTAGTCGAAAAGCCACGCGGTGGCTCAGTGGCTAAGATGCTAAGCATGTCGATCAAAAGGTTGGCAGTTCAGAGGTTCAAATCCCTAGTGCCGTGTAACGGGGTGAGCTCCTGTGACTTGTCCCAGCTTCTGCCAACCTAGCAGTTTGAAAGCATGTAAAAAATGCAAGTAGAAAAATAGGGACCACCTTTGGTG
Source organism: Pituophis catenifer annectens (assembly GCF_029215685.1). Lineage (NCBI taxonomy): Eukaryota > Metazoa > Chordata > Lepidosauria > Squamata > Colubridae > Pituophis > Pituophis catenifer. The sequence goes on from NW_027256881.1 coordinate 4,880,240, forward strand.
GGAAGGGAACAGCGTTCCGTGCGCCTTTGGCGTTGAGTCATGCCAGCCACATGACCACGGAGACGTCTTTGGACAGCGCTGGCTCTTCAGCTTTGAAACGGAGATGAGCACTGCCCCCTAGAGGTGGGAACGACTAGCACATATGTGTGAGAGGAACCTTTACCTTTACTTTAGTCTAAAAGTAAGATAACTTTTCCTCCCCTGTCCAAGTAGTCTAGTTAGGTATGTACAGCTTATCCTTATGATTTACTAGGGGGCTGCTAGTATTTATAGGATGTGTGTGGGGAGGAGATTTACAAACGTTAAAAACCCTCTCAGAGATACATCATCCTCCATGCTGGAGTTGGAACACCATGAAATGCCCCTCCTTGGAGGTAACAGGTAGTCCTCGAATTACGACCACAATGGAGCCCAAAATTTCTGTTGCTAAGTGAGGCAATTGCTAAGTGAGACAGTCGTTAAGTGAATTTTGCCACATTTTACATCCTTTTTTTTTGCCACAGTTGTTAAAGTTAGTAACACGATTGTTAAGTGAACCTGGCTTCCCCATTGCCTTTGCCTGTCAAAAGATCGCAAAAGGGGATCTCGCAGGAACCCCAGGACACTGCCACGGTCGTAAATATGAAACAGCTACCAAGCGTCCAAAGTTTGATCACGTGACCACGGGGATGCTGCAACGGTCGTAAGTATGAAAATCACAGAAGTCCCTTTTTTTCAGTGCTGCTGTTAACTTTGAACAGTCACTATAAATGAACTGTTATAAGTCAAGGACTGCCTCTATTTTCTCTCTCCCCTTCCCCCCCCCTCAGGTTTCCCATCAGGAAGGAACAATATCACTGTGTTTCAGAGGTGAAATCCAGCAGGTTCTGACAGGTTCTAGAGAACCGGTAGTGGAAATTTTGAAAAATTCGTAGAACCAGTAGTGGAAATTTTGATTAGTTCGGGGGACCGGCAAATACCACCTCTGGCTGGCCCCAGAGTGGGGAGGGAATGGAGATTTTGCAGTATCCTTCCTCTGCCACGCCCACCAAGCCACACCACGCCCACCAAGCCACACCCACAGAACCGGTAGTAAAAAAAAATTGGATTTCACTACTGCTGTGTTTTACCAGAAACGTAAGGTGCACGCTGGAACGTCCTCACAACAAGACTTCCCCCTTTTTTTTTTTAATCGTTCCCTCCCTAAAACGCGAAGGCTTCTGCTCCGTCTCAGCAGGCTCAGCAAGGATGGTACAAGTTACTTGTTGAGCTTTGTGGTCAAGTGGAAACTCCACTCCTTGGTTTCCTGTGATCCAATTCCAGTACCTTCAGTCGCAATAAATTTCCACTTTCCCAATACTTCAGCTGTGAGCGAGGTAGAATTCTGCAGAATTTTTTTTAAAAAATTTGATTTATATGCTGCCCTTCTCCGGAGACTCAGGGCAGCTTACAATGCGTTAAGCAATAGCCTTCATCCTTTTGTATATTTATACAAAGTCAGCTTATTGCCCCCACAAACTGGGTCCTCAATTTACCCACCTTAGAAAGGATGGAAGGCTGAGTCAACCTTGAGCCTGGGGAGATTTGAACTTGCAGTAATTGCAGGCAGCAGATGTAAGTGGATGTTAATTAGTCTGCTGAGCCACCAGAATTCCCCATTGAAGACTGTCCTCTTTTGAAGGCACCTTAAGAACGGTTGAATTTTCGTTTCATGCAAGTGAAAGCCAGGGGTTGCTATCAGGTGAATTCTGCTTTTGTCAACCTCGATCTAACTCAGGGGTGTCCAGCCTTGGGAACCTTTAAGACTTGTGGACCTCAACTCCCAGAATTGGGTTTGAGGTATAGATTCCTGACTTTACAGCAGGGATATCCAAGCCTGACAACTGTTGTGGCTCCGTTACCTGAGCCTGTGTCATCGGCAGGAGAGGACTCCGAGAGTGAAGGAGAGGAGTTGGCAAGGCCTCCCTCTCCAGGACCCTCCTCTCTGGCAATGCCTTCGGTGTCCGCCGAAGGGCAAGAGATAGGGCCAGGGCCAAGCACGTCCGTACAGCCACAGGTGGACAGTGATGAGGGAAATGAGTCTTGGCTGGATCCTCAGCAGTATCGCAGAGATAAGCGCGCGCAACAGAAGAAGAGGCGTGCCAGAGATTAAGCTGAGTCACTGGACCACACCCCACAGGGTATAAAAGGGGGTGAGGTGGCCATTCATACTCTGTGACGGACAAAACTAACTACTATCAAGTCACATTGCATCTTTGGAAACAGCAATATCGGCCTTGGATTTATTTTACGAACTGGACAATTCTTGACTGTGTGTATTTTGTTTATTGAGTAAAGTTCTTGGCAAGCAGCTACTGGGTTGCTGCCAAGCTTCTTATCGGAAGAATTGGTTGTCTGCCAGTTTATTTAACCCCCGGCTGTCTGTTTGTGTGCGTGTGTGAGACGGGGACAGAACAACAACTTTAAGACTGGTGGACTTCAACTCCCAGAATTCCTCAGCCAGCCATGCATGCATGGCTGCCTGGGGAATTCTGGGAGTTGAAGTCCACCAGTCTTAAAGTTGCCAATGTTAGACACCCTTGATGTACTTTTTTCCCTGCATATCTAGCACTGTGTTAGGCACAGTTCTGCAAAGGGCTAGTGGCTTCAGAGGTTGTGGGTGCTCCCATCACAGGAGGCTTTCAAAAAGAGACCGGACAACCATTTGTCTGAAATGGTATAGGTTCTCCTGCTCAAGCAGAGATTTGGACTAGAAGACCTCCAAGGTCTCTTTCGACTCTATTATTTTATCTTCTAGTAGAAAACAACAGCTTGATTTTTACCTATCAAAGGCGTATTAGGTCTTGTTGGTTCTCCTGCTATTTTTCCCTCAGCTTCTGGTTATCTCCTTTCATGTTTAGTTTCTTTTTCTCCCTTAGTCTTTTCCAACTTTCTTTCTTTCTTTCTTTCTTTCTTTCTTTCTTTCTTTCTTTCTTTCTTTCTTTCTTTCTTTCTTTTTCTTTCTGTCTTTCTTTCATTCATTCATTCATTCTGTCTGTCTGTCTGTCTGTCTTCCTGTCTTTCCTTCCTTCCTTCCTTCCTTTTTCTTTCTTTCCTTTCCTTTTCTTTCTTTCTTTCTTTCTTTCTTTCTTTCTTTCTTTCTTTCTTTCTGTCTTTCATTCATTCATTCATTCATTCTTCCTGTCTTTCCTTCCTTCCTTCCTTCCTTCCTTCCTTCCTTCCTTCCTTCCTTCCTTTTTCTTTCTTTCCTTTCCTTTCCTTTCCTTTCTTTCTTTCTTTCTTTCTGTCTTTCATTCATTCATTCATTCATTCTTCCTGTCTTTCCTTCCTTCCTTCCTTCCTTCCTTCCTTCCTTCCTTTTTCTTTCTTTCCTTGTTTCCTTTTTTTCTTTCTTTCTTTTTTCTTTCTCTTTCTTTCTTTTCTCCTTCCTTCCTTTTTTCTTTCCTTCTTTCTTTCTTCTTTCTCCTTCCTTCCTTCCTTCCTTCCTTCCTTCCTTCCTTCCTTCCTTCCTTCCTTCCTTCCTTCCTTCCTTCCTTCCTTCCTTCCAGTATTGTTGGCCGCCTTGAGATCTCACCAGCGAAAAGACTGAGGGCTAAATGCGGTGCTCAGGGTCTTTAATAAAAGAGGCAGTAGGATAAACAAAACCTTGAAAATGCAAGAGATGGAAACCTGGGAATAAAAGGCCTAGCAGTAAAATTAAACAGCGGGACTCGCCCCGATTGATAGAACTCATCAGGCTTAGATGGGCTTTTGAAAATTGAATAAAAATGTCCTCCTGTCAACGGGCAGAGATAACAGAAAGAGGGCTGGTTTGGTTGCCTTTGGCAGTCGGTGTGGCATCGAGGCTGCATTCTGAATTGATGAATCTCGGCTGCCTTCGTCCCTCTTCCATTAATTCTTCTGCTGCTTTAGGTTAGACTTCCTCTTGACATCCATACTTATCCTTAAATAACTGTGGTGCAAGGGTTATTGTCCCTTGCAAGAGAAATACTGTGCAAGAGAAATAATTTGAAACTGGGGGAACTGCTATTCTTAGCACGCAATTCTCCCGTGACATTAATACAGAATAGAATAACAGAGTGGGAAGGGACCTTGGAGGTCTTCTAGTCCAGGGGTGTCAGCCTCGAATTCATTGACGGCCACATCAGGATTGTGGTTGACCTCTGGAGGCCGGGTCCGCGTGGCCGGGTAGTCACAGCAGACTGCGTGGGTGTGGCCAGGGTGAGCATGGCCAGCTCGATGTCACTCATGTCGGGGCGGGGTGCCTGTGGTGGGCCTGGGGGATCCATTGTTTCCAGCACGCACCCAGGGAGCAAAGTGGGGGCAGCCCCTTGCTGGTTCCAGGGGGGCCCCGCGGATCTGACTGCGTTCCAGCCTCGATGGCCGCCACCAAGTTGTAAATCAGCACTCAGCTGGGCTGGGGCCGGGGGCCGATCTTTTGCTGTTTCCATGGCAGCCCCACAGGCCAGATCTAACCACTTTGAGAGCTGGAACCGGCCTGCAGACCTTGAGTTTGACACCCCTGTTCTAGTCTAACCTTGCGTTCAGGCAGGAAACCTTATATCCGTGTTGGCGAACCTATGGCACGCGTGCCGCAGGTGGCATGCAGAGCCATATCTGTGGGCACGCGAGCATTACCCTAGCTCAGCTCCAGCATGCAAGTGTGCACCGGCCAGCTGATTTTCAGGCCTTCCGGGCCCACTGGAAGTTGGGAAACAAGCCATTTCCAGCCTCCAGGGGGAGGGGGAAGCCCATTTTCGCCCTCCCCAGACTTCAAGAAAGCCTCTGGAGCTTGAGGAGGGCGAAAAATGGGTCTACCTGGCCTACCGGTAGCCTTTTTGCCATCGTGTGCCAAAAGCACAGTGGGGTTGCACGCGCATGTGGGGGGGGTCACACATGCATGCGGGGGGGGGCACTGGGGGGCATTGAATTATGGATGTGGGCACACGAGGGTGCGACCCCCCCCCCCGCACTCCCCCTGTTTTTGGCACACGACTGCAAAAAGGTTAGCCATCACTGCCTTATATCATTTCAGATAAACGGTTGTCCAATCTCTTGTTAAAAGCTTCCAGTGTTGGAGCACTCACAACTTCTGGAGGCAAGTCGTTCCACTGATTAATTGTTCTGTCAGGAAATTTCTCCTCAGTTCTAGGTTGCTTCTCTCCTTGATTAGTTTCCACCCATTGCTTCTTGTCCTGCCCTCAGGTGCTTTGGAGAATAGCTTGACTCCCTCTTCTTTGAGGCAGCCCCTGAGATATTGGAACACTGCTATCATGTCACCCCTAGTCCTTCTAAACTAGACATACCCAATTCCAGCAAACCGTTCTTCATATGAAGAACGGTTGAAGAGCTGAAGAAGCTTCTTGGAGGAGTGGGGCCGTGAGTGCCTGTGATGCTTGCTTGCGGTGACGCTGTCGCGAGTGGAGCTTCTCACGTGGCCCAATGGCCAATAGGCTGTGGCCCAGTGGTGATCCGCGGCCCACAGGTTGGGACCCCTGATTTATACAAATAAAGCAGAGGAATGGGTGGATGAATAGGATCAGCTTGAAGAAAACTTTACAAGTAAAAACCCAAAGGTGCTTTTTTTCCCCCAAGAGGCAACTGGATTTTCTGATTTTTCTTTGAAGACGTTTCGCTTCTCATCCAAACTTCTTCAGCTCTGACTGGATGGTGGGGAATGGAAGGACAACCATGATCTGGATGAATCTCTGTAGACGTTCTTTATATGTTTTAGCTCCAGTCCCTTAATCATGTTTGTTTGCTCGTCTAGTAAAATGACAATTTTCCCAACCTCCCAGTCTGTAGGCCCATAGCCCACAATGAACAGAGATGATAGTAGGGGTAATACGGCAACTCGGTCCCTCTCTCTTAGCCCTTTCAGAAACTGGCATCCAGAGCAGAAGTAATACATATGTTGCCGTCTCTCTGCATGTGCCAGTTGTCAGCGGCAGGGATGCCTCCCCTCCTTCCCCCTCCCCCTTTTAATACATCTCCAGCGCCTTCACCATTCAGGAATAAATATGTAATGTGCTTGATGGCAAAAATAATTCCCCCCACTTTATCTCGGCTTTGTTCCTCTGGAGAGCTTGCCTGCCATTCCTCCGGCACGGTGATATGATGCCTCCTTTTGTGGCCTTCTTGTCGCTGGCTAAAACCACTGTTCGGAATGAATGGGCTGGCTCTTTTTGACTTGCTAAAGCTGGCAAGAGGGAGACAGACTGGATACTAGAATGTGCAGAAATGAATAGATTAACACAAGCAATTAAAGAAAAGGAAGAATCTGACTATTATAGTGGTGTTAGTTGCGAAGTCGTGTCCGACCCGTCGCGACCCCATGGACAACGTTCCTCCAGGCCTTCCTGTCCTCTACCATCCTCTGGAGTCCATTTAAGCTCACGCCGACTGCTTCAGTGACTCCATCCAGCCACCTCGTTCTCTGTCGTCCCCTTCTTCTTTTGCCCTCCATCTTTCCCAGCATTAGGCTCTTCTCCAGGGAGTCCTTCCTTCTCATTAGGTGGCCAAAGTATTTGAGTTTCATCTTCAGGATCTGGCCTTCTAAAGAGCAGTCAGGGTTGATCTCCTCTAGGACTGACCGGTTGGATCGCCTTGCAGTCCAAGGGACTCGCAGGAGTCTCCTCCACCACCAGAGTTCAAAGGCCTCAATTCTTTGGCGCTCAGCCTTCCTTATGGTCCAACTTTCACAGCCATCCATTGCAACTGGGAAAACCATAGCCTTGACTATACTGTTATAATATATGGCAGGTTTTTTATCAATGATTAGAGAATAAAGATGAAAATTAGAAATAAAAGTAGAGGAGTGAAATATGGAAAATGTATTAGCAAAGTTAAATAAGTTGAGGATTGTCATAATGCTAGGTATGCTATGTATTAGTATTAATTTAAGAATAGATAAAATAATGAACATGGCTGTAAATTTTAATTGTTATTGCACAAAAGATTTTGTACCCAGACAACACACTGATTAATGAAAGATGAAATGTTTGTATTAAAATAAGATTAAAAAAAACATTTAAAAAATAAGAGGGAGGGAGGCATGCAGGCACAGGATAAATGGGAAATGTGTTCTGGGCTGTTTCCTTACCGCTAATCCAGAAACGTGGCTTCTAGATTTAAATATAAACAGACTAGTCTATCCATTTCTCCTAATGGCGGTATGGAAGAGGCCCTAATTTGGGAAATAGTATTTCTTTGCATGGAGAAGGCCATACCTTCCACCTCCAGAATCTCCTGTCAGAACTGATGGCTCAAAGTCGTTTCTTAGGCTTTGCAAACCTTCCACTAATAATTCATCAAGATTGCATGTTTCTCAGATATAGGAAGCCCTTCATTGGATCTCATTGTCTCTATTCAGTGTTTCTCAGCCTTGGCAACTTGAGATATGTGGACTTCAACTCCCAGAAGTCTCCAGCTGGCTAGAGACTTCTGGGAGTTGAAGTCCAAACAGCTTAAAGTTGGAAAGTTTAAGAAATATTGTTCCAGTTTAATATGTTTATGGAGATTCTCAAGTCATCCCGGTCATGGTTGTCCCAAAGGTGTTTTTTCTCAAGAGGCAACTGGAATTTGTTGTTGTTTTTTGAAGACGTTTCGCTTCTCCATCCAAGAAGCTTCTTCAGCTCTGACTGGATGGTGGGGAAACGGAAGGATTCGATATTCCTTGCAGACTGCTGGTCATTTGCATCCTTTTAGATAATTGTGGAGGCCACTGGAGGTTTGTCTGTGGCATCAGAGTCACCTGAGTGGTGCAAATGGGTGTGGAACCTTCTTGGAACTGCTGAAAGGACCGTGTTGACTGGAGATAGATGATGTCTTACAGTCCCCCTCTGTCGAGAGAGGGCTGCTCAATTTTGACATAGATGGCTTCTTTGACTCCTCTTTCAAACCAGCTTAATAATTTTGGTTCCAGTTTAATAGCTTGAGGCACGAGCTCTTCATAAGTGGTTCGGGAGCTACCTGCGGTATGGAACTATGAGACTAGTGATCTAATTTAGTGGAAGGCAGCTTTTTGTCTTTTCTTTCTCTCTTCATTCTCTGTCAACTTCCTTTACGACAATTGGCCATTCCAGAATTCTTCTGAGGAGGTTGTCAGCTTTGCGAGGCAGTCCAGATAAGAAGCATGTACAGGTAGTCTATGATGAACAACAGGTAGTCCTGACTTATGGGCCCATAGTTAAGCCTGGTCAGGTGCAAGAAATCAGGAAACAAGGCAGTTCAAGTGACTGTAGGTTAATTGCATGTTAATGGTCTCTGCAAGAATCTGAACTGCTCAAATACACTTTGGATAATATTTTACAAACTTTAGGAATTACCTAAGCATTATATATAAAGGAAAAATACGTTTTCTTATCTGCGTTAAGAGAAAGTTAAAGAAATGTATAGAGAATCTCTACAGGCTTTCAGGGGTGGAGAAGTCTTCCTCTGAGCAATATCCCAACCTGTCAGGTTCTCGACAACCTCTTCTCCTATCAAGTGGGTAGCATTCCTCGCAGAGTCGTCTTAACGCACTTTCTCGTTTTGCTCCGCAGGTTACAAAGCGTTAAAGGCTTTGCTGAGAAGCCTGGTGGATCTTCAGGATGAGCTGTGGCACCAGAACTCGGGGACCAGACATTTGGTAACAGGACAAAAGAAAGAGGAGAGGTAAAAAAAGATACCGATGGCGGTGGCTGGGCAACGGGCGGGCAAAGGCCACAAAACACCTTTCCAACATAGGGGCGGAGGGCAGGAAAAAATGAGATGGGGGTCATCCCTTGAACCCAACTTGCAATCGCAATTGAGCCAAAAATTTCTGTTGCGAAGCGAGATGGTCGTTAAGTGAATTTTGCCACACTGTACGGCCTTTCTTGCCAACGTTGTTAAGTGAATCACCGCAGCTGTTAAGTTAGTAACACGGTTGTTAAGTGAATTTGGATTCCCCATTGACTTAGGCATGTTCAGCATCTGGTGGCACAACCCCGAAGCTACAGGCAAGTGAACAGATTAACAGAGTTGGAAGGGACCTTGTAGGTCATCTAGTCCAACCCCCCGCCCAAGCAGGAGACCCTACATTATTTCTGACAGATGGCAGTCCAGTTCTCTTCTTGAAAGCCTCCAGTGATGAAGCTCCCACAACTTCTGAAGGCAACCAATAATTGATTGCTCTCAGTGTCAGAAAATTCCTCTTTATTTCTAGGTTGAATCTCTCCTTGATCCGTTTCCATCCATTATTCCTTATCTAGCCTTCAGGTGCTTTGGAGAATAGCTTGACTCCTTCCTCTCTGTGGCAGCCCCTCAAATATTGGAAGACTGCTATCATGTTTCCCCTTATCCTTCACTAGACTAGACATGCCGAGTTCTTGCAACCATTCATCATATGTTAGCTCCCGTCCCCTAATCATCCTGGTTGCTCTCCTCTGCACTTTTTCTAGAGTCTCATTTAAGCTAATTTAAGAGAAATTGAAATTTAATTTCGTGTAAGGAATTCTTGGGAGTTGATGTCCGCAGGTTGTAAAATTGCCATAGTGGCCCCCCACCTGTGATTTAAACTTAGAAACCTGGTCATGAGTGGCCTTATTTATTGAGGCCGAAAAGGAGCCAATTCTGAAAAAATCTGGCAACAGCAATGTCTTGATTTAGGGGTGGGAAGGCACTGGAAGACCACAATGAGGCTTCTGAAATAATACCTCGCTTGCCCAGTTATATATAAAGGTAAAGGTTCCCCTTGCACATATGTGCTAGTCGTTCCTGACTCTAGGGGGCGGTGCTCATCTCCGTTTCAAAGCCGAAGAGCCAGCGCTGTCCAAAGACGTCTCCGTGGTCATGTAGCCAGCATGACTCAACGCCAAAGGCGCACGGAACGCTGTTCCCTTCCCACCAAAGGGGGTCCCTATTTTTTCTACTTGCATTTTTAAATGTGCTTTCGAACTGCTAGGTTGGGAGAATCTGAGACAAGTCACGGGAGCTCACCTCGTTACGCGGCGCTAGGGATTCGAACCGCTGAACTGCCGACCTTTCGATCGACAAGTTCAGTGTCTTAGCCACTGAGCCACCATGTCCCTTATATAGATATATTTCCATTCTCCCCTTTGCATTAGGCCTAAGGCTTATCCAGGGATAAGGTTCAGAGCTGTCGAAAGGCTTGTTCCCGTTTCATAGGGTATTATCTGCTTGTGTGATTACATGGCTTTAACGGGGGATTAGCTATTCATAAGGGGGGGGGGAGAGAAATGCAATCAGCCTCTGTTGACCATAAGGCTAAATGGAAATGCCATATTCAGGGGCAGTATACCATTGAAGGCCAAGATGATATGAAGCAGCAAAGGATAAATCCGCTGCTTTAACAGACTAACGGAGTTGGAAGGGACCTTGGAGGTCTTCGAATCCGACCCCTTGCTCAGGCAGGAAACTCTATACAGGTAAGTCCTCGACTTAACAACACTTCATTTAATGACTGTTCAAAGTCACAACGGCACTGAAACAAGGGAGTTATGACCCATTTTTCACACTTAACGACCATAAGCAGCATTTGACCAAAATTCAGACACTTGACAACGGATTCGTATTTACGGCGGTTGCAGTGTCCCAGGGTTGCATGATCCCCTTTTGGCAAGCAAAGTCGATGGGGGAAACCAGATTCACTTAACAACTGCGATTAACAACTGCAGTGATTCACTTAACGGCTGTGGCAAGAAAGGTCGTAAAATGGAGCAAAATTCACTTAACAACTGTCTCACGTAGCAACAGAAATTTGGGCCTCCGTTGTGGTCCTAAGTCTAGGACTACCTATATCAGTGTTGGCTAACCTTTGTGTCGTTGCACGCATGCACCCATTATGCAAGGCGTGTGCAACCACCTCACCGCGGGCCCCGGCCACCTGCGCATGCACGGGCCCCCCGTGCTCCCACCACCACCGTGCACAACCCCCTCGCGTGACCCCTGCCCCCTGTGCATGCACACACGACCAGCTGTGTGACCCCACCCCTGTACATACGTGCGCGACCCCATGCATGCAAGTGAGACCCCGTGCACATTCATCTCCCGCATGCTTCTCCCTCCCCTCCAGCGCAGGCGCAGCAGAGACCCGAAAATCAGCTGATCGGCAGGAGGCTCGTGCGCATGCACGGTGGAGCTGAGCTGGGGCAACGGCTCACGTGCCATCAGAAAGGGCACTGTGTGCCACCTCTGGCACGCGTGCCATAGGTTCGCCATCACGTACCTATATCATTTCCCACAAATGGTTGTCCAGTCTCTTCTTAAAAACTTCCAGTGTCAGAGCATTCATAACATCTGGAGGCAAGTTGTTCCATTGGTTAATTGTCCTCACTATCAGGAAATTCCTCCTTAGTTCTAAGTTAATTCTCTCCTTGATTAGTTTCCATCCATTGCTTCTTGTCCTGCCTTTAAGTGCTTTGGAAAATAAATTGACCCCCCTCTTCTTTGTGGCAACCCCTGAGATATTGGAAGACTGCTATCATGTTGCCCCTAGTCCTTCTAAACTAGACATACCCAATTCCAGCACCCGTTCTTTATATGAAGAACGGTTGAAGAGCTGAAGAAGCTACTTGGATGAGAAGCAAAATGTCTTCAAGGAAAGAAAATCCAGTTGCCTCTTGAAAAAAAACCCATGTTGCTTCTCTCCTTGGTTAGTTTCCATCCCTTGGTTCAGCTTGACAGCTTTGCCTTTAGGTTGCCCGTTGCTAACCAGGTTTAGTGATAAAGCCGTACTAAAGAAAGAAAGCTATCGGGAGATGCTCGGACAGCTCTGTAGGCTAATTGTGCCACCATCTTTATTGTCAGCAATGAAGAGATCTCAAGTGGCAGCGATGAAGCTGAGGAAGAGAAGAGGGTTGTGCAGAGGCCACCCAAACGGAAGTTGGAGATGGAGGACTACCCTGAATTTGCATCCAAGAGGTTTGCCGAGTTTCGGGTCTACAGAAACAACACCCTACAGAAGTGGCACGACAGGACCAGACTGGCTTCTGGCAAACTGGGCAAGGCAAGTATTATTTCTTTATAGAGGTGCTGGGGAGTGATGCATGGTATGAACTCACCAGCAAGAAGCCTGGTGCCTGTGAGTTCTAGTCCCATCTTAGACACAAAAGCTGTCTGGGTGACTTTGGGCCAGTCCAGCCAGGAGACTGTAAGTTCTGGTCCCACCTTAGGTATGAAAGCTAGCTGGGTGGCTTTGGGCCAGTCACCAGGAGTCTGCGAGTTCTAGTTCTGCCGCAGGCATGAAAGCTGGCTGGATGACTTTGAGCTAATCACCAGGTTGTGTTGAAGTGTATTCTTGCCTTCGCATGAAAACTGACTGGGTGCCTTTGGGCCAATTGCCAGGGAACTGTGAATTCTAGTCTCACCTTCAGTATGACAGCCGGATGGGTGACTTTGGGCTAGTCACTCTTTCTCAGCCCAGCCCACCTCACAGGGCTGTTGTTGTAGGGAAAATAGGAGGAGGAAAGAGGTAGGTTTGCCACCTTGAGTTATTTATACCAGAGTTCCCCAGCACCCCACTCAATTTCAGGCTTGACACCAACCAGAGTTCCTGGTTGGCGGTCCAAAGTGGGGGGAGTGGGGAAAGGGGATAGTTTTGTGGGACGGACAGGCGCATGCGGGTGCTCCTGTTGATCGTGCAAGTGGGGACGCGAGCATCCACAAAGACCCTTGCGTGAGTGGGCCACAAGTGCCCACACCACAGCAATGCTCACATGAATGGGCTGCAAGTGCCCATGCAAGTGGGGCTGTGATCACCCATGCGAGTGGGGCTGCTAGCGTCCGCGATGCTCGCAGCGACGCTGTCGCAAGTGGGGCTACTCACACAGCCCAGTGGCCAATAGGCCATAACCCAGTAGAGGTCTCCGGTCCTCCAGTTGGGGACCAGGGGTGAGATCCAGCAGGTTCTGACAGGTTCTAGAGAACTGGTAGCAGAAATTTTGAGTAGTTTGGAGAACCGGCAAATACCACCTCTGGCTGGCCCCAGAGTGGGGTGGGAATGGAGATTTTGCAGTATCCTTCCCCTGGAGAGGGGTGGGAATGGAGATTTTGCAATATCCTTCCCCCAGGAGTGGGGAGGGAATGGGGATTTTGCAGTATCCTTCCCCCAGGAGTGGGGAGGGAATGGGGATTTTGCAGTATCCTTCCCCTGCCACGCCTACCAAGCCATACCACACCCACCAAGCCATGCCCACAGAACCAGTAGTAAAAAAATTTTGAATTTCACTACTGTTGGGGACCCCTTATTTATACAAATAAAGCAGAGGGGGGGAGGGAGGGATGGAGGGAGGGAGGGATGGATGGATGGATGGATCACCTTGAAGAAAAATTTACAAGTAAAAGTATCGTATTTTTCGGAGTATAAGACGCACCTTAGTTTTTGGGGAGGAAAATAAGAAAAAAGCTGATTGGCAGGTGGATTGGCCTACCGGAATACCCCCAATCAGCTGTTCCCAGAGGTGAATTTTAGCAACAGGTTCCTTGGTTGTGAACTCTGTGCCTTGCTTTTTTTTGCTTTTTTTTCTGTCTCTGAAACTTCTGAAACCCCGTTTCAGAAAAAACTTTTTTTCCTGCCCCTGAAAGCCTCCGAAACAGAGCTTCAGGGGAAAAAAAAAAAAAAGCCTCTGAAGCTCTGTTTGGGGGCTTCTTTTCTGAAGCTTCATTTCTGATGCTTTTTCGGCCTCTGAAACCTCCGTTTGAGAAGCTGGGCGGGGCTGCATTCGGAGTATAAGACGCATCCAGATTTTCACCCTCTTTTGGGGGGGGGGGGGGAAGGTGCATCTTATACTCCGAAAAATACAGTATACCCTCCCAAAAGCAAACAATGTCATCACTGTGTTAAAAAAATAAATAAATAATGGCAGGAAAGATATTCTGCTCATTGGCTGGTAAAGGAGGCAGAGTGCGGCCGCGCGGGTGGTAATGGGAGCGACATGGCGTTCCCATGTAACACCTCTCCTGCGCGAGCTGCACTGGCTCCCGGTGGTCTTCCGGGTGCGCTTCAAGGTTTTGGTTACCACCTTTAGAGCGCTCCATGGCTTAGGACCTGGTTACCTACGGGACCGCCTACTACTACCAATAGCCTCCCACCGGCCGGTACGCTCCCATAGAGAGGGGCTCCTCTGGGTGCCGTCAGCCAAACAATGTCGACTGGCGGCCCCTAGGGGGAGGACCTTCTCTGTGGGGGCACCTACTATCTGGAACGAGCTCCCCCTGGAGATATGGAGGATCCCGGATCTGCGCACCTTCCGTATTTATGTATTTTACTGTTTGGCTGTTCACCGCCCTGAGTCCTTCGGGAGTAGGGCGGTATACAAATCAAATAAAGATAAATAAAGATAAAGTTGGGGGGGGGGGGGCTGTGGCTGGGAGAAACCTCAGTGTCTTTCCTGCTTTCCCTGACATTGCTTGATGCTCTTCCAGGGTTTTGGTGCCTTTGACCGATCCATCTTGACTCAAGTGGATCACATTCTGATGGACAAAGGGAGGTTACTCCGACGGACACAGACCAAGAGGTCAGCATACAGGGTGCTGGGAAAAAACCCCTCGGCTGCTGAGGTGCTTCCACAAACTGAACTGGACGAGACGGTAAGGAATGACACAGATTGGACCAAGCAGGGGGAACAAATTGATTCTTTTATTTGGAGGAAATTGATTTTGGGGGGGAAGAAAAGCCGATTGCAACAAATTTCAGGTAGTCCTCAACTTACGACCATTCGTTTAACGATTGTTTGAAGTTATGACAGTACAAAAAAAAAAGTGAGTTACAACAGGTCCCTGCACTTACAGCCATCATAGCAACCCCATAGTCACATGAGCACAATCATGTGACACTTGGGTCACATGATCATTTGCAACCTACCCAGGGGGCTTCCGACAGGCAAAGTCAATGGGGAGGAAGCCGGATTCGTGATTCACTTAACGAAAAGGTTGCAAAATTGGGCCTGGCTCACTTAACAACTGCATCACTTAGCAACAGACGTTTTGGCCCCAGTGGTGTTTGTAAGCCAAGGACTACCTGTCATGCCCTGTTATATGACTCTGGTGGTTGTTAAATGAATCCGTTTAAACCATTTAACAGGCATTTTTTTTTATGGTCGAGTGACCGCGGGACATTTGCAAGTTGCCATAAATGCAAGATTAGGGGCCCAAATGTAACCACATGACCACAATGTGTGCGCAGGCATGTGCTTGCAATTGTCGTAACTCCAGGTCTGTTTAACTTTAAGCTAAGATAACTTTATTGTCTTTTTTTTTTACTGTGAGTACACCGATATACATTGAATATGAAAATTTGTTGCCTGCTCTCAAGAGAAAGTATATATCTAACCAAACACATAACACACATATACACATGCTATATACATATATAGTTTCTCTCTCTCTTCTCTCTCTCTCGTCTTTATCTCCTCTCTCTCTCCTCTTTCTTTCTCTCTCTCTCCTCTCTCCGCTTTCTCTCTCCTCTCCTCTTTCTCTCTCTCTCTCTCTCCTCTCTCCTCTTTCTCTCTCTCTCCTCTTTCTCTCTCCTCTCTCTCTCTCTGTCCCTCCTTTCTCTCTCTCTCTCCTCTTTCTCTCTCTCTCCTCTTTTTCCTGTCTCTCCTCTCTCTCTCCTCTTTCTTTTCTCTCTCTCCTCTTTCCTCTTTCTCTCTCCTCTCTCTCCTCTTTCTCTCTCCTCTCTCTCTCTCTGTCCCTCCTCTCTCTCTCCTCTTTCTCTCTCTCTCTCCTCTCCTCTTTCTCCTGTCTCTCCTCTTTCTGTCTCCCTCTCCCTCAAAGCTTCTCTCCTCTTTCTCCCTCTCCTCTCTCTCTCTCTCATCTTTATCTTCTCTTTCTCTCCTCTCTCTCCCATTTTTCTCTCCTGTCTCTCTCTCTCCCTCTCCTCTCCTCTTTCTCTATCTTCTCTCTCTTTCCTCTTTCTCTCTCTCTCTTCTCTCTCTCCTCTTTCTTCCTCTCTCATCTCTGTGTCTTTCTCTCTCTCTCTCTCTCTCTCTCTCTCTCTCTCTCTCTCTCTCTCTCTCTCAGTATGTGTGTATGTACACACACACACACACACACACTAATCACTGTCCATTTTGAATACATAGAGGAAAGAGGGAACTTTGAGAGTTCACAAGGTCGATGCTCTATGGAACAAAACTGTGACTGAATCTAGATGTTCTGCTTCGGATAGCCCGAAGCCTCCTCCCAGAAGGCAACAAGGAACTTTAAACGGTCACTTAAGTGACCAGTCGCTTAGCGAGAACTGTCTGTAAATTGCTTCCTGCAAGGTTAGTTAGGTAGGCCGAGGTGGAGCAGCGTTACCAGTTTCCTTTATGGTAAAACGACTGTTCGGTGCAGCTGGGTGACATGTTAGTTTGAAGAGCCACATCTTGTGAACTGTCCTGTTTTGCATGCGCTTCCCTCCGTCCCCCTTTCAAATCCCGGATAACCAGAGTAATATGTCACGTTTATAAGCTATCATCTGATTTGAAAAATCAAGGACTTGTTTGCTTGAGTTGCGCAAAGACTTTTGATGGATGATGGTCTTCCCGGACCTTCTCACTCCATAAAGAATAGCACATATGAAAGGGAACAGACCAGCCCTGCCTTCGGTGTCCATTTGAGTGTACATATTGTTAGGTTCAGCTTGTAGCTTACTCCTAACTTGTTGGTCAGGCAATATATCTGTTTCTTTAAGAAACAACTGAGCCACGTAATCAGGGTTTGCTGAACCCTGTAATTAGGCTACAGTGCATACATAAGCAGCGCAGAGAAGCGTTCTTTGTTCCTGATTGTTCCTGTTCCTGTTGCTTCCTGCGTCTTTCTGCTGATTGGTGTTAGACTGGATTGTTATATGGTACTGTATACCGAGAGTTACTAAAGTCTGTTTGCTTTGGTAAGGGAAGATACTTACTGGACTGATATTACTGTTTATGACCTTGGACTGTTTTACCTACACCGAGACTGCTTATTATCTTGTATATAAAGTATTTTTCTCACACGAGCTGCACGTTTATCTCCTTCCCTGTGTGTTTCTGCTCTGCTCGTTGCACAAGCAACAAATACTTTTTACACACACTCTAACACATATATTAGAGATAAATTGTGTATGTACGAAAGCGTCTCTTGGTTTTGAAGTCAAAGCATGCCCCCAGATGCTCAAAACAGCTGATTTAAAGTTCAAGGCAGCAGCAGCCCTTTTGAAATGGGAGATTTCATGGTGTTTCCACACTCAGAACGAAGCATTTTTGCATATTTTTAAGATTTCTGGAGCAACAAATAGCAAGCACTGCGAGAGAGTTGTGGCGAGGTTAGAAAAGGAAGGAAGAGTAGACAGTCCCCCCCCCCAAAAAAAGGAAGTGAGCCTTGTTGGCAGCTTATCTCATAAACAGCCATTCAGTCCAGGTGAAGAGAAAGCTGAGAAGAAAAAAATTGAAATTATCCAAGGAGATTCTGCTTTAGCTCTTAAATGGCAACTCAGCCCAGGATGGAGGAAAAGCTGGGAAGAAGCATTTCAATGTGTTTAAGCATCTCCATCTTAATGAACTCACCAGAAAGGAGGATAGGAAATTCCGCTTAGGCTGCCCAAGATTCTCTGTTGATCCCAGAGGAGCATTGAATAAAATCGGGTTAGTCCTTGCTTACTTGTTCCTGACTTGTAGTGCGAAATCTGACGCTTGTGGTACCTTAATAGCAATAGCACTTAGATATACCGCTTCATAGTGCTTTTACAGCCCTCTCTAAGCGGTTTACAGAGTCAGCATATTGCCCCCAACACAGTGGTGAAATGTAAAATTTGTTACTACCGGTTTTGTGGGCGTGGCTTGGTGGCGGGATTAATGTGACTGGATGGGTCTGGCCAATTTTTTTTTTTTAAAGCATTTTTTTCTACGGCTGAAGAGGTTATTTTAAAAAATGCTTTTAAAAGGCTCTGACAATCCCAGCTGAGTTGCCTGTTTTCTTTTAAAAGCATTTTTTTTTTGCTTTTAAAAGAAAAAAAAGCCTCTGACGCTCAGGCAACTCAACTGAGATCTTCAGAGCCTTTTAAAAGCATTTTTTTACAATCTCTTCAGAGGTTGTAGAAAAAATGCTTTTAAAAGTTAAAAAAAAAAAAGTTGGCCACGCCCACCCAGTCATATTACCCCCCACCAAACCACGCCCACAGAACCGGTAGTAACAAATTTTACATTTCACCACTGGTAAGGAGACATTCTTCAAATGTCTGAACTACACATTGCTTTTCTTCCGGTTACATCTTTTGGCCTGGCAGGTCAAATGGAGGAAGCCAGAATGGCTCGCACTTAGACTTACATACTGCAATACTGCAGGCTACTTCTGCTGACTGCCGGCTGTCTACAGTTCGACAGTTCAGTCTTCACCAGCTCAAGGTTGACTCAGCCTTCCATCCTTCCGAGGTGGGTAAAATGAGGACCCAGATTGTTGGGGGCAATATGCTAACTCTGTAAACTGCTTAGAGAGGGCTGTAAAGCACTGTGAAGTGGTATATAAGTGCTATTGCTATCTACAAAAGCCACTGTGAATCTAGATCGGTAGTTCTTAAACCGTTTGACTCAATAACTCCTTTTCCCAGTCTCAAATACTGCCATTATCTTCACCCCCAAGCCCCCCAGGAACTGTTATTTTACACAAGTTTTGGCAGTGGCGTTCTCAAACTTTATCGTTGACTCACAAACAAGCAAACACAAATGGCTCCGCTACTCCCAGGGTATGCCTGGATTATCCCCCACTCACCCACCCCAGTTTAAGAACCACCGTTCTAGATGGGAGCTGAGACGGTCCTCACAGAAGTCTCTTTTCTTTCTCGGCCTTCTAGGAGACGCTTCCTCCAGCGATGTCAAATGCCCACCTCAAAGACCTGGACGAGGAGATCTTCGATGACGATGACTTTTATCATCAGGTGAGTCCCACTTGACAAGTGCAGAGTGTTGAAGGAAAGGCACCTGAACATGTTAAGTGTCCTCTACTGTTTTTTTCATCATCCGGTTGAAGAGTTTATGGCAGGGATGCAGTAGCCAGAAGAAATGTGTGAAAGAGAGTTTTACACACACACACACACACACACACACACACACCCCTCTCAACTCATCTGCTTGCTGCTGAGGCCAGCATGGCTGGGCATGAGTAGGGGAAAATATCCCTCTAAAAGCACATTCAGATGTTCTCCTTGGATGCCCGTTTCCATCCTGACTCACATGCGAATGAACTGAAAAGCGTTACTAGATAGCGTGTTTCCCTGTTCTGTCCCAGCTACAGACCCCAAAGAACGCAGCACACACAAAGTCCATACAAACTTTAGTTTACTAATTAAGGACTACTAATGAGCTTCCTTAGTAGTTGTTCGAACACAAGTACAGTTTAAATCAGTCTTTTCTGAACAAGGGCTGTTAATTTAACTTCATTAACAGCCGACAAGAATCCAAAGAATAATAACTCAATTCTGAGGCACAGTATTTCAGATAACCGTAATCTTACTGTGGTTGGCAGAATGCCCAGAAGCAATTTGCAGGAAAACTGACGAGAGAAACAAGAGCCGAATCAAATGTTTCTGGAATCAAGATGCGAAGGAATATGAACGAAGTTGTTTCCTGCAAATTGCATCAGTTGTCGTCCTTCCTTAAATAGGCTAGGGGAGTGGTCAATTAGCCCCAAGCCTTACTCTCGAGGAGACCTCCTCCTGAGGAGCCACTCCTGCCTTTTAACAGCTCTGCGTGCTCGTGCATTGAGAAGAGGCTCCTCCTCTTCTTCCTCTTCACTTAAAGGAGCTTCTAGAGGTTCTGAAGGCCCTGGCTGAATCCCCGCCTCTGGCACCACATCTTCTCCAGCTTCCTCATTGTCTGACTCGAGCACCAGCTGCACAGGCTGCTGGCGCAGCACCACACCAGTCTCCTCACTGTCGGAATCAGCTACTAACTGCACAGGCTGCTGACAGGTCACAACATTCCCTGAAAATAAAACCCAAGCGGAAAATAAGCCCTAGCATGATTTTTTTTTCAGGATATTGTAATATAAGCCCTACCCCCAAAATAAGCCCCAGTTAAAAATTGTCAGCCAGACAGATGGATTTAGTACTGTATTTCCCCGAAAATAATACCTAACCAAAAAATAAACCCTAATGCGTCTTTGGGAGCAAAAATTAATATAAGACCCAGTCTTTATTTTATTTTATTTTATTTTATTTTATTTTATTTTATTTTATTTTATTTTATTTTATTTTATTATTTTATTTTATTTTATTTTATTTTATTTTATTTTATTTTATTTTATTTTATTTTATTTTATTTTATTTTATTTTATTTTATTTTATTATTTTATTTTATTTATTTATTTATTTATTTTACCTTATACATCCAACAAACATTAAATCTATAGCGGTCTACATCACAATGCGAGAAGGAAATAAACTTGTCCCATTACATATATAGGGTAACCTACAAAAGTCTATTACATATACCAATTGATATGCTTATCCAATACCTCTATTT
The DNA here is from genome assembly GCF_029215685.1 of Pituophis catenifer annectens. NCBI lineage: Eukaryota > Metazoa > Chordata > Lepidosauria > Squamata > Colubridae > Pituophis > Pituophis catenifer. The sequence goes on from NW_027256881.1 coordinate 4,900,681, forward strand.
GTAGCTCGATTTGAAATCCAATTATACCATTGACTCCAAGATATATAGTAATCTGTGTCCCCCCGTCCTTTCAGTATCATAGTAAGCCGATCTGATTCCGGTCTTATTTTCAGGGAAACACAGTACTCCTTGGCTAATGACCGTAATGGAGCCTGCCCATCACAGCCATCGGTCACGACAGTCATAAAATGGGTCACTCATACAACCAACCTGATTGTATGATCTTTTTTGCCACAGTCACTAAGTGAACCAGTGCAGTTGTAAAGTGACTGTTGCGATCATTAAACAAACGAAGGGCTCACTGTGGGCCGGTTTGCCAAAAAACCAGAAGTCTAAATGCTATTTTTTTTTTGTATCATGTGACCGTGGATGCTGCATGTATCACCAAGTATCCGACATGTGATCTCGTGACGGCAGGTGAAGGTGGCCATCGAAACTTCAGAACTGGCTCATAAGTACCACGAGGCAGGTCTTAAGTCCTTTGTGCTTTCAAATGGTCACTAAGTGACTGGCCATAAGTCGAGGACTATCTGTATTGTGAATAAATAGCAATAGCCAACAGTATTTTAGACTTGTATCCTACCTCATGGTGTTTCAGCATTCTCTGGGTGTTTTACAATGTGGAAGCATTATTTTGCATATTGCCCTCAAGCATCTGGGTCCTCATTTTACCAAAGGATGGAAGGCTGAGTCAACCTGGAGCCAGTCAGGATCGAACTCCAGGCTGTGGGCAGAGTTAGCCTGCAATTCTGCATTCTAAAAGCCTCCTAAATGTTCCTTTCTTTTTTTCCTTTCCTTAAAAAAAAAGGTGGAGTGTATTTGAACCCAGGGACAAAATGTTGTCCATTCCTGCAGTAGAGTACAGACAGTCCTCAACATATGGCCATAATTGAGCCCAAAATCTGTGTTGGTAAATGAGAAATTTGTTAAGTGAGTTTTGCCCCATTTTACGACTTTTTTTGCTACTTTGTTAAGTGAATCACTGCAGTTGTTAAATTAGTAACATGATTCAGTGAATCTGGTTCCCCCATCGAATTTGCTTGCCGGAAGGAGATGATTAGAAAATTGCATGAGAATTAGAGTTGGAAGGGACCTTGAAGGTCTTCTAGTCCAACCCCCTGCTTAGGCAGGAAACCTTGCACCATTTCAGACAAATGGTTATCCAACATCTTAAAAACTTCCAGTGTTGGAACATTCACAATTTCTGCAGGCAAGTTGTTCCACTGATTACCGTATTTTTCGGAGTATAAGACACCTTTTTCCCCCCTAAAAGGGGGTGAAAATTTAGGTGCGTCTTATACACCAAATGTAGCCCCGCCCACCCACTGGCCCCCACCCTTTGGCCTCTGCCTCGCAGCAGTTACCTCCTTGCAAGCAAACAGCAAGAAAAATCAGCTCCTTTCAGCTTCAGCACAGGCTAATTAGCATAAATTGATTGTATCGGCCTCCCAATTCTCAGCTGATTTGCTCTCAGCTGTTTTGCGCAGGGCTCTGCTGCTTGCTGCAAAGAGGTAAATTGCTGGAGCAGATTTTTTTTTCCTTGTGCTAATCAAGCTATGCTGAAAACGAAAATGAAAGTAAAGCAGGCTGTTTGCTGCAAGGAAGCAAAATTGCTCAGAGGGAGAGGGAGATTTCTTTTTCTTCTTTTCCTCACCAAAAAAGGTAGGTGCGTTTTATACTCCGGTGCATCTTATACTCCAAAAAATACGGTAATTGTTCTAACTGTCAGAAAATTTCTCCTTAGTTCTAAGTTGCTTCTCTCCTTGATAAGTTTCCACCTATTGCTTCTTGTCCTACCCTCAGGTGCTTTGGAGAATAGCTTGACTCCCTCTTCTTTGAGGCAGCCCCTGAGATATTGGAAGACTGCTATCATGTTTCCCCTAGTCCTTCTTTTCATTAAACTAGACATGAGAGATAAACTAGACATAGCCATAAACTAGAATGAGGCATGCCATTCAGAATAATTGTGGCTGGTTGCTGGTTAACGCTGGCGTGTCACCCAACACGTCGCGGTGTCTCCGCTTCGACAAGTGTGTCACAGGTTTGCCATCACTGCCTTAAAGGAGATCGTGTCAATCAATAAACAGACAGGCAATCGATTGCTGGGATACAAGAGCCGGCGAAGTTTCGCAGTGTTGGGACTTTGAATCGTATTGTGCCCTCTGCCCCCAACACACTTTTAATTTGCTGTTCCCTGGCTTCAGACTTGAGACGTGTCACAGCTGTGTGATCCCTCCTCCAGGGAGCAGGGGTGCCAAGGTTAATCCAAATTAAAGCGAAGAACGATCTGAATCGAAACACCTTCAGTTCCCAGGAGTTGCCACCTGCTTGCTTAGGGATTTCCGACATAGGTTTTGGGCACGCAGGTCGAGAGCATCGACTAAAACAAGAGCTCTTCCAGTCTGAAGTTTGGGGGTGTTGGTTTTGTTTTTTTTAACCCCCTTCTTTAGGAAGCGGCTTGGTGCTTGCCTGCTCAGCGCTCCGACGGTGTGTCTGCCGTCTCTGTCAAACAGAGAAAGGGGGAAACGTCCCAGATGCCAACATCTGGCAGCTGAACGTGAAGCAGGCTTGACTTTGGGATGCCCTGCTATCTTTAAATACGGAGCTGTGGTGGCTTCCGTCATTTACCTGGATCTAGCAGCGGGTTGGTGACAGCTTAGCAGCTCCTCGTACATCACAGGTAGACATCTGCTCAGCAAAGAGGCAGCTGTACTTTTGATACTCCTGCTTCTCTCTCCCTCCCTCCCAGGGTGGATAAAAATCAATGATTTTTTAAAAAAAAAATCAAAAAAATCAGATTTTTTTGATTTAAATCGGATTTTTTTTATTTTTATCGAACTTATTTTAATAAAAAACTTTTGGGGTAAAAATCTATCGTAAGATAGTTTTCTATTTAAGATACATAAATAATTTAGTTTATTCAGCATGAAATGGAGCTTAGTTATGTAGCAGGAGGCTGTACATTCTGCAACACTGGGACTATTGGTGAGTCAACGGTGGGTCGAAGGAGTAGCAGAGATGACAGTTGCTCTTTAAAAATTAGGATTTAAATCGAGTTGATTTAAATCAAGCCTTTTTACTAGTGATTTAAATCATGATTTAAATTGTGATTTAAATCAACTCGATTTAAATCAAATACACCCTGCTCCCTCCCTCCCTCCCTCTCTCTCTCTCTCTTTCTCTCTCTCTCTTTCCTTCCTCTTCCCCAGATGGATTCTTGGAAGAGACAGTCAGTAAAAATTGCCCCTTTGTGTTGACTGTGTAATTGTGGAGATCAGGGACATCACACACACACACACCCCTCTTTGACGGACAGCGGTGCAGTACCCATTTTGTTCTGACCGGGTTAATTTTCTTCCACTGCTAAGCAGGATTTGGCAGACAGATTGGCGCTCAAATCTTAGGTATTGATAAGGAGCAAAGCGGGGGGGAGTGTTTCCTCTCTCCTCCCAATGAAACGGACTTCATGAAAACCGTTTATTTGCCAGAGGAGGAAAACAGAATGGAGAAAGGCTTTGGGAGGCAAGGGAGAGGGGATGGGGCCCCTAGTTTAATCCTCCCTCCCCCATGAATAAGTCCTAAGCACATACTGATTTGCAATTATTTATTTTATTGATTAGATTTTTTAAAAAAGTAAGACAGCAAACGTACATAGTACTCCTCCCTCCTTCTATATTCCCCCACAACAACAATCCTGTGAGGTGGGCTGGCCTGAAAGAGAGTGACTGGCCCAAAATCACCCATCCGGCTGTCATTCGTAAAGCAGTACTAGAATTCACAGTCTCCTGGTGATTGGCCCAAAGTAACCCAGCTGGACTAATCCATCCTTGGGTTAGGGTCAACTTTTTAGAGCCTTATTTCATCTTGGGACCGAGGGTTTTTTTTTCCCTGCAAGTTTAATTTCTTTGTTAAGTTATATATTATGCTTGTTGGGGATTTGATTTACCCCTTCTTGCTTGTTTCCCTGTTAAAAAATGGAGCCCCCAATATCACGTCCCTGGATTTATAGGCTTTTATTTTATGCTCAGATACCAGAAACTTTGTTGGAGGAGAACCAGCCCATGCAAACTATTTTGGAGGTCTTCTATTGTGTTTCCCCAAAAATAAGATCCTGTCTTAAATTTTTTTGAACGCCGAAATAAGCACTTGGCCTTATTTTCAGGGAGGTCTTATTATTTTGGGGTGCATAGAGGAAACCAGAGGAAATGGCAGGGACCGGCTGTGCGTGCATTTAAATATTTTTTGGGAGGGCTTATTTTCAGGGGAGGGCTTATTTTAGTGCATGCGCTCAAAAGCCCGATTGGGCTTATTATCAGGGGATGTCTTATTTTAGGGGAAACAGGGTAATTTCTAGCCTAGTGCCTTAACCACTAGACTAAACTGGTGTACTCTCTGCACTATAGAAATGGGTCTTTGAAGTCACCAGGAGCCAAATCTGTTTCGAGAGAAACGTGACACATGCTTTTATGTTTACATCTAACTAAACCTGATTTGATGACAACTTTGGAAGGTCCTTGCCTTTCGTGCCTCTGTGGCTTCTGAATTTTTTTGCTATAATTGGAACCCTTGCTCAAGGGTGAAAAAAAAAACCATGATACTCTGAAGCAACATTGAACATCTTGTATCATGAAAAATTTCCTCCATTTTCTGTCTCCATTCATTTTTATCAATATAGCCTTTTTTAAAAAAAAATCTCAACAATTTTAAGTAGAGCTCAACTTGTGTCAATTTTCATGGTCATGTCAATGTCGATTCCTGGGCAGTCTGAAGAATTTACCGTATTTTTCGGAGTATAAGACGCACCTTTTTCCCCCAAAAAGGGGGGTGGTGGGAAATCTGGATGCGTCTTATACTCCAAATGCAGCCCCGCCCAGCTTCTCAAACGGGGGTTTCAGAGGCTGAAAATAGCATCAGAAATGAAGCTTCAGAAAAAAAGCCTCCAAACAGAGCTTCAGGAAAAAAACTTTTTTTCTGAAGCTCTGTTTCGGAGGCTTTCAGAGGCAGGAAAAAAGTTTTTTTCTGAAATGGAGTTTCAGAAGTTTCAGAGGCAGAAAAAAAAGCAAAAAAAAAGCAAGGCACAGAGCTCACAACCAAGGAACCTGTTGCTAAAATTCACCTCTGGGAACAGCTGATTGGGGGTATTCTGAGGCCGATCCACCTGCCAATCAGCTTTTTTTCTTATTTTCCTCCCCAAAAACTAAGGTGCGTCTTATACTCTGGTGCGTCTTATACTCCGAAAAATACGGTATTTATTTATTTAGAAAATTTATATAGCCGCGTCCTCGTTCACAATGACTCCAGGTGGCTTACAAATAATTAAAACACATTATAGAAAAATAACAAACAATAACTACTCACCCACCCATCCCCGTGACAACAACACACAATTTGTTTACTACCACTATTTTCTGGGCATTTTTGATGGATTTCCCAGCTGAACCTTCAATCTCAGGATCACTTTGTGGTCTCCCATTCAGGTATTAAAATGGTTCTATTTGGCTTAACTATTTGAGCTTGGTCAAAAATGGCAAGGATCTGCTTCCTGACCACCACTGACCCAGTATATACATGTCCAAAAATCTACCTATGACTTGATGTCACCTTTCATTCAAGGGTAGAAAAACCAGGGAAGTTAAAATTGTCGACTTTCTACAAAATGTTAAAAACGCTAATGGTGAATCTCGTGTCAGGGTTCCAAGTAACATACCTGTAGCAAGGCTTAAAAGACCAGCAATGGCTCTTGGGCTCTTTGTAGGAAAGCAACGTTGATAGATTTGTTTCTTGTCTTGCTGCATTTATTTCTTGTCGGCGTCTTCTGCTCCTGAACTTTTGCCAAGAAAAGCCTTTGGCAGGTTGCCTAATTAGACCGAGGTTGCTGATAAGGCTGAAGAATTGTATTATGAAGAATTTGTTTTGAATTAGTTTGGACTACTCTGAGAATGAGTTACTTCTCAGCTGTTCTAATAAAGTCTGTTTGTTTAGAACTGTTTGCGTCTGATAATACCTACTTGGGCCTGGGTCACAACACTAGCACCCGATTCCTGGCGATAACGTCGCAACCATTTTTGTGTGTGTGTGTGTGTGTGTGTGTGTGTGTGTTTTTATATTTGTGAATCGATTTGGGTTTCTCTCCAGTCGTGACTCGTGGGCGTGTGGAAAATGTTGAATGAATTTTAAGTCTGACAGCGGCAAATATTCTGTACCCGCATATAAAATTTATTTATTTATTTATTTATTGGTTCAATTTATATGCCGCCCTTTTCCGGAGACTCAGGGCGGCTTACAATGCGTTAAGCAACAGCCTTCATACTTTTGTATATACCTGCTTAGTAGGGCTTTTGCCCCAAAGTCAGCTTATTGCCCCCACAATCCGGGTCCTCATTTCTGGATCGGAAATGTCCGATCTTGCATTTTCAAGGAGCGGTGAACAAAAACCCAGCCAGCGACTGCCAGCCGATGTTAGTAAAAGATGGAGAGAAATCTGCTTGTATCTCTCTCCCACCCACACCCACCCCCTCCACACACCCCACCCCATCCCCTGGCTTTCTTTCCTTCTGACAAGCTGGTTTACCTTAATTAAACTGGTGAGTGATTAATATGGACAGTTGATCTCGTGGCTCTCATTAGGCGGGCGTTTAGGATTTTTTTTTTTGCAGAAATTGGCAACGCCTGCAGCCATCGCGTAGGTTAATGGCAAGGCAGGAATATTATCATCGGCGTGCATCTCCAGAATGGCTGAGTAGATGGTTAATAGCACGTTTTAAAGCTTCGTTTGGGGGGGAGGGGGCATCTCTTTTAATAGTCTATGAAGAAAATGGTACCTTGTCAACCGCTTTGGGCAGTTAACAAGCAAGAACCGCGACCCATCAACAGCGGGAGGCGATTCCCTTCCCCCACGAGGTTGTTGCTGAACTAGAAATAGATCTCCCTCAGCGGGGTTGGGGGGAGAGAGAGCAGCCTTCCCGTCGTCTCTGTAAAGTTGGGATTAAAGAAGAAACTCTGCTGGCTTGTGCCATCCAACATCCTGTAGTGACCGGCTACAGGTACTCCTCCATTTAACGACCGTGAAGCCTTGGTTTTGTCAAATGGGCCTGGGGAATCTAGGGGTGGGATGGAGCTCATCAAGTGGCTGATTATCCGGGGTGGGTGGGGAGGGGTGATTGGGGTTTTTTGGGGGGGGGATGAGGGGGGGTTATATTGGGTTTTAACTGTCCAGAGTCCCTGGGAGAGAGTGGGCGGCCATATAAATTTTCCAGATCGATGGATGGATGGATAAAGCACTATTAGAATAACAGAGTTGGAAGGGACCTTGGAGGTCTTCTAGTCCAACCCCCTGCCCAGGCAGGAAACCCTACACCACTTGAGACATATGGTTATCCAACATCTTCTTAAAAACTTCCAGTGTTGGAGCATTCACAACTTCTGGAGGCAAGTTGTTCCACTGATTAATTGTTCTAGTTGTCAGGAAATTTCTCCTTAGTTCTAGGTTGCTTCTCTCCTTGATGAGTTTCCACCCATTGCTTCTTGTCCTGCCCTCAGGTGCTTTGGAGAATAGCTTGACTCCCTCTTCTTTGTGGCAACCCCTGAGATAGTGGAAGACTGCTATCATGTCTCCCCTAAATCTTCTTTTCATTAAACTAGAGACATACCCAGTTCCTGCAACCGTTCTTCATATGTTTTAGCCTCCAGTCCCCTAATCAACTTTGTTGCTCTTCTCTGCACTCTTTCTAGAGTCTCCACATCTTTTTTACATTGTGAAATGGTAAATGATAGACATATGATGGATGGATGGATGGATGGATGGATGGATGGATGGATGGAGAGAGAGAGAGAGAGAGAGAGAGAGAGAGAGATACAGAAAGAGGGAGATGGATGGATGGATGGATGGATGGATGGATAGATAGATAGATAGATAGATAGATAGATAGATAGATTGATTGATAGATAGATATGGAATGGATAAATAGATAGGTAGGTAGATAAATATAGATGGAATGGATAAATGGAGAGAGAGAGAGAGAGACAGATAGATAGACAGATTTGTTTAGTGACTGTTTGAAGTTACAGTGGCACTGACAAAAGTGACTTATGACCATTTTTCACACTTAACACCCATTGCAGCATCCTCATGGTCAGGTGATTAAAATCCAGGCGCTTGTCAACTACCGATAGTCCTTGACTTAGAACAGTTCATTGAGTGACCATTCAAAGTTATAACAACAATGAAAAAAGTGACTTATGACGGTTTTTCCACAGTTAAGACCTTTGCAGCACCCCCATGATCATGTGATCGAAGTTCAAATGCTTGACAAACTGTTTCACATTTATGACCGTTTCTGTGTCCCAAGGTCATGTCATCGCCTTTTGCGACCTTCTGACAAGCCAAGCCCTGTACCGTTTCAGACAAAGATGACTCATGCAAGTGAGCCAAGCTGCCTGGTTCACAGAAAAAGTCAAATGGTGCCCATTTTGCAGGAACCTAGGAGACGAGAAGCCAATTGGATTTAGCAGTCACTTTTCCCAGGCATTTTTTAAAAATTTTTTACTATTATTTTTTTTTTTTTAATGCTGTGTGGGTGTGATTTCCTTATATTTGTCATCCCTAACGAAATACGCGTGGGCCTGGCTACATTTCTTTTTTTTTTTTTACACTGTTTTGGCTAATAAATTCCAGTCGGAGTTGCTGAGGCCCCATGAAATATTACAACTTCAGGAGGAGGACAGGGGATATTCGTTCTTCTTCCTGTTTTTTTTTTTTTTTAGACACCGTACTAGAATGAAAAAAAAGAGAGGACCAGTTCTTTCAGTAAATTAGTTTATCATTTATCCTGTATTTCGAAGCCCTTGCTTGGCTCTGGAATCCATCTGGGGACGGGAGAGGGGAAAGCTGGCTGGCTGGGAGGCCGTGAACCAAAAGGCAGAAAATCTAATTATATTTTTCAAAAAATGGAATGCTACAAGATTGTATGTGTGTGTGCGACTATGTGCAAGCAATCTAATTTTTTTTCCTGTGGGTAACTTCCCTTCCATGCTGGTACATTTAATGTTACTGATCACTTAGTGACCATTTGATATTACAACAGACTCTCCCAAAAGAGAGACTAAAAGAGCCTTGGTAGTACAGTGGTCTAAGGCACCCTGTTATTAAGCTGGTTATTAAGACCAGCTGCCTGCAATTACTACAGGTTCGAATCTCGCCAAGGCTCAAGGTTGACTCAGCCTTCCATCCTTTCTAAGGTAGGTAAATTGAGGACCCAGTTTGTGGGGGCAATAAGTTGACTTTGTATAAATATACAAAAGGATGAAGGCTATTGCTTAGCGCATTGTAAGCCGCCCTGAGTCTCCGGAGAAGGGCGGCATATAAATCAAATTTTTTTTAAAAAAAAAAGTGATTTATGATCCTGTTCTGAAGTTACAACATCTCCCTCCCATGGTCATATGACTACATCAGGTGTCGGCAACTCGCGGCTCTGGAGCCGCATGCAGCTCTTTCGTCCCTTTGCTGTGGCTCCCTGTTGGCTGAACCCACCACTGGCTGGCTCCGCCCCTCGCCCTCCCCTCCCAGTCACTCCTTGCGCTCACCGGAACCTGGAAGAGCAGCTGGCGACAGCGCACGTGCCCACAGAGAGGGCTCTGCGTGCCACCTTTGGCACGCATGCCATAGGTTTACCATCACGGTTCTATATAGATAACACTATTGATCATTCTCCAGGAACCTATTTAAAATTTGATAAATAAATGAAAATAAATAAAAACTTATGATAGGGTGAGATGAGCCAAGAGAGAAGTAATAGTTTTGCTCCCTGTCTGATAACTGTAATTCAGTGTTGTGACCTAGGCTCACTTAGTCATTAAGGACACAGTCTCAAACAAAACTATTTTATTATAACAGCTGAGAATTACTTCATTCCCAGCTTAGTCCAAATTCTAAATTCTAAAACAAGTCCTTCAGAAAAAGTCCTTCGGCATATCACAAAACTTTATCTTCTTTGGCACCCTGCCAAAGGCCTTTCTTGGCAAAGCCCCATGAAGTTCAGAAACAAGAGACGCCGACTGGAAAACAGATTTAGCAACGTTGCTTTCCTACAAAGAGCCCAAGAGCCTTTGCTGCTCTTTTAAGCCTCATGGGAGGGGCCAATCATCTCCTGGCCTTACTCCTGAATCGTCCTTTTTGCTTTAGCTGCTCTTGCCTTCTGGCTGCTCTGCGCATGCGTGCACTAGGAACAGGCTCCTCCTGTTCCTCTGCCTCTCTGCTGTCCAACTCTGGAGGCTCCGGAGTCCGCTTATCACTCCCAAATGGCCCTGGCCCCATCTCTGCCTCCGACGCAGAGCCCTTGTCCGGGCCTTCCCCAGACTCCAGGATTGGCCCATGGTCCTCCCCAGCCTCCTCACTGTCCGACTCCGCTGCCAGCTCCGCAGGCTGCTGGCAGACCACAACATTCAAATCTTAGTAAAGTTTCTCAACCTTGGTAACTTTAAGATGCATGGACTTCCAATTTCCCAGAATTCCCCAGCCAAGCATGGACTCCCTAGTCATGTGCACTTTAATTCCCAGAATTCACCAACTTGCACAGAGTACCCAGCCAGCACAACTTCAACTCCCAGAATTCCCAGGCAACATGGATTCCTCAGCCAGCGTGGACGTCAACTTCCAGAATTCCCTAGCCAGTATGGCTAGTTAGGGAATTCTGGGAGTTGAAGTCCATACATCTTAAAAGTTGCTAAGATTGGGGGGGGAAAAAAACTAGTCTGGCATCTCTACCCATTAATGTTTGCTGAACAAATATTATACATTAATAAAGCAAAACCATAAAACCCTTCCTCTTTAAGTTCTCTGTTTATTTTTCTCTTTAAAGAAAAATAAATATAGCCAGCCATTTTAAAAGCATCCCATGATGGTTATTCAGTTTATTTTACCACCAAATTATTATGACCGTAGCAATTATATTCAGGGCTCTTAAGTGCAAAGGGACAACAATTTTGTTCGCAAAGGCTAGGAAGAGAAACCTGGAAACCCAACCAGCTTCCTCCCTCCATGCCGGCTCTCTGATTGATTCTTCCACATCTTCCTGGCACACAATTTATCACTCTATCTCCCCCACTTCATCACAGCCACTCTTGGCAGCTAAATACAAGGTCCAAATCCACCCATACGCAGTTGGGTAACACAGCAAACCGATGTAAGGACAGCTGAGCTCTATAAACAGCAGCCCTGGAGGGCTCGGCTGAAAAGCATGGCAAAGTTGGCAGCCGATACTGTAAGGCAGGGGGTCTCCAATCTTGGCAACTTTTATCAGACTTGTCGGTTGCCAAGCGGCTGAATTTTGATCACGTCACCATTTATTTATTTATTTATTTATTTTATTTTATTTTAATTTATTTTTATATGTCGCCCTTCTCCAGAGACTCAGGGCGGCTTACAATGCGTTAAGCAATAGCCTTCATCCTTTTGTATATTTATACAAAGTCTGCTTATTGCCCCCACAAACTGGGACCTCATTTCACCCACCTTAGAAAGGATGGAAGGCTGAGTCGACCTTGAGCCTGGTGAGAATTGAACTCGCAGTAATTGCAGGCAGCTGGATGTTAAATGCTGCCTTAGTAAGAGGCATTAGCCTCCTACGCCATTCCTACGGGACGTTGCAACAGTCGTAAGTGCAAAAGATGGTCATAAGTCACTAAGTCAGTGCCATTGTGACTTTGAACAGTCAATAAATGAACTGTTATAAGTGGAGGACTACCTACACTTGACAGGGCAAAGCACCGGTCTATAAACAAGAGAACAAAGCTCACTCCTTTTTAGCCCTGATGTTGTTACCTAGTTCGGTCATGAAACGTCTGCAAGAAAACAACCAAGCACCATGGACCCCACAGTTCAACCCCGAGCTACAATTATGATCTCCTACCCATTCACTGACTCAGCTGATATGATTCTGCTAATCCAGGACCCCCCACCCCATCCTCTCGCTCGGGAATTTAATGCGTGTTAACTTATTTCACCCCTACCGGGGCAGAGATGGATGCTTCGCCAAACCTTTCTCCCTGTGTTTTCTGCCTGACCTTTCAAAGAGACCTGAGCTGATATAGACGGGGCGGATTAAACTAATCATAAAATGATGAAGGGAACGCCGCAACGCTCATTGATTCGCCTGAAATTAACTGTAGTACAATACGTCTTCCTAATGGCGTTCTGTGTTGCATTCCCAAGTGGATTCCGCTTTCCTCATTTTTTTTTCCCCTCCCGCTTTCTGTCACACCAAAGATTTCCCCACTCGCCACTCCCCTTCGTTCCTAAGATTCCTTTCAGGGTATCTGTGACCAGGGCTGAAAGCTACTGGAGATGACAGAATACAGAATAATAAAGAGTAGGAAGGGACCTTGGAGGTCTTCTAGTCCAACCCCCTGCTCAGGCAGGAAACCTTATACCATTTTTTTTATTTATTTATTTATTTATTTATTTATTTATTTATTTATTTATTTATTTATTTATTATTTAAATTTGTATACCGCCCTTCTCCCGAAGGACTCAGGGCAGTGAACAGCCAAAATTTAAAACACATACGGTATAAAAATTAAAAAGAATTAAAACAGAATTAAATCAGTTTGGCTTCCCTAAATTTTAAAACCCTTTCCCCATAAAATAACCCATTAAAATTTTAAGCCAGCCCGGCTTGCTGGAATAAGAAGGTCTTTAACGCTCGGCGGAAAGTACAGAGGTCCGGGATCAGTCATATTCCTGGGGGTAGATCGTTCCAGAGGGCAGGTACCCCCACAGAGAAGGCTCTCCCCCTGGGGGTTGTCAGTCGACATTGCTTGACCGACGGCACCCTGAGGAGACCCTCTCTGTGGGAGCGAATTGGCCAGTGGGAGGTTATCGGTGGCAGAAGGTGGTCTCGTAAGTACCCAGGCCCTAAGCCATGGAGCGCTTTAAAGATGAGAACCAATACCTTGAAGCTCACCCGGAAGACCACCGGGAGCCTGTGCAGCTCACGCAGGAGAGGTGTTACATGGGAGCGCCATGTTGCCCCATAATTACCCGCGCGGCTGCATTCTGGACCAGCTGGAGCCTCCAGGTGCTCCTTAGACAAACAGTTGTCTAATCTCTTAAAAGCTTCCAGTGTTGGAGTATCCAACAACTTCTGGAGGCAAGTTGTCCCACTGGTTAATTGTCCTCACTGTCAGGAAATTTCTCCTTAATTCCAGGTTCCTTCTCTCCTTGATTAGTTTCCATCCATTGCTTCTTGTCTGGCCCTCTGTTCCTTGATTTGCCTTCTGATGTTTTGGAAAATAGGTTGACTTCCTCTTCTTTGTGAGAACTCCTTTAGGGCTTCAAGGCTTGTCTTGGATAAGCTTGTATGGTGTTTCCACAGTATAGCTTAGTTTCTCATCTCCTATGAGATGCGATCCCATGTTTGTTCAATACCTTGGCAGGGAATGAAGAAGGCAAGCTGGTTCTTATATCCGACATGCTTTTGACAGAACCTCCAGAATAAAGAATAAGCTCAGTGTAGAGTATCTACGACCATGTCCGAAAGCTACCGGAGATGACAGAATAATGGAGTTGGAAGGGACTTTTGAGGTCTTTTAGTCTAACCCCCTTCTCAAGCAGGAGATCCTATACCAGTGATGGCTAACCTTTTTGCCATTGCGTGTCAAAAGTGGGGGGAGCGGGGGGGGTCGCGTGCATGCGTGCTCACCCCCATAATTCAATGCATCCCGACCCCTCCCCCCCGGTGCTCTCCTCACTTTTGGCACATGATGGCCTGGTAGGCCCGTTTTCCGCCCTCCCCAGACTCCTGAGGCTTTTTTGGAGCCTATGGAGGCCCCCCAGAGGCCGGAAACAGCCTGTTTCCTGACTTCCGGTGGGACCAGAAATTAGTTGGAGCTGAGCTAGGGCAACGCTCACATACCCACAGATATGGCTCCACGTGCCACCTGTGACACGTGTGCCATAGGTTCGCCATCACGGTCCTATACCATTTTGGTCAAATATCTGTTCAATCTCTTCTTAAAAGCCTCCGGTGTTGGAGCACACACAACTTCTGGAGACAAGTCCTTCCACTGGTTAATTGTTCTAACAGTCAGGAAATTTCTCCTGAGTTCTAGGTTGGTTTCTAGTGACTAGGGTATCCTGGGAGTTGAATTCCACAAGTCTTAACGTTGCCAAGGTTGGAGACCCTTGAAGACTTGTATCTTACTGAGCCGTTTGCAAAATGTCTCTTCAGCTAAATAGATCGTTTTAGTTGTTATTCTTTTTGAAAGGTGACAAACCGGTTGAGGAAATTCCAGGCTGAGTTTCACAAACCCTGGCTTGCAATATAATCAAGAACAATACAGTTGCAAGTCATGATCGTAAAGGGGATCACCCCAATGACCAACCCAATTTTGTGAGCTTTTGTGTGTGTGTGTGTGTGTGTGTGTCTGTGTGTGTGTGGCAATTGTTAAGTGAACACTGTGGTTGTTAAATTAATCCATTATTTGCTATGGTTTTGTTTATGTGCGGAGGGGGTGTGCTGTACAGAGTTGGTATTCAGCCGGTTTGGACTACTTCACCCGAACCGGTAGCAGAAATTGTGGGTGGGCCTGCTCTATGCCATCCTATTTAGGCACGTTTTTGAGGCTGGCCGCATGCACAGAAGGCCGGGTGCACGAAGCAGGTGTGTGCGGGGCGAACTGGTAGTAACCTAATGTGAAACCCACGGCTGGTGCTGTCTGATTTTCGGAACCAGGTCGTAAATATATGACAGAGATCCAAATCCCCCTAATTTAGCTACATCAGAAGATAACAATACAGATTTGCTTGTAAGAGTCAAGCAGTGGAATACAAGCTAGTTGTTTTCCTAAACCGAGAAGCTATAACTCAGAACAATTCTCTCTAGAATGTAGAAGGAAAAATCAGGAGAACAGCTCTTGGAAAGCATAGCTCCTAGCTTCAGAAGTCGTGATGCAAACCATCATCATGATTCTTATCTGCCCATTCAAAAGGCTTCCAGCTTTGTCTCGATCTGCTCTTTCTCAACGTCATTTCCCTTTTTCTTGCTTCCAGCTGCTCCGGGAACTTATTGAACGCAAAACCACTTCCTTGGATCCAAATGATCAAGTGGCGATGGGCAGGTAAGTGCTTCGATATCATAGGCCAGGGGTCAGCAACCTTAAACACTCAAAAGAGCCACAAAGGTCCTAACCGGAAGCCCCCCGTTCAATTCTGGAGCCAACCAGAGGTCCGGTTCCCCCACCATAGAGTATCCCCCTAGCGTGGTGTCCTTTTTCCTCCGCCAACCAGAAGCCCGGTTCCCCCACCATAGAGTCTCCTGCTAGCGCGGCATCCTTTTTCCTCTGCCGACCAGAAGCCCGGTTCCCCCACCATAGAGTCTCCTCCTAGCGCGGCATCCTTTTTCCTCTGCCGACCAGAAGCCCGGTTCCCCCACCATAGAGTCTCCTCCTAGCGCGGCATCCTTTTTCCTCTGCCGACCAGAAGCCCGGTTCCCCCACCATAGAGTCTCCTCCTAGCGCGGCATCCTTTTTCCTCTGCCGACCAGAAGCCCGGTTCCCCCACCATAGAGTCTCCTCCTAGCATGGAGTCCTTTTTCCTCTGCTGACTGGAAGTCCGGGTCCCCCACCATAGACTCTCCTCCTAGGACGGCATCCTTTTTCCTTTTGCCGACTGGTGACAGGGAGCCACAGCAGAGGGTTGAAAGAGCCACATGCGGCTCCAGAGCCGTGGGTTGCTGACCCCTGTCATAGGCCTTTAACAAGAGATAGAGGCTCTGCGACTAATAGCTTGCATTCAGACTCTTTTTTTTCTAATACATTTTATGTATTTTAAAGATAAGTTGTTAAAAAACCTCCACAGAAACAAAAATACAAAGTTTGTAAACAAGACAACAACAACAACAACAACAACAACAACAATAATAATAATAATAATAATAATAATAATAATCTTCTTCTTCATCATCATCATCATCATCATCATAATTGCACAATATACAAGTCCGTAGGACCACAATTGAGCCCAAGATTTCTGTTGTTTAGTGAAACATTGGTTAAGTGAGTTTTGGCCCATTCTACGACTTTTCTTGCCACAGTTGTTCAGTGAATCACTGCAGTCGATAAGTTAGTAACCTGGTTGTTAAGTGAATCTGGCTTCCCCATTGACTTTGCTTGTCAGAAGGTCGCAAAAGGGGATCACGTGACCTTGGGACACTGCAACGGTCATAAATATGAACCAGTTGCAAAGCATCTGAATTTTGATCACAGGAACATGGGGATGCTGCAACGGTCATGAGTGTGAAAAATGGTCATAAGTCACATTTTCAGTGCCGTTGTAACTTTGAATGGTCACTAAATGGACTGTTGTAAATCAAGGATTAGCTGTATATCAAACCAATGTTAAATATACGTTGTCCATCTTGGTTGAATATTGACAAATATGTCTCAAATAAATTTAGTAAATCCTCCCACTTCAGACCTTTCTTTTGCAGAGGCTCTGCTTTTAAAAGCAGTGTGGTCTAGTGGTTAAGGCACTAGGCTAGAAACCAGCAAATTGAGCTCTATTCCTGCCTTAAGCATGGAAGCCAGCTGGGTGACTTTGGGCCAATCACCAGGAGATGGTGAGTTCTAGTCCCGCCTTAGGCATGAATGCCAGTTGGGTGACTTTGGGCCAATCACCAGGAGACCGTGAGTTATAGTCCTGCTTTAGGCATGAAAGCCAGTTGGGTGACTTTGGGCCAATCACCAGGAGACGGTGAGTTCTAGTCCCGCCTTAGGCAGGAATGCCAGTTGGGTGACTTTGGGCCAATCACCAGGAGACCGTGAGTTCTAGTCCCAATTTGGCACGGACGCTGGCTTGATGACTTTGGATCAATCATCAGAAGACGGTGAGTTCTAGTCCTGCTTTAGGCATGAAAGCCAGTTGGGTGACTTTGGGCCAATCACCAGGAGACGGTGAGTTCTAGTCCCGCCTTAGGCATGGAAGCCAGTTGGGTGACTTTGGGCCAGTCATTCTTGCAGCCCAACTTATCTTACAGGGTTGTTGTTGTGGGGAAAACAGAACTAGGAAGGAACATTAGGTATGTTCACTGCCTTGAGTTATTCATAAAAATAATAAAGGCAAGGTAAAAAAAAAACCCACCTAAAATAAATAAGAATAAAACTCTCTCCCACCCACCCCCACCTCACTGAATTGTACTTCGTTCTTGGTAATTTGCTTGTCTTTATATTTTATGTTGTTGCTATTTATTATACTAACTTGCCTTCGATATTAATTATGAGCCCCCGTCAGAGCCGATGTGGGAAGGAGGCAGAGATGAATGAAGAGGAAGAGAAACAAATCCAGGACCAGGCAGCCTTTTTTAAAATTGGATGGCAGCAGATGGTAGACTAGAGCTCACAATTTGGAAGGCAAAACTTTCCCTCTTTTTTCGACGCAAGTGAAAAGATGCAGAATTCAAGACGGTATTTGATTGGAAGCTTGTTGGGGCAGATTCAGACTGTGTATCTCCTACAGCTGGTCACCCATAACACAAACGTTATCAGCTCCAGGGCCCTATCACTTCTAAACAGACCCTGCAGTTTATTGAGAACAAAGAATACAAGTCAGGCGGTCCATCTTTCAGCTTAAGGCAGGGAGTTTATATCCTTTAAAAAAAAACAGACGTGGTACGTCTACACGGATTGATTCATGAAGTGGATCTATTCCTACTCAAATCAGGGAAATTGCCCTTAGATTGAAAAAGACTTTATATTCAGCCAGACATCCTGACCACACATTGAGCTTCTGAGTTGCTACAATACAGAGAAGGGTTGGTACACAAAATGATCACACTTTGAATATATATATTTTTATATAAAGAACCTTACAAAAGTAAGGTTCTACATTTAGGCAAGAAAAACAAAACGCACAGGTACAGTATATGTGGTACCTCACTCAATAGTAGTAACTCTGAGAGGGATCTTCAATCATTTAAATATCAGCCAGCAGTGTGCTGGTCGCCACGATGTAAAAAAGATGTGGAGACTCTAGAAAGTGCAGAGAAGAGCAACAAAGATGATTAGGAGACTGCAGGCTAAAACATATGAAGAACGGTTGCAGGAACTGGGTATGTCTAGTTTAATGAAAAGAAGGCCTAGGGGAGACGTGATAGCAGTCTTCCACTATCTCAGGGGCTGCTCCAAAGAAAAGGGAGTCAAGCTATTCTCCAAAGCACCTGTAGGCCAGACAAGGAATAATGGATGGAAACGGATCAAGGAGAGAAGCAACCTAGAACTAAGGAGAAATTTCCTGGCAGTGAGAACAATTAATCAGTGGAACAACTTGCCTCCAGAAGTTGTGAATGCTTCAACCCTGGAAGTTTTTAAGAAGATGTTGGATCACCATTTGTCTGAAGTGGTGAAGGGTATCCTGCCTAAGCAGGGGGTTGGACTAGAAGACCTCCAAGGTCCCTTCCAACTCTGTTTTTCTATTCTATTCTACATGCAAGGATCAGGCAGTAAATTAGAAACCACAAAAAATAAGGAGAAAATATAAATATAAGTAGTCCTCGGTTAACAATAGCAACCAGGACAGGAATTTCTGTCATTAAATGACACGGTTGAAAGCACACGTGACTGCACAATTTAGCAACGGCACTTCCAATTGCGGTCATTGAATGAATCCCGTGATGTGATTTAAGTGCAGTGTCACATGTTCATCGTTTGGGACCTCCTGCTGGCTTTCCCATTGACTGCTTGTCAAAAGCTGGCAGTGAAGTCCATGAGGCTTCTTCCCACATGTCCATGAGGGCGCTGCAACATTGTGATTGTGAACTGGGCACCAAATTGCCAGCCGCAATCGTGTGACCACAGGGACACTGCAACAACCAGAATTTCAAGGATTGGTCCTAAAAACCACTCATTCATCGTTTGTAAGTTAAAATGATCCCCGAGTAAGGTTTTTTTTTTTTTTTTAATTTGATTTATATGCCGCCCTTCTCCGGAGACTCAGGGCGGCTTACAATGCGTTAAGCAATAGCCTTCATTCTTTTGTATATTTTATACAAAGTCAGCTTATTGCCCCCACAAACTGGGTCCTCAGTTTACCTACCTTAGAAAGGATGGAAGGCTGAGTCAACCTTGAGCCTTGGAGAGATTCGAACCAGCAGAAATTGCAGGCAGCTGTGTTAATAACAGGGTGCACTAAACCCCTGTACTATCAAGGCTCTTGTAAGTATTCGTTAAACGAGGACTACCAGTATGTCATAATCCACTTAGTTAAAGGCATAATCACAAAATGTAAATCGGAAAGTAAGGATCATATTAGTTTGATGAAGTCAATACCTCCTGTGTTTACATTGCAACAAGGCAAGTGTTTCACTATATTCCTTGTGTCTTATGGGCAAATCAGCTGGCCGGCCCGCACATGCGCGCTGGAGCTGAGCTAGGGCAACGCTCGCGTGTCCACAGATATGGCTCTCTGTGTCACCTGTGGCACGTGTGCCATAAGTTCACCATCACGGGCCTCTATGCTTAACATGCAATTTTGCAGGCAATCTTCGTCTTACAACCTCAAATGAGCCCGAAATTTCCATTGCTAAGCAAAGTGAGTTTTAAAGTGAGTTTTCCCCCATTTTACAATCTTTTTGCCACAGTTGTCAAGCAAATCACTGTTTGCTAACTTAAAGGGCTGAGGGTAAAACGTTAACAGCTAGCATGATTTTTTTTTCCCCTTAAAGTAGAATTTAGAATAACAGAGTTGGAAGGGATCTTGGAGGTCTTCTAGTCCAACCCCCTGCTTAGGCAGGATACCCTATACTAGGGGTGTCAAACTCTATTTCATGGAGGACCGCATCAGGGCTGTTATTGTCCTTGGGGGGGCTGGGCGGGTGTGGCCGATTGGGTGGGCGTGGCAGATAGGAGGGTGTGACAGATTGGGTGGGCGTGGCCAGCTTGACACCACTCCCCAAACTGCTGGCATGTTTCTTTTTATTGGGTAGACCGGGCCAAAGTCATGCTGGCCTGATGTTTCCTCTTCAAATTGGATAGACCGGGTCAGCCCCTTACATTTTCCAGGACGACTCTACGGGCCAGATCCAACCACATCACAAGCCATATCTGGTCCGTGGGCCTTGTGTTTGATACCGCTTCTCTATACCATATCTTAAAAACTTGCAGTTTTTTTTAAAAAAAACTAGGCAGGTTCACATCTCTTTAGAGTTTGACCATTTACAAGTATTTCTGGAGCTGAGCGTCCTGCAGCTCAACGATAAAACAACACTTTGAACATGGTGTGTATAATTTGTTCAGAACTCAGGTTTTTTGGCTATCCTGCAAAGCAAATCTCTCTCTTTTTTTTTTTTTTAATTCTGGTACATCACTTTGACATTTGGGTCAAGGAGAAAAATAGGACAGATGTTTTTAAAAAGTTTCTTTTTACCTTCAGCGTTGCGCCAAAGAGTAAAACCACGAAGAAAGAGGAATTGTAATTACAGACATTTTTATTTTAAGACCCCAAATGGCACCGCTTTCATCTGATTTACTTGTTGGGGAGCCCCAGATCAGGGAGGCAAATCTCAAAATCCAATTACCGCAATCTTAATATAATCTTAATTGCTGTAATCTATTTTATTGTAAAGTCAGATAAATGTGCAGTGTAATAACTGCTTAAGTGCAGGGGGGTGGTAGTTTGGTCTCTGTCCCATTAAATTATAGCCGAGTAAAGTTACCTGAGCTATTCCAGCCAAACCACCAAATATATTTGACACCCAGCAGCTGAAACTCAGGCAATATTTTAAGAAGAATGAAACCATTTTGCCAGCACACCTGGGTTTTTTTTAATGCATCCAGTAGTTTTGTGGTGTTTTTTTTTTTTTTTGCAGCAGTGAGTTGCTGTTTCAGCCCTTTGAATCTTTTTTTTTTTTTTAATTTCATTTTGGGTTTCCTTTAACACATTTCCTATGCATTAGCCAGCGGCTGTTATTAAATAAATATCCTTAATTAAACACGAATTAAAAAAAAACAGGTGTATGTATATTGTGGGGTGTTTTTTTTCCCCTCTTCCTCTTAGAATTGGGAATATAGAGAATTTGCCCCATAGCATGGCATTTGTTTTTTTCATTTTTAAAAGAACTTTTACAGGTAGTCCTCAACTTACAACGGTTTGTTTAGTGACAGAAGTTACAACGGCAGTGAAAAAAGTGACTTTTGGCCATTTTTCATATTAACAGCCGTTTACAGTATCCCTGTGATCAAAATTCAGATGCTTGATAACTTGAGTCATATTTATTATTATTTTTTAATATTTATTTTTTATTAGTTTATAGTATAAAATACAAAAACAAATAGGTAGTAGGAAAAATAGGGGAGGGAAAACGAAAGGGAAAATTGCAGAAAAGAAGGGAAAAAGAAAGAAAGGGAGTTGACTTCCAACTCCCTTTGGTGCAGTAAAATAAAATAGTAATATCAAACTTCAACTTTTTACTTTTACATAGCAATATCAACTAGCCATTTCAAAGTTTCATTTTTTTTCCCCTCCTCAAGCACAAAGTCCAGAAGCGGTTTCCAAGTAGAAATAAAATTACTTGTATTTTTTTTTTCTTTTATCAAAACAGTTGGCTTAGCCATCTCTGCTAATGTCTGCTTCACCAACTTTAGCAGACATTTGTCCATTGGGGGAATTGAAGTGTCCTTCCATTTTTGTGCATAAATTCATCTTGCTGCCATACCATGTTTCCCCGAAAATAAGACCAGGTCTTATATTAATTTTTGCTCCAAAAGACACATTAGGGCTTATTTTCTGGTTAGTTCTTATTTTGGGGGAAATACGATACTAAATGCATCCATCTGGCTGACAATCTTAACTGGGGCTTATTTTGGGGGTAGGGCTTCTATTACAAGCATCCTGAAAAATCATGCTAGGACTTATTTTCCAGTTGGGTCTTATTTTCGAGGCAATAGGGTATATAAAATCAAAGTTCCCAATCTTTTTCTCCAAGTCTTTTTCCATTAAACCCAAAAGAAACATTTCTGGTTTTATCTTAATATTCACTTTAAGACTCTTCTGTATTCGGATATGAATCCTACTCCAGTATTTCTTTGCTTTATCGCATGTCCAGCCAGCTGACTCATATTTATGACAGTTCCAGTCTTCCAGGTCATGTGATCTCCTTTTGCAACCTTCTGACAAAGTCAGTGGGGAAGCCAGATTCACTTAACAACTCTGTTCTTATCTTAACAACCGCTGTGATTCATTTAACAACTGTGGCAAGAAAACTGACTTTAACAATTGTTTCATGTAGCAACAGAAATCTCGGGATCAATTGTGGTCGTAAATCGAGGACTACCTGGAATTGTGGGCATAAGGGCAAGCCACTGAGGCTGTTGCTGCAGGTGCTGAGTTCTAACAGCCCTGATCTTGAACCCACAATGTCACAGTCCTGAGAAGGGAACACAGATAGTCCTCAACTTGCGACCATAATGGAGCCCATTATGGTCGCAAGTTATAATGTGTCTGCAAAGCAAGTCACCCCTGTGCCTGACCCAATTTTACCATCTTTTTTGCGACGTGTTAAATGAATGCCACTGTCCTAAAGTGAATCCATTGTTCGCTGTCAGCCGTTTCACCGAAAAACCAGAAAATAAATACCAGTTTTTAACAAAACCATCATAAAATATAGTCACGTGATCATGGGCCGCTGAAAATGGCCGCAAACACACGTTCGTTGCCAAGCAACCCACCTGCAGTCACATGACCATGGGGGGGGGGACACGTGACTGTCAGAACTTTGGAACTGGATTGTTAAGTATCCCCAAGGGAGATCCGTCATAAATTTGAAGCAGTCATAAATTAAGGACTATCTATACCACGAAGGCGCCTCAGAAGATGGAGGCAGCAGCTGATTGGATTGCAATTGTTGATTCCATCACTTTTGAGAAGGAGATAGAAGGCCCTTTCTTCACCGTGCAGCCCAAATGCCACCCTGTCATTCTGTTTCCATAGACAATGGCTGGCTATCCAGAAATTGAGGAGTAAAATTCGGAAGAAAGTGGACACCAAGGCCAGTAAAGGAAGAAAAATCCGGTGAGTAGAAAGAGGCACAACCGTTTTCTGTTCTCTCAACTTCTGGATTCTGCCCCCCCCCTCCCTTTTATAAAAAATAATTCTGTGACAAACAATTCTGTTTAGTTCTTTAAATCATTGGTTTTCTGTGAGTGCTATAAAATAGATCAGGGGTTCTCCAAAGTTGACAACTTTAAGACGTGTGGACTTCAACTCCCAGAATTCTTCAGCCAGCCATGCCAGCTGGGGAATTCTGGGAGTTGAAGTCCACAAGTTGCCTGATTTGAAGACCCCTGAAATAAACGATGAAATATTTCAAACTGCATGGTTTTTATTGGGGTCCTTCATGGTTGGAGAGATTAACACCAAGGTCAGGTTTTCTGTAGACATTTTACCTCCTCAGCCAAACCATCCGCATTATTAAACTTTGTGGGATGCATCGTTCCAAACCATCAGTCAAAAATTTTCCAAAAAAAAACACCCAGCGAACTCCCCCATCCCCCGCCCCTCAAAACAACCTCACAGAATTCAAGTCAGACTCCATTTCTGGAGTCTTGTGAGGGTATTGATCTGATTGAGCCTGGAGAAT
The DNA here is from genome assembly GCF_029215685.1 of Pituophis catenifer annectens. Lineage (NCBI taxonomy): Eukaryota > Metazoa > Chordata > Lepidosauria > Squamata > Colubridae > Pituophis > Pituophis catenifer. The sequence continues at coordinate 4,924,305 of NW_027256881.1, forward strand.
CACAATAATATGTATAAGGAACCTTTCATTACACAACTAGGTAGCACCACCAGTGTTAAAAGGGATTCAGGTTCGCAAATTGAAGTTGTTGTAGGTAAGTAGAGAGGTAACTGATGATGTTATCTAGTTGGGTCATGAAACGCCTGAAAGAAAACAACCAAGCTGAGAGAGCATCAGGGATCCCAGAGTTCTCCTCCTCCTCCTCCTCCTCCTCCTCCTCCTCCTCCTCCTCCTCCTCCTCCTCCTCTTCCTCTCCATAAACCCCACTCCCTTCTAGACTTGATGATGTTACCTAGTTGGGTCATGAAACATCTGAAAGAAAACAACCAAGCTGAGAGAGCATCAGGGATCCCAAAATCATCCTCTCCCCTCCTCCTCCTCCTCCTCCTCCTCCTCCTCCTCCTCCTCCTCCTCCTCCTCCTCCTCCTCCTCCTCCTCCTCCTCCTCCTCCTCCTCCTCCTCTCCATAAATCCCACTCCCTTCTAGCTCTGATAAAGTTACCTAGTGGGGTCATGAAACGTCTGCAAGATAACAACCAAACTGAGAGAGCCCCAAGGATCCCAGAGTTATTTTCCTCCTCCTCCTCCTCCTCCTTTCTATAAATCCCACTCCCTTCTAGCTCTGATAATGTTACCTAGTTGGGTCATGAAACGTCTGCAAGAAAACAACCAAACTGAGAGAGCCCCAAGGATCCCAGAGTCATTTTCCTCCTCCTCCTCCTCCTCCTCCTCCTCCTCCTCCTCCTCCTCCTCCTCCTCCTCCTCCTCCTCCTCCTCCTCCTCCTCCTCCTCCTCCTCCTCCTCCTCCTCCTCCTCCTCCTCCTTTCCATAAACCCCACTCCCTTCTAGTCCTGATGATGTTACCTTGTTGGGTCATGAAATGTCTAGCAAGAAAACAACCGAACCCAGAGAGCACCAAGCATCCCAGAGGAGTCCTCCCCGTTGCCCTCCTCCTCTTCCCTGCGCTCCCTTCTAGCCCCGATGTTGTTACCTAGTTGGCTCATGAAACCTCTGCAAGAAAACAGCCACGCTCAGAAAGCACCCAGGAGCCCACCCTTCAACTCGGGAGCCCCAAACCTCTTCCACGGAGCCCCTACCTTAAAGCCCCCTTTTTCTCAGGATGGGCAAAGCTTTTTCTATTGGAAGATCTTCCTTTAACGCCTTCTCTTCTCTTATTTCCTTCCTCTCATCCCTCCCCCCGCCAACCCACCTCCCCGGCCTTCCAGGTATCATGTCCACAGCAAGCTGGTGAGCTTCATGGCACCCATTGACCACTGCACAATGAATGATGATGCCAGGTTAGTAAGCAGTTAATTACGCTTCTGGAAGGGCTTTGTGACAGCCTGATATTGACCTGTTCTTCAGCCTGTCACCGTCTCGGGTTCTTTTGTATCAGCCGGCCATTTGTCACAGGCCAGGCCGCCCCTTTTATCCAGGCTGAGCCAGCTGCCTGCGCTTCCCACACACTCCCGCACCCCCTGCCAAATTGTCACCATGGCGCTTTTCCACAGTTCAGCCCGGCCTGTGCCCTTGATATTTGCCGCTTCAGTGCTTCAGGGAGAGCTGAGTTTGTGGCGCGCGTGTGCTTTTAATTTCCTTCCACCCCCCGCCCTAGCGGGGTGGGTGGGGCGGAGGATTGCAGCGTTATAGCGCCTTCTGTGACATCTTAAAAGAAGAGATTTACAAGGATGTAAGCGCGAGGCCCGCAAAATGCACGCGTCCAATTATTTCCATTCAAAGTTGCCACCAAATTCTTCCATCCTTCCTTTCTTTGGCTGGAACAGATGTTACCTGTGGTGATCCCTCTGGAATTAGATTATTTGGGGGGAGGGGGGATTCTTTTTCTTTCTTTCTTTTTCTTTTTTTTTGGACAGGATATTGTTGTAAGTTCAAGATAAACATATGCGACTCTTGTGGGCTTAGTCTGTTTAATCAAAGGCATAAAATGGATTCTAGTCCGTGAAAGCTCCTGGCATGGTGAATTTATTAGGTTTTAAGGTGCCATAAGACACTTTGCGAAAGATCAGACAATAATTTCTTGGCTTAAGAGCGCTCCCTCTCTCTCTCTCTCTCTCTCTCTCTCTCTCTCTCTCTCTCTCTCTCTCTCTCTCTCTCTCTCTCTCTCTCTCTCTCTCTCTCTTCCTCCCTCCCTCCCTCCCCTCCTCTCTCTCTACCTCCTGCCACCTCTCTGTCTTCTCCTCTCATTCCCCCCCTCCTCTCTCTGCCACCCTCCCTCTGTCCTCTCTCTCTCTTCCTCCCTCCCTTCCTCTCTCCTCCCTCTCCCTCCCTCCTGCCACCTCTCTGTCCTCCTCTCACCTCCTCTCCTCTCCCTCCCTTCCTCTCTCTCCTTCTCTCCTCTCTCTCTCACTTCCTCTCACTCCCTCTCTTCCTCTCTCTCTCCTCCCCCTCTCCCTCCTCTCCCTCTCCCTCCCTCCCACCACCTCTGTCCTTTCCTCTCATTCCCTCCTCTCCTCTCCCTCCCTTCCTCTCTCTCTCTCCCTCTCTTCTCTCTCTCTCTTCCTCCCACTCCCTCTCTTCCTCTCTCTCGCCTCCCTCCTCTCTCTCTCTCTCTCTCCCTCTCTCCCTCTCTCTCTCCTCCCTCCTCTCTCTCCCTCCCTCCCTCCCACCACCTCTCTGTCCTCTCCTCTCATTCCCCCCTCTCTCCTCTCTATCTCCCTCCTTTCCTCTCTCTCTCTCCTCCCCCCCCTCTCATTTCTCTCTATTTCTCCCTACCTCCCTTCCTCTCTCTCTCTCTCTCTCTCTCTCCTCCCCCTCTCTCCTTCCTCCCTGCATCTCTCTTTGGTGAACTATCCAATTATAAAACCAGATCTTCATGAAGTCTTTCATTAACTACAGTTCCTTGTTTTAGCCAACCCAGGAAACTTTGTGTAATGGTGTTTGAAACAAACCACTGTTTTCAGCAACTCCGAACAGTGACTCAGGTGTCATTTGAATATGGCTGTTGTGTTTTCAGCAGACTAACACAGCTGCTCGCCAGGGAGACCTTAAATTAAAAATAAAAATTGGCGATGCTAAATAATGCTGGTTGCTAACCATGCACTGGTTTTTGCTTCACGATACAATTGTGAGATGTATAGCCAGTGCTGTTGATGTCTACAATGCATGTGAAGACAACTGTCCAATTTTAAATTCTAGTTTATACCTTTCCATTCCCGTATGTTTGTGTGTGTGTGTGTGGTAATGCAAAGCTCATATATGCATGAACAGTAATAATAATAACACTGCTTTCTTTAGCGGCAGTGGAAGGTAATTTCATTGTTTGCAAGTGTGAATTACTAGATTGAAAATGCAAATACACATTTCACAGTGGTGCGATCATGCACTCAGCCTTTTGCTCCGTTAGTTTGGAGGCTTCACCCCAAAACAAATAAAGTCTCGTACAGCGGGGAGCGCTGCATGTTTATAGTGTGAAAAATCAGAAAAACAGAGTTGTGCTTACTGCCTATAAAATAAATTAATTGTACCGGGATGGCTGACAACACCGAATTCCAACTAAAGAAGGAAAACCAGATAATCTTCAGATGTAGGAGCAATCCATCTGGGACCGGAGCCCTTTGTTGGAAAACAGTTACTCATGAACGGTTCCCTTTTGCCCAGATTTTAAACCAGAGATTGTTCCCAGAGACTGAAACGTGGGGAAGCCGAAAAACCTATATGGGGTTAATGAACCATCTAAGCCAGGGGTGTCAAACTCTTATTTCATTGAGGGCCGCATCAGGGTTATGCTTGACCTCAAGGGGGGGGGAGAGAATGGGTGTGGCCAGCTCAATGTCACTCACGTTGGGGGCGCCTGTGGCGGCCCAAGCCCTCTGCCAGTGAAAACGGGCTCCCGAACTCCGTTTTCAGCTGTGACGGCCTCCAGAGCTCGGGTGGGCCACATGGCCAGTCCCCCACAGATCCGGCCCGTGGGCCTTAAGTTTGACATCCCTGATCTAAGCCATGATATAAATTAGACCAGTGTTGGCGAACCTTTTCGGCACCGAGTGCCGGGAACGCGGGAAACCGGAAGAGCAGCTCCTTGGTGCACACGTGCGTGAGCGCCAGAAACCGGAAGAGCAGTTCCCTGGCGCGCATGCGCACGCCAGGAAGCTCAGCTTCCAGTTTCCGCCATGTACAAGCGCGCCGGTCACTGGTCTTCCGGTTTCTGGCAGGCATGCACGTGCGAAGACCAGCTGGCCAGCATGTATGCACGTGCCAGAAACCGGAAGAGCAACAGGCGACGGCTGGCATGCCCGGAGAGATGGTCCTGCGTGCCACTTCCGGCACACATGCCATAGGTTCACCATCACTGAATTAGGCTGTTGTCCAGGGAAAGACCACCAAGCCAAACCTTTATTGCTTAAGGGTATCTTTGAGGTAGATAACTATACTAATAGTAAAAAGCATTCTAAACACTGTTTAGAATGGACTTCATTTCCCAGAATTCCTCAGCCATGCTGAATTCTGGGAGTTGAAGTCCGCACCTCTGAAAGCATATTGGCTAGGGAACTCTGGGAGTAGAAGTCCACCCTTCTTAAAGCATTCTGGCTGGGGGCATTCTGGAAGTCCACACTTCTTAAAGTTGCTCAGGTTGAGCATTATTTATTTATTTATTTATTTATTTATTTATTTATTTATTTATTAATTATCGGACTTATATGCCGCCCTTTCTCCACAAGGACTCAGGGCGGCTCACAGCAATAAACAACAAGAAGTCCAATTAAAATTCAACAATAAAAACTCAAATTCCCATTAAAACCCCATTATATAGAATAAGTCATTATTAATTGCAGAATGGAGTGCATTGGGATTTCCTTGGAGTTTCACCTGATGGCTTAAAAAGTGATATTTTAAAAGGGGATCATCATCTTCACAAAGGACTTCACCCCCACAGCAAACTTCCCCGACTTAGGTCAAAGGAGTTTAGCGAGTTTTAAAAATCCCAAGCATGGCTAAAATGGGAGTTGCATACCTGCAAGGTGGATAGATTTTGGGGGCCAAGAAGAGAGCTGGAGAGAAGGAGCAGCTAAAGGGGAAAAAGTTCCTCTGTGATTGATAAATATGTCCTGCAACACTTGATTGGCTGTAGCACTTCAAGCCACACCTTCCTCCTGGTGATGTAATGAAGCCTTGCCAACGTTCCCCTTGCCAGGGCTCCTGATTTCCTGGAAGAAGTGATTAGAATCTGTATTTCCTAAAGACTTTACAATTTCACTTTTTCCAGCAATCCACTCTGGTTACTAATAAACATTAATTGGAATAATATATTATGTGGTTGCTTCCCCCACCCACCCCACCCCGGAGTTACGGTTTAAAGCAGGGTTGAAATGCTCTGACATCTGCTACCCCGTTTGCTTTGGGTGCATGCGCACCGCAGGCATTAAGAAGCCTTTTCTGAGTCTGCAAAGGTAAGTAAAACAGCGATGGGGGGGACGGGGACGGACAGCTGTGCCGTGCGATTTAGATTCGCTAGAAAGCAGGATTTCCTGCTTTCTAGCGAATATAAAAAACAGATAACAGAGTTGGAAGGGACCTGATAGGCCATCTAGTCCAACCCCCCCGCTCAAGCAGGAGACCCTACACTATTTCTGACAAATGGCAGTCCAATCTTTTCTTGAAAGCCTCCAGTGATGAAACTCCCACAACTTCCGAAGGCAACTTCTCTTCCATGGGTTGATTGTTCTCACTGTCAGAAAGTTCCTCCTCATTTCTAGGTTGAATCTCTCTTTGGTTAGTTTCCATCCATTATTCCTTGTCTGGCCTTCAGGTGCCTTGGAAAACAGCTTGACCCCCTCCTGTCTGTGGCAGCCCCTCAAATATTGAAAGACTGTTATCCTGTCTCCCATGGTCCTTCTCTTCACTAGGCTAGTCATGCCCAGTTCCTGCAACCGTTCTTTATATGTTTTAGCCTCCAGTCCCCTAATCATCCTGGATTCTCTCCTCTACACTCTTTTTAGAGTCTCAACATCTTTTTTATAGTGTGGTGACAGTTTATTGTCGCATAGCTGATCATCGGAACTTTTTTTTTACTTTTTTTAGTATTTTTTTTTACTACCGGTTCAGGCGAACCAGCCTGAACCGGTAGCATTTCACCCTTGCTTTAAAGGACAAAGATGCAAAAGGCATTCAGGTGGGAGAAGTTGTAACAACCCAAAGCAGCTGAGATAAAAAACCAATCAAGCGATGAAGCCCAGAGGTACCCTCTCCCCTCACCTGCCCAAGAGGTCAAGAAACCACTTCAACCTGGGGCTTTAAAGCAGGTTGGAGCATCACAGGTGAGGACTCAGATGTTTTCCCCCAAAGCCCCGGAGGCTTCGGGAGAGTGGCACGCTGGCTTCTTGATTCTGCTTTATAGAGAACAGGTGGTCTCTTGAATGGCCTTAGTTGGCAGCTGTTCTAAATCATGGCTGGGCAGAAGGCAGTTCTGGATCTAGCCTCAGATTTGCTAGGTGAGATGCAGGAAGCTCGGAAGCTGAATCCTCATGGCTTATCAATCATGCCAACAGAATGACTCTTCTGTGCGCCAAATTGTGCTTTGCCATTTAAGGTTGGGCTCAGTGGTGGGTCCCAGGTAAGTACAGGGAGGCCTCCTAGGCCCAAAATGGGGCACGGGGGGGGGGTCACAGCCTGTTTTTGCTCCCAGGAGGCTGCAGGGAAGCCTACTAGGCCCAAAATGGGGCATGGGGGGGTGGCGCATCCGTCCATTCCCCCCCACGCCCCGTTTTTGCTCCCAGGAGGCTGCAGGGAAGCCTACTAGGCCCAAAATGGGGCACAGGGGGGGGTGGCACATCCGTCCATCCCCCCCACAACCCGTTTTTGCTCCCAGGAGGCTGCAGGGAAGCCTACTAGGCCCAAAATGGGGCACGGGGGTGTGTGTGGCACATCCGTCCATTCCCCCCCACGCCCCGTTTTTGCTCCCAGGGGGGTGCAGGAGGCCGAGTGCTACCTGTCACACACTCATGGCCATACCCACCATGGCCACACCCACCCAGCCGGTCATTTAAGGCAGAGAACCGGTTGTTAAATTATTTGAATCCCACCACTGGTTGGGATCATGGGGGTATCCTGAAGGGCAGAGATAGAGAGGAGAGGGCTCATGGGCAGGAGAGCCTGGAGGATTTTAGCTACACTGACGGAGCACGGTGATGCCAATTGAGCTGATCCTGTTCTTAAAACGGGTGATGATTCGCCATTGTTTCTGTCCTGTCCTTTTACGGTAAAGCAGAGGTGGCCAACCTTGACAGCTTTAAGGCTTGTGGACTTCAACTCCCAGAATTCCCCAGCTGGGAATTGAAGTCCAGGTTTGGATACCCCTGCTGTAAAGTCAGGAACCTATACCCCAAATCCAAGCCTTTAATGCCTCAATACATTTCCGTGGCATAAAAGTACCTGGGTCAGAGAAATCCGAAATAGACTGTGTTGTTTCTCTGTGTCATATAATGCTGAAAACAAGATTCTTGGTCCTGACCAACCCCTGTTCCTGACCGAGTAAACTCACCCGACCTAATAAAGAAGGCAGTAAATTTGTTTATTTAATTATTTGTGAAGTTGTTGGCTTCTCTCTCTCTCTCTCTCTCTCTCTCTCTCTCTCTCTCTCTCTCTCTCTCTCTCTCTCTCTCTCTCTCTCCCTCCCTCCCTCCCTCCCTCTCTCTCTCTCTCTCTCTCTCTCTCCCTCTCTCTCTCCCTCTTTCTCGCTCTCTTTTTCTTTCTCTGTCTCTCTCACACACATTCTCTCTCATTCTCCCTCTTTCTCTCTGTCTCTATTTCTCTTTTTATTCTTTCTCTGTCTCTCCCTCTTTTCTCTGTATTTCTCTTTTTATTCTTTCTCTGTCTCTCACACACACATTCTCTCTCTCTCATTCTCCCTCTTTCTCTGTCTCTTTTTCTTTCTCTTTTTATTCTTTCTCTTTCTGTCTCTCTCTTTTTATTCTTTCTCTCTCTTTCTCTCTCTTTTTCTCTTTTTATTCTTTCTCTGTCCCTCTTTCTCTCCCTCTTTTCTCTGTATTTCTCTTTTTATTCTTTCTCTCTCACACACTCGTTCTCTTCCTCTCCCTCTTTTTCTGTCTCTGTTTCTCTTTTTATTCTTTCCCTGTCTCTCTCACACACACATTCTCTCTCTCTCATTCTCCCTCTCTGTCTCTTTTTCTGTCTCTATTTCTCTTTTTATTCTTTCTCTGTCTCTCTCTCACACACACACATTCTCTCTCTCATTCTCTCTCTCTCTTTCTCTTTCTCTTTTTATTCTTTCTCTTTCTGTCTCTCTTTTTATTCTTTTTCTTTCTCTCTTTTTCTCTCTCTTTTTCTCTTTTTATTCTTTCTCTGTCCCTCTTTCTCTCCCTCTTTTCTCTGTTTTTCTCTTTTTATTCTTTCTCTCTCTCACACACTCATTCTCTTCCTCTCCCTCTTTCTCTCTTTTTCTCTATCTCTATTTCTCTTTTTATTCTTTCTTTCTCTCACACACACACATTCTCTCTTTCTCTCTCTCTCCCCCCCTCCCTCCCTCCCTTTGGTAAAAATCCAGCCATACATATTTGCCAAACCCCTTTTTCATTACCATGATTTCTATCCTTTAAAAGCCTGAAAAAAACAAATAAGAATAAAATAAATAAAAAGCTAACCTGTTTTAAGAACGGCCGACGTGATTTGTCATCTTTTCCCAGTGAGACAATTTGTCATCCCTTTGCCTGGAATCTGTTAACAAAACAGTCAAGCTGTGAAAAGGAGAATTCATCCCGGACACAGGGGATATTAAAGTACACAAAGGAAGGTGCTTCTCTCTCCCCCCCCCTCCGCATCTCTTTAGACATGGCCATTTCTTTACAGTGATTAATCTATCCAAATTTCAGTGCAAGGGAAGGAAAAGGGAAGAAGAGAAAAAGAAATCTCTCAGGGAAGTACAGGTAGTCCTCGACTTACGACCGCTATTGAGCCCAAAATTACTGTTGCTAAGCAAGACATTTCTTAAATGAGTTTCGCCACATTTTGCGACCCTTTTATTTTTTTGGCAACTGTTGTTAAGTGAATCTGGCTTTTGCCGTTGCGTTTGCTTGTCCGAAGGTCGCAAAAAGTGATCACACGATCCTGGGAACGCTGCAACCGTCATAAATATGAGTCAGTTGCCAAGCATCTGAATTTTTCTCACATGACCGTTGGGGATCTTCTTCACTTGTACATGTGAAAAATAATCAGGTCACTTTCTCGGTGCCATTTTAAGTTCGAACTGTCACTAAATGAACTGTTGTAAGTCGAAGACTACCTGTACTTCCAAATCACCATTCCTTGTTTGGGATAGGACCGTGATGGCGAACCTATGGCACGCGTGCCCAAGGTGGCACGCGGAGCCATGTTGCCTGGCACGCACGGCATCGCCTTTGGCATCTGGGTTTCTGGCGCACATCAGTGGTGCGTTTGTTTATTTATTTATTTATTTATTTATTTATTTATTTATTTATTTATTTATTTATTTATTTATTCAATTTATATACCGCCCTTCTCCCTGAGGACTCAGGGCGGTGCACAGCCAGAATTAAAAACATGAAATACAAATATTAAAAACAATTAAAATCTATATAAATTTGGCCCAAAATTTAAAAAACCACAAACCAATTAAACATTTAAAAATTTTTAAAAATTTCTTCCTAAGCCAGCCCGGCTTGCTGGAAAAAGTGGGTTTTAAGGGCACGGCGGAAGGCACTGAGGTCTTGGATTCTCCTTATCTCTGGGGGCAGCTGATTCCAGAGGGTAGGTGCCCCCACAGAGAAGGCCCTCCTCCTGGGGGCCACCAGCCTACATTGTTTGGCTGATGGCACCCTGAGGAGGCCCTCTATAGGAGTTCTATAGGACCGGTAGTAAAACCGGCGGGAGGCTCCGCCCACCCGCCATGATGTCATCATGGGTGATCTGCGCATGCGCAGAAGCCTCCATCTGTCTGCTGTGCTAAATAGCCAGCTTATGCTGCAGCCCATTAATAGGGGTGAGGCTGCCTCCTCGTGAGCAATCAGGCTGACCTTCACTGCTCCTGCCTTTCCTCTGCCCTACGTGTTCCAGGATCAGGTGCAGCAGGCAGTTCCTCTTCCTCATCACTTGACTGGCTGCAGCTGCATGCTTTCCCCCATCTGAAGCCTCTGGGCTGCCCCGCTGCAGCTGTGCTTCAGCCAAATCCTTCTCATTGACCAACTCCCCTCCAGATGTGCCTTCAACTGGTTCATCTTCCTCTGAGCTGACATCTGGGGAGATAACTGGGGAAGCATCCGGGGAAATCATCACACAAGGCTAGAAATCAGGAGACAATGAGGTGATTTTGGGCCAATCATCCAGTGACCGTGAGTTCTAACCTGCCTTAGGCATTAATGACTTTATACCATGGGTGTCAAACTCCGTCAGGTGATAGTTCACGATGTTTTTCCCCTTCACGGAGCTGAGGTGGGCGTGGCCTGCGTGTGACGTATCCGGCCCGTGGGCCGCCAGTTTGACACCCCCTGCTTTATACCAACCACTCTTCTCTCTGTCCAGCCTACCCCTCAGGATTGTCGTTGTGGGCAAAATAGGAGGAAAGAGGAATATTAGATACGTTTACCGCCTTGAAAATGCAGGATACAAATTAAATAAATAAACGGCTTGCGTTGCACCCTGATTTCAAGCCAAATCAACCACTGCCAAGGGTCATCCAGCCAAGCTGAAAGGCGGGAGATCAAAGTTAGAAGGAAGGAAAGACGTCTTTCGCCCGTCCACAAATTTTGTCCTGGAGAATCCACCGCTGTGGGGAAGGAGAGCCCAGCCCTGGGTTCGAATTTCAGTCACATCATTTAGGCCAAAGTTCCGTAAGGGGTGGGGTGGGGGGTTGGGAAACAAAAACGAAGAGGACCGACAGTCCCAGTGGGGAAATCCAAATTTTTTTACTACCGGTTTTGTGGGCGTGGCAGGGGAAGGATACTGCAAAATCTCCATTCCCACCCCACTCCAGGGGGAAGGATACTGCAAAATCCCCATTCCCTCCCCATTCCTGGGGGAAGGATATTGCAAAATCCCCATTCCCACCCCACTCTGGGGCCAGCCAGAGGTGGTATTTGCCGGTTCTCCGAACTGCTCAAAATTTCCGCTACAGGTTCTCCAGAACCTGCTGGATTTCACCCCTGGACAGTCTTCTTTACTTTGCTCTCCCTGTCCCCCACCAGGAGCCCTCCCCTCTCCAAAACAGTGAAAGGAAGCAGGCAATTTCAAGAATGGCCATGTGCAAGTCTATAATTAGAGTGGGACGGCAGCCCACTCGGGTGCCGTGCAGCCCAGCTGGCGAAGAAATCATGGCTCTGGGGTGGGACAAGACACGTTGGAGGGTAAAATTGCATGAAGCGTGAAGGGCGGTGGGGAGGGGGGGAAAGGGAGCACTTGGCATAACCAGCACTTCCCCTTTGTGCAGCATCATTGGAATATAAGGGTCCCTCATTCCCTCCCTCCCCATTTCTTTTTTCAGCAAAGTCCATATAAATCTTATTCTTTATCCAGGCAGGAATGCCAGGCTGATGGGAGGTCAGGGCTCGACTTTGGGGATCTGTAAGAGCAGATCTGTGTGGGGCTAGGAAGATCAGCCTTCCCTTGGGGAGCTAGAGATCCTGCAGGGCTAGGCAGTTTGTGGATTAATTTATGGCCCCTCTTTTGACCACGTTCTTCCGTGGGTTTCTCTGTGGATGTGTGTGCAATTGTGAAGCTGCCGTGGCTTCCCGAGGGTGACAGTGCCACCTAGCGTTCATTTCTTTTTTTCTTTTCAAAGTTGGGGAAGACAGGTGAGCTGGAAAGCAGGAGGAGGAAAATTCACTTCCTCCCTTATGTGTCGGAGGTTTCCTTGCAGCGGGCATCACCCCATTGGCTGGGATCTAGGGCTGCTGTTTGCTTTGGGTGTCTCTCTCTCCCTCCCTCCCCTGCTTGAGTGGGGGTGGATGGTGGTTGGACTAGAAGATCTCCAAATCTGCTATTCTGTTAAGTACCTCCCTGAAGTCCCGTGAAAATAGTTATTGGGCTGACTTTAGGGCGTTTCGAGACTTAACCAGGGGTGGGCTGCTGGGGGTTCGCAGGTGTTCGGGAGAACCTCTAGCTAAGATTCTGTGCGGTTCAGAGAACCCCCAAATCCCACTCCTGGCTGGTCCCGCCCCCCCCCCTCCCAGGAGTCCCCACGTGGCCCATTTTGGATGCAGGTAAGTGCAGGGCACGTGCGGAGGCTCGGGGAGGGCGAAAAACGGGCCTACCGGAAGTTCAGGAAGTCTGGAAACGGGCCTGTTTCCGGCCTCCAGAGGGCCTCTGGAGCCTGGGGAGGCTGTTTTCACCCTCCCAGAGGCTCAAAGAAAGCCTCCGGAGCCCGGGGAGGTCAAAAACGTCCGTCCGTCCCCCCCCCCGCTGTGGTGCAGGAGGCCAACTAGGCCACGCCCACCCAGAAACCGGGCGGAGAACCCCTTGCTAAAATTTTTGAAGCCCACCCCTGGACTTAACCAATGGGACTTACCTGCGCATCAGTACAGCTCTCTAGAAAATGTTCCTATAACGAAGCAGCTATTAACAAAAATTCTTTATTCTCAGTCTTTCTTCCTTCCCCCCCCCCCCTCTCTTTCTTTCTAGCTGGGGAACAACTTGGTTGTAAATAAAACAACGATCTACCATCTCCCATTAGTTTGTTATGGATAGGTTACAGAAAAGTGAACGGGTAGCATTAGGAGAGGGACGTATAAAAATCCATCCAAGAATGGCTGTCCAGTTCCCCTTGATTTGTAACCTTGGAAGAGAGACTATAAAACCTATCGGTACAGCTTGGAGAAGTCCAAGTGGGTATAAAAACCAAGCATTCCTACGGTATTGCCTCAGTTTTCCCCTAGTCAAGTCATCTTCATATGGGCAGGATTGTAGCTTGCATAATCTCAGTCTTCGGAACATGAGAGCATCAAAATAGTGGAGGAATTGGGTAGATAGGAATTGGATAATATATTTTGGGCCAATGTGTTTTTCAACCTTGGCAGTTTTAAGATGTGTGGCGCTTTGAAAGCATCCTGTCACATTGTATTGTGTAGTTTGGGAGTATCGGACAGGAAGGCAGTGCAGAGAGTGGTGAGGACAGCAGAAAAGATTATTGGAAGGACCCTTCCTTCTATCCAGGACAGGTTGCTTGAGCAGGGCCCACAATATTGTAGGGACACTACACAATCCTCTCTGGTTTTCTTTGTTTCCTTCTGGGAAGGGGCTTCGCGGTATCCGAAGCAGAACAACTAGATTCTGTAATAGCTTTGTGCCATATAGTATCAACCTTGTTAACTCTCAAGACTCTTTTTTCCCACCACTATCTCTTCAAAGTGGACTGCAATTAATATATGTATGTATCAGTGGTGGGTTCCTCCCGGTTCGGCCCGGTTCGGCTGAGCCAGTAGCGGTGATGATATGACATCAAACCGGTTCTCCTCCCCCCCCCGCCCTCCCCCCCCACGTTATTCTTACCTTTTATTTGGCCCCACCCCCAATCTATTGCTGCCTCCTGAGTCCCAGCTGATGATTAGAGGGAAAAAAACTGTTTAAACTCTTGCCGCGGGGCTTCAAAGGGCCGTCCTACAGCTGATCAGTGTTAAAAGCAAACAAATGAGTTGGGTCGTAAGTGCGAGGACCTTCCAGAAATGACTCTGACCAGCTAGCCATGCCCACCTAGTCACATGACCTCCAAGCCACACCCACAAAATAAGCCACGCCCACAGAACCGGTAGTAAAAAAATTTAGAACCCACCCCGGTATGTATATGTGTGTGTATACCAGTAGATATACATATGTATATGCATATGTATATAGCAACAGCACTTAGACTTCTATACCACTTCACAGTGCTTTTACAGCCCTCTCTAAGTGGTTTACAGAGTCAGCCTCTTGCCCCCCAACCATCTGGGTCCTTATTTTACCCACCTCGGAAGGATGGAAGGCTGAGCCAACCATCAGCCGGTCAGAATCAAACTCCTGGAGTGAGCAGTGAGTTAGCATGCAGTATTGCGTTCTAGCCACTGTGCCACCGCGACTCATATGGAGATATATGTACTCTATGTGCATGTATGTGTATGGATATATATTGTCAACTCTGAAGTGGGCCTGACTGAGGCCATCTTGGGGGCTTCAGTGTTGTTGAAGTTCTGTTTGCTATGGGTGTATTACTTGGAACTCTGGCATTTATACTCTGCGTGTGTGTATTTCTTTTGACAGCAGGCAGCAGAATTTCATTTCTTAATGTGTGCCAGAGTATCCACAGAAAAAAGTGACAATAAATCTTAGCTTAGCTTAGCTTAGCTTAGTTTAGCCCAGGAGTCAGCAACCCGCAGCTCTGGAGCCGCATGTGGCTCTTTCATCCCTCTGCTGCGGCTCCCTGTTGCTGGTCGGCTCCACAATTTATAGGTCTTTTGGTTAGGACAGGTAGAAGAAAAAGGATGCCACGCTAGGAGGAGACTCTATGGTGGGGGGAACCAGACTTCCGGTCGACAGAGGAAAAAGGATGCCACACTAGGAGGAGACTCTATGGTGGGGGAACCGGACTTCCAGTCGGCTCCAGAATTGAATGGGGGGCTTCCGGTTAGGACCTTTGTGGCTCTTTGAGTGTTTAAGGTTGCCGACCCCTGGTTTAGCGTAACTTAACCTAGCCTACCTCACCTCACCTCATCTGTGGTAGCGCAGTGGTTAGAGTGCAGTACTGCAGGCTACTTCTGCTGCCTGCCGGCTGCCTGCAATTTGGCGGTTCAAATCTCACCAGGCTCAAGATTGACTTGGCCTTCCATCCTTCCAAATGTGTGTAAAGAGAGGATCCAGATTGTTGGAGGCAATATGCTGACTCTGTAAACCGCTTAGAGAGGGCTGTAAAGCACTGAGAAGCAGTGTATAAGTCTAAGTGCTATTGCTGTCCTTATCATCTTACCTTTAAGCATGCTGGCTGGGGAATTCTGGGAGTTGAAGCCCACCCATCTTAAAGCTACCAAGGTGGAGAAACAGCGCTTTGGGTGGTGAACATAAGTAAATGGCTTTCAGTTAGGGTCCTTTTGACAATCTGGGGTCATCCTTGGCACCCATGAAACCAACCTGACTTAGTTTATATTTAGGAATAATAGGAAGCTTGATTTACTGGCGAACATGGGCAAAATTGTCTGTTGCCATTATTTGTGCGCTTGAAGTCTGGAAGAGAACTGGAAACCAAGGATTAACCAAGGCTTTCGGTATGTGTGGCAAACTAAAATTTAAACTCTCTATATTCGAAATGTAGCTTTAAATGTAGTTTGTCATCTCTAGTCTAGAATTGCATATTATAAAAACGTTGAATCTCTGAAAATCACTTTTATTATCCATAGCACTTAGAATTATCCTCAGTGGTTCCTATTAGTTAGAGAAGACAGAGGGGATCAGGTGAGCATGGGACTTAAAAGAATGAGATCATGCATTAGTAGGAAGTCATTTTTTTTTAAAAAAATATATATTTTTTGTACTAATTTGGGGTTGTCCTGTTTATTGCATACTTTAAGTAGGACTGTGCAATGCTTTGATTTCGGTCTCCATTTAATGTTCTGTAACTCTGTAATCCCAAGAAAAGGCTCACATGCTTTAAAGTTTTAGGTGCAGATTTTGCTGTTTTTGCAGTCCCACGTACCTACAGCACCTTTTATAGATAAATCTGAAATGCTTTTTTAAAAAGGGGATTATACCTCTCACTATTAGTTTTTGCAATAACCAGCAGTCAAAAGTAAATGTATAACGTAAGCCTTAACATCAGTTATAAAATGTGTGATACAAAACAGGAAAACCCAACTCAGCCTCATGTCTGTGGAGATTCTCAGTCATCCAGGTCTTTGTTGTCCCAAAGCTGCTTTTTCAAAAGGCAGCTGGACTTCCTTTGTTTTTCCTTGAAGACATTTCGCTTCTCATCCAAGAACCTGAAATAGCTTCCTGGATGAGAAGCAAAATGTCTTCAAAGAAAAACCAGAAAATCCAGTTGCCTCTTGAAAAAGCACCTTTTTCAAGAGGCAACCTCATGGTTTTAAGCTCCGATTGCAATAAATTAAAATAATGAATCTGTGCCACATTGCAAAAGTTTCACAGCTACAAATATTAAAAATTCAACACGGAACAGAAAAATTCTAAACCTAAAACAGAAGCAGTGATTAATTATCTAAATATAATTTAGAATGGCAAGTGAGACAAGAAAAGTTTTAATCTGTCTTCTCTAGCTTGGGCAGACAAACTATATTCTCTGGTCTGTCTGTCTGTCCGTCCATCCATCCATCTTTCCATCAAATTTCTGTGCTGCCCGCCACACTTGTGTGAATCTAGGCAGTTTTCAGATAAAATGATATAAAAGCCGAAGTTAAAAACAATACTAAAACAGGATTAAAAAGAATAATTGCAAAGTTAAAAGGCAGAGGGAGCGCTTTTGGCATATTCGCTTTCCAAGCATAGAAATCATCATCATCATTGTTCCTGTCCCATGTTAGCTATTTCATAGAATAGAATGGAATGGAATGGAATGGAATGGAATGATGGGATAGAATAGAATAGAATAGAATAGAATAGAATAGAATAGAATAGAATAGAATAGAATAGAATAGAATAGAATAGAATAGAATAGAATAGAATAGAATAGAATAGAATAGAATAGAATTTTTATTGGCCAAGTGTGATTGGACACACAAGGAATTTGTCTTGGGTGCATATTCTCTCATTGTACATAAAAGAAAAGATACATTTGTCAAGAATCATAAGGTACAACACTTAATGATAGTCATAGGGTACAAATAAGCAATCAGGAAACAATATCAATATAAATCGTAAGGATCCAAGCAACAAGGTTACAGTCATACAATCATAAGTGGGAGGAGATGGGTGGTGGGAACAATGAGAAGATTAATAGTAGTGCAGACATAATAAATAGTTTGACAGTGTTATGGGAATTAGTTGTTTAGTAGAGTGATGGTGTTCAGGAAAAAAAACTGTCCTTGTGTCTAGTTGTTCTGGTGTGCAGTGCTCTATAGCGTCGTTTTGAGGGTAGGAGTTGAAACAGTTTATATCCAGGATGTGAGAGGTCTGTAAATATTTTCACAGGCCTTAATTGTTTTTTCTGCACTTGGCTTCAGATTTCTGTTTAACGAACTTATCCCAAAATTAAGATACACAAACAGAGGCGTTTTGCCCATGAGTTGAAGAACAAGCCAGGTTCAGTTAATCATAGTTTCCTAGTCCATTTGAAGTGGGAAAAGGTGTTGGAAGTTTTCAGAACAGATCGGGGTTTATTAAACCACAATTGGAAGTTGGCTTAATCTTCTGCCTTGTCCCAAAGGCATGGGAACATAATGGCCTAAGAATCACTGTAACAAATCAACATCAGCAGCAGCAGCAGCAGCAACAACAACAAAAACAAGACTCATCTCCGTTCGGATTTTTAAAATGTGTAGAAACTCATCCTGAGTAATAATCGAAAGTCTTAACTGCCTTCTGTGGATGCGATTCACCAAAGCCGCATATGCAGATATGAAGGGAAGCCGCCTCGGCTCCGTTCTGCAAGCGGAGTTCAGTGCGTTCCCAAGTCTTCGCCCCTTTGTCTGAAAAATGCAAAAACAAAGGAGATCAATGAACCAGAGGATTTATGGGAAGGAATAGATTTAGGCCAGAGCCTGGATATAAATTCAAGAGATGGGAAGAGCGCAAGCAGAAAGGAAAACGGAAAGTAAGCAGATTGTATTCGCCAGGAACAAACTGGTCTGCTTCGTCTGAACAACGTTTAAAATCTGGGGTAGCGGAAATCCACAAAGACCGCAAGCTTTAGAAATCTGGAAAACAGATAGCCTTTGACTTACGACCACAATGGAGCCCAAAGTTTCTGTTTCTAAGCAAGACACCGTCTTCTGGTGATCGGCCCAAGCCTTGCTGGCTTGTATAGCTAAGGCAGAACTAGAACTCACCGTCTCCCGGTGATCAGCCCAAAGATACCCCGCTGGTTTATATAGCTAAGGCAGAACTAGAACTCACTGTCTCCCAGTGATCGGCCCAAAGTTACCTCGCTGGCTTGTACAGCTAAGACAGAACTAGAACTCACCGTCTCCCAGTGATCGGCCTAAAGTTACCCTGCTGGCTTATATAGCTAAGGCAGAACTAGAACTCACCGTCTCCCGGTGATTGGCCCAAAGTTACCTTGCTGGCTTGTATAGCTAAGGCAGAACTAGAACTCACCGTCTCCCGGTGATCAGCCCAAAGTTACCCCGCTGGCTTATATAGCTAAGGCAGAACTAGAACTCGCCCTCTCCTGGTGATCGGCCCAAAGTTACCCCGCTGGCTTGTATAGCTAAGGCAGAACTAGAACTCACCGTCTCCCGGTGATCAGCCCAAAGTTACCCCGCTGGCTTATATAGCTAAGGCAGAACTAGAACTCTCCCTTTCCGGGTGATTGGCCCAAAGTTACCTCGCTGGCTTGTATAGCTAAGGCAGAACTAGAACTCACCGTCTCCCGGTGATCGGCCCAAAGTTACCCCGCTGGTTTATATAGCTAAGGCAGAACTAGAACTCGCCCTCTCCTGGTGATCGGCCCAAAGTTACCTCGCTGGCTTGTACAGCTAAGACAGAACTAGAACTCACCGTCTCCCGGTGATCAGCCCAAAGTTACCCCGCTGGCTTATATAGCTAAGGCAGAACTAGAACTCGCCCTCTCCTGGTGATCGGCCCAAAGTTACCCCGCTGGCTTGTATAGCTAAGGCAGAACTAGAACTCGCCGTCTCCCGGTGATCGGCCCAGAGTTACCCCGCTGGCTTATATAGCTAAGGCAGAACTAGAACTCGCCCTCTCCTGGTGATCGGCCCAAAGTTACCCCGCTGGCTTGTACAGCTAAGGCAGAACTAGAACTCGCCATTTCCTGATTTCTAGTCCAGCACCTTAACCACCACACCAAATTGGCCTTCCTCCTTGTTATCAGTTTCTTTGCTAGGCCTAAATTGCAGGAAAAATTTGCTCTCCTTTAATCTGTCAACATTTCTGGCCTACACACGACCCTCTCACTGCTGTGGGCTGTGGGGCATGTCAAGAGTGCCCCCATGCAGGTAACTGGTCCAAGCTTCTCTCTCCTCAGGCTTTAGAAAAGGCATAAATCCATGTTTCTCAACTGTGGTAGTTTGTGTGGATTTCAACTCCCAGAATTCCCCAGCCAGCAACGCTGGCTGGGGAATTCTGGGAGTTGAAGTCCACATATCTTCAAGCTGCCACAGTTGGGAAACGCTGACATAAATAATTAAGCCCAGGCACTCACTGAGTTTTACAGCCAATGACTCACGATAACTTTCCCCACCTCTCCTCGGAACCAAGTTTTATGATAATATAGTAAAAATATTAAATTAGAAAATGCCTCACTCGAGGTGATAAAACCTTACTGCAGTGGAAATAGGTAATTATTCCCAGCTCAGCCTAAAATGACAGTTTAAAAGAAATAAAAATGTTACTGCTCATTACTTGCGTTCTCAGATTGTGATAAAGTTAAATTTTAATTCAGGCGAGTCTCAATTCAACCCCCGGGCGGGCCTTCCACCCAGTTGAAAGCCCCAGCAATTACGGACGTTGTAAGTTACTCCTGGCCTTTGGGTGGTCTTATTACTCCTTCTTTTCTTCCTCCCTTCACCCCTCCTGGCTACTAATGGTCCCTGCCCCTTTGTCTGGACAGGAAACGGAGATTGGCAAATTGATGGGGGGGCCCATCCTCCTGCCCCCCCCCCGAAAACCAAAAACAAGTGAAACATAGCTAGTATTCTAAGCTGGTTAGAGGTGCAGTCCTGCTAATAAATCAAAGGTTTGTCCTCCATACAGGTAGTACTCGACTTACGACCGGTCACTCAGCAACCGTTCGAAGTTATGACCGATCCGAAAAAGAGGATTTACGACCCTGCTTCAAACTTCTGACGGACCTCCTTTTGCAGTCATGTGACTGAATTTCGGGCACTTGGCAAGACAGCTACATTTATAGCCATTTCCGGCGTCCCACGGTCATGTGATCACGTTTTACGATGGTTTTGCCAGAAAACTGGCACTTCCTGTTTTCGGCAAAACTGCTACCAGTGTTTATTGGTTGACTTAATGAACTGTGGTGTTTGCTTGAAAAACCAACACACACACACACACACACACACACACACACACACACACACACACACACACGGATTGTAGAATTGTGCTGCTTGTGTGACCAACCCATTTTGCAACCATTATGACATAATGGGCAGGCTCCATTATGGTCGTATATCGAGGACTACCGCCATGTAGTTAGAAGCAGTTGTTTCAATCTCTTTAAGAACATAAGAATTCTGCTGATTTAGACCCTGCACTTAGTTTCCTGCACTACGTACTTCTGACATTTTGTAAACGAGAATTCAAGGGGAATGAGCGGCTCCAATCCATTAAAATACAGGTAGTCCTCGACTTACAACCATTCGTTTAGTAACCGTTCAAAGTCACAATGGCACTGAAAAAGGTGACTTGTGTCCGTTTTTCACACTTACTGTGTTTCCCCGAAAATAAGACCCTTTCTTATATTTTTTTTAACTCCAAAATAAGCACTTGGCCTTATTTTTGGGAAGGTCTTATTATTTTGGGGGGCATGGAGGAAACCAGAAGAAATGGCGGGGACTGGCTGCACATGCGTTTAAATATTTTTGGGGAGGGCTTATTTTCAGGGGGGGCTTATTTTAGTGCATGTGCTCAAAAGCCCGATTGGACTTATTTATTTATTTATTTATTTATTTATTTATTTATTTATTTATTTATTTATTTATTTATTTATTATATTTCTATACCGCCTTTCTCCCGTAGGACTCAAGGCGGTGTACAGTCAAGAAAAATATAGACACACAAACATCATAAAATTGCTAATTAAAATTGTTACTTAGTTTGGTCAATTAAATAAAACCCAGAATTAGATAACATTTAAAAAATCATTTGCATGTTTGTATGTTTAGCCCTGCCTGTTGGAACATCAGGGTCTTGAGGGCACGGCGGAAAGCACGGAGATCAGGGATATTCCGTATCTCCGGGGGCAGTTCATTCCAAAGGGTTGGAGCCCCCACAGAGAAGGCCCTCCCCCTGGGAGTCGCCAGTCGACATAATTTGACTGACGGTACCCTGAGTAGTCCCTCCCTGTGAGAACGAACTGGTCGGTGGGAGGCTATTGGTGGCAAAAGACGGTCTCGTAGGTACCCAGGTCCTAAGCCATGGAGCGCTTTAAAGGTGATAACTAACACCTTGAATCGCATTCGGAAGACCACCGGGAGCCAGTGCAGCTCGCGTAGGAGAGGTGTTACATGGGCGTAATGAGCTGCGCCCATAATCACCCGCGCGGCTACGTTCTGGACCAGTTGGAGCCTCCGGGTGTTTTTCAAGGGGAGCCCCATGTAGAGAGCATTACAGTAGTCCATACGGGAGGTAACTAGGGCATGAGTGACCGTGCGCAAGGCGTCCCGATCCAGAAAGGGACGCAACTGGCGGATCAGGCGAACCTGATAAAAGGCACCCCTGGCCACGGCCGTCAAATGATCTTCTAAAGATAACCGTGAATCCAGGAGGACACCCAAGTTGCGGGCCCTCTCTGTGGGGAGCAAGATCTCATCCCCTATTGTCAGTGATGGTACCAGCTGACTATACCGGGACGCCGGAAGCCACAGCCACTCGGTCTTGGAGGGGTTGAGTCTGAGCTTGTTTCTCCCCATCCAGATCCGCACGGCCTCCAGGCAACGGGACATCACAGCAAGGGCATCATTGGGGTGGTCTGGGGTGGAGATGTATAGCTGTGTGTCATCAGCATACTGATGAACACTCACCCCAAAACCACGGATGATCTCACCTAGCGGTTTTACATAAATGTTGAACAGAAGGGGTGAGAGGACTGACCCTTGCGGCACCCCACAAATAAGGTGCCTCGAGGTCGACCTCTGCCACCCTGCCAACACAAACTGCGAATGGTCAGAGAGGAAGGAGGAGAACCACCGAAGAACGGTGCCCCCTATTCCTAACCCCTCCAGCCGGTGCAGTAAGATACCATGGTCGATGGTATCAAAAGCCGCTGAGAGATCTAATAGGACCAGGATAGAGGAGCAATCTCTGTCCCGAGCCCTCCAGAGATCATCCACCAATGCGACCAATGCCGTTTCTGTGCTGTATCGTGACCTGAAGCCCGACTGGAACGGATCCAGATAGACAACTTCATCCAGGTATCGGGGTAGTTGTCGCGCCACCACACTCTCAACAACCTTCGCAACAAAGCGAAGATTGGAGACTGGACGATAATTTGATAATATAGCCGGGTCCAGGGAAGGCTTCTTGAGTAGGGGCTTCACAACCGCCTCTTTCAAGGCGGCGGGAAAGACACCCTCACTCAGAGAAGCATTTATAATCCCCTGGAGCCAGCCTTGTGTAACCTCCCGGGAGGCCAGTACCAACCAGGAGGGACACGGGTCCAATAAACATGTGGCAGCGTTAAGCTTGCCCAGAATCCTGTCCACGTCCTCAGGAGCCACAGAGTCAAACTCTTCCCAGATAACGCTCTCAAGACCTGCCCCCGTCTCCTCCCCTGGATCTACCCAATCGGATAGATAATAATCTACCCAATTATTATCAGGAGATGTCTTATTTTAGGGGAAGCGGTACAACCTTGGCAGCCTCCCCATGGACACATGATCAAAATTCGGACGCCTGGCAGTTGGCCTGTATTTATGGCAGTTGCCGTGTCCTGGAGTCACGCGATCCCCTTTTGCGACTTTCTGACTAGCAAAGTCAGCGGGGAGGCCAGATTCACTTACCATGGTTGTTAGTAACAACCATGTTACTAACTTAACAACTCCAGCGATTCACTTAACAGCTTGCTTTCCAGAGTTTTGCGCGCTTTCCTTAGGGCAGACGTGTAAAAGGATTTCTCCTGCCACTCAGAATATAGCTGAGTCTTTTTGAAGCTGTAAAACTATCGTAAAACCCCTCAATTCGTTCTCATCTTTCTCTTCGTAGAGTGAAACACGAGTGCCAAAATTGTGCCTCAAAGAAACATGTTGATATTCAAAGCAGGGAACTCAAAAATCAGTTCCCCACCCAGTTGCTGGGCAGGCGTGGCCATGGCGGGCATGGCCTACTTGGCTTCCTGCACGATGGCGGGGGTATGTGCGTTTTTGCTCTCCCCAAACTCTGAAGGCTTTCCTCGAGCCTCCGAGAGGGTGAAAATGGCCTCCCCCAGGCTCCAGAGGTCGGAAATGGGCTCACTTCCGGGAGGCCCGGTTTTTCCCTCCCCAGCCTCTGGAGGTTTTCCTCAAGACGAAAACGGCCTCCCCCAGGCTCCGGAGTGGGCCTCCGGAAACGGGCCCACTTGCGGGAGGCCCAGTTTTTGCCTTGAGGAAAGTCTCCAGAGCCTGGAGAGGGCAAAAACTGGGCCTCCCAGAAATTTTGGGGAGGGGTAGGTGGGGACAGCTAGTCCTTGCAACTACCGGTTTAGCATCCGGTTTGCCAGAATCCGTTCGAACCAGCTGAATCCCACCCTTGATTCAAAGGTTCCCAGGCTATGATTGTAAGAAATCTTGCTACTATCAGCCCAGATTCGTTGACCTTGATAGCAGCAACAAGTCTACGTCAACATGTCCAATATGTTGACCTAGACTTAATTTCATAATTGCTACCTTGGACCTGATTGAGGAGGTTAAAAAATAAAGTTTCATATATATATTTTTTCTGAAAGATCCCATCCTTTCCACATCTCTTCCCTCAATCTAATCCCTATGTTTTCTTTTTTTTTAATCTTCTTAATTTTAATTGTTTTGTATTATCATTTTTGTCATTTTGTAAGCCACCCTAAGTCGCTGCAGCAGAGAGAGGGCAAAGAAGCAAACATAGAATTCTTCCTTTCCAGTTTCAATTTGGAAATGGGAGTTGCCTAAAAAATAGAAGATTTCCCTCTCCATCCTGCACCCTTGTTTATTTATTAAGTTGGGAAGATTGGGTCGGTTCACTGTTTTTCTTTTTTTATTCCAGCACTGCTGTTGTAAGTAATTTTGGAAGTACCTTTCATCCGGATTTCATTAGTTTTAAAATAGAAAACATGTCTTGTTTGCGTAGTGTGTAGTTTTGCTTGTCGGGGATGGCTTCCTATGAATAATGTTTGAATTATTCCCGGCAAATGGGTTGCACCTCTTTCCATACCGCGATAAAATGTACAAACCAAATACTTATCGTGGAAGAAAACATTTAGGAAACTGAGGATTTAAAAACCAGGCTTGGCTAAATTTATAAATTCCTGAAGATTATTGACCTTATGGTTTGCAACGCTCGGCTAATTATCTGTGGGCTCTTTGGGAATTTTGGACAGCTATCTCAGTCAGAGGTGTCCCAGCTTGGTTACTTTAAGACTTGTGGACTTCAACTCCCAGAATTCCCCAGCCAGCCAAATGTCAGATTTGTGGACTTCAACTCCCAGAATTCCCCAGCCAGACAAATGTCGGATTTGTGGACTTCAACTCCCAGAATTCCCCAGCCAGACAAATGTCGGATTTGTGGACTTCAACTCCCAGAATTCCCCAGCCAGACAAATGTCAGATTTGTGGACTTCAACTCCCAGAATTCCCCAGCCAGACAAATGTCGGATTTGTGGACTTCAACTCCCAGAATTCCCCAGCCAGACAAATGTCGGATTTGTGGACTTCAACTCCCAGAATTCCCCAGCCAGACAAATGTCGGATTTGTGGACTTCAACTCCCAGAATTCCCCAGCCAGACAAATGTCGGATTTGTGGACTTCAACTCCCAGAATTCCCCAGCCAGACAAATGTCAGATTTGTGGACTTCAACTCCCAGAATTCCCCAGCCAGACAAATGTCAGATCTGTGGACTTCAACTCCCAGAATTCCCCAGCCAGACAAATGTCGGATTTGTGGACTTCAACTCCCAGAATTCCCCAGCCAGACACATGTCGGATTTGTGGACTTCAACTCCCAGAATTCCTTAGCCAGACAAATGTCGGATTTGTGGACTTCAACTCCCAGAATTCCCCAGCCAGACAAATGTCGGATTTGTGGACTTCAACTCCCAGAATTCCCCAGCCAGACAAATGTCGGATTTGTGGACTTCAACTCCCAGAATTCCCCAGCCAGCCATGCTGGCTGGGGAATTCTGGGAGTTGAAATCCGTAAGCCTTAAAGTCCCCAGGCTTGGATTCCCCTGACCTAAATAGTATCTCCAATTGCATATTTATATGTTTTAACATCTGTGATATCTGCACAGCTGTTGTTTTCCTGAATCTGTTCTACCTTCCTGCCATTTGGTCCTATGACCACTTCTTTATCGCACGTAACTTTTTGTTCCCCCGAAAAAAACAAACCAATTTTTATTTTAATTCAGCGAGCAACATTCCGCTTGTCCAAAACCCCAATCAATTTGAACATCGTTGCGGGCTTCAGTTGATTGTCTCTCCTTCAAGTATCATGTCAGTCTCGAGGAAGAAAGGATAACATATATGAAAACGAAATTACAATCCCATACAACCTGGCTGATTGAATCGCCCGTCCTTTCATCGCCCGGTTCTCATACATTCCTATTAAAATATTCAATCTTGTTCCTTCCTTGAAAAGCCTTGTTTGGAAAGGGCAAACTTAGAGGAGGAACAAAAAAATGCCATTCCCTGGAGAGATGGGATCTAAGGCTCGTGTCGTATTTACATATTGGGAGGCTGTGTGTGTGAGAGAGAGGAGTGGGGAGGGAAGGAGAGAGGGAGAGAGAGGAATGAGAGTGAGGGGAGAAAGAGGGAAGAGGGAGAGAAAGAGTGTGAGGATAGAAAAAGAGATAGAATAGGGAGAGGAGAAAGAAGTGGAGAGAGAGAGAGGAGACAAAAAGAGAGGAATGAAAGAGAGGAGAAAGAAAGGGGAGAGGGAGAGAAAGAGTGTGAGGATAGAAAAAGAGAGAAGAGTGAGAAGAGAGAGAAAAGGGGGAGAGAAAAGTGTGAGAGGGGAAAGACAGGAATGAGTGAGGAGAAAGATGGGAGAGAGAGGAAGAGAAGGAGAAAAAGTGTGTGAGGGAGAGAAAGGAGAGAGAAAGTGAGGGGAGAGGAGAGAAAGGAGAAAGGAAAGTGAGAGTAGAGCGTGCGAGCGAGGGGAGAGAAAGTGAGAAAGTGCGAGAAGAGAGAAAGAGTGAGAGGAGAGAAAGAGGAGAGAGGAGAGAGAGAAAGAAAGAGTGAGGAGAGTGAGGAGAGGCGAGTGAGAAAGTGAGAGGCGAGAGAAAAGATAGAGAGGAGAAAGGAAAGAGAGTGAGAGGAGAGAGAGAAAGTGAGAAAGAGTGAGGAGAGAGAGAGAGAGAGATGCCATGCGTGAGGTCTCTGCAGTCCTGGTGTTTATTAATAAAGATGCCTTTTTAATTATCGGGTGGCCTTTTTGCTCGAAGAACCAGATGACGTAGGTGGCAGGTCCTGCCTTGTATCAAATTGTCCTTGAGAAGTTACTTTTCCTGTCGTTCCCCCCTCCAATCCCTTCAGAAGGCGCCTACAGCAACATCATTTTCACGGGGGCTGTGGAGATGCTGTTTGCTTGTTTATTCGTGTCGGAAGCATCCCAATTAAAATAAGGGCATACCATACGACATAAAAATTTAAAATACGAGATTAAAATAGGTACAAATTGAACAGCTCTTGCCCAGAAACTTGCAACATTTAATTGCGTTCCATCGCAACTGCCATGAATTCCTCAAGTGTACACCGATCAGAGCGCTAAGAGCAGGTATACGTAAGTGTCGTCGCCCCATTTGTTCAGGGAGTCTCTGGATCTTGTCGTTCCCGACGGGTGGGAAACGATGGCCCTTTATGGCCCTGTGGACTTCAGCTCCCAGAATTCCCCAATCGGCCATGTTCTAGAGCAGGGGCGGGGAAAGATGGCTCCTTTATGACCTGCGGACTTCCAACTCCCAGAATTTTTCAAGAGGCAACAGGACTTTCTTGTTTTTTCTTTTGAAGACATTTTGCTTCTCATTCGAAGAAGCTTCTTCGGCTCTGACTGGATGGTGGAGGAAGGATTTATACTCCTTGCAGACAGCTGGTCATTTGCATCCTTTTAGAGGATGAAGCACTTGGGGCTTTGAAGCACTTGGGAGTTTATCTGTGTCCTCAGGGTCATCGGAGTGGTGCTCCCAGTTCCTGTAGTCTGCAATTTTTTATTTTTTATTTTTTTCCTTGTAGAAATCCATTCCTACTCCCGCACTATTCAAAGGGCGTTCATCCCAAATTGTATAGCTAAAAGTCTGTAGAGCAAGGGTCTCCAATCTTGGCAACTTTAAGACTTGTGGACTTCAACTCCCAGAATTCCTCAGCCAGCAAAGCTGGCTGAGGAATTCTGGGAGTTGAAGTCCACAAGTCTTAAAGTTGCCAAGGTTGGAGACCCCTACTGTAGAGATTCTCAGTCATCCAGGTCCTGAGACAATCATGACCCAAATGACCAAGAATCTCTACAGACTGTCAGTGCATTTATATCTGAAAGATATTTTGATTTCTCAATCTTGCCTCTGCAAGTCTGGAATGCTGTCAAGAATTTTAGCAACAAGAATTAACCGGGTCCAATCCTACTTATCCCAAATACATAGTGGACCAGGTGCCGAAACCTGTGGAAACCAGTCTCTCTTTCTCCTCCTTATTTTATTGACTTTATTTTGTTGCTTTTCTTGCTTTCTCCTGGTTCTGGAATGAGCTAAGGCTTACAAACGTGAATAACTTTTTAATAACTTCGAATTGTTTGCTTTTCTCTGCCTCTTGTCTCTCCCTCCCCTCCCCTCCAGGACAGAATTATATCGGTCACTGTTTGGCAAGCAGGCCCGCCTGGAAGAAGGACACCAAGCCTAGTGATCCATAGGAGACCTTTGGAGGTTCTGGAATGTGGGAGAAGTTCTTGGTTTGGATCGTCCCACCACCCTACAGGCCTCGCTCAGGAGAGCCAAGGTAGAGTCTGTCCATTTGATGGAGAAGAACCTTAAGGAAGCTGCCATCCATGATCACCTTGGGAAGCGGGACAATGTTTTTGTCCTACTCTCCCCTCCCCCCATCTCTGTTTCTGAACTCCCCTCAAGATGAGCCATTTCAATTCAGTCAGGCTGTTTCCTGTGGGATCTTCAAGGACACAGCGAGCACGAAGCCAGCTTGGATTTTCCTCATCGTTCTGGCAGGGCAAGACTGTTTCCAAAGATCACCACTGTCACTGCATCCGGATGGATGGATGGATGGATGGATGGATGGATGGATGGATGGATGGATTGGATGGAGGATGGATGGATGGATTGGATGGAGGGAGGATGGATTGGATGGATGGATGGATGGATGGATGGATGGATGGATGGATGGATGGATAGATGGATGGATGGATTGGATGGATGGATGGTTTGGATGGAGGGAGGATGGATTGGATGGATGGATCGATGGATCGAGGATGGATGGATGGATGGAGAATGGATGAGGGATAGATGGATTGGATGGATGGAGAATGGATGGATGGATGAGGGATAGATGGATTGGATGGATGGATGGATTGGATGGATGGATGGTTTGGATGGAGGGAGGATGGATTGGATGGATGGATGGATTGGATGGATGGAGGATGGATGGATGGATGGATGGATGGATGGATGGATGGATGGAGAATGGATGAGGGATAGATGGATTGGATGGATGGAGAATGGATGGATGGATTGGATGGATGGAGGATGGATTGGATGGATGGATGGATTGGATGGATGGATAGTTTGGATGGTGGGAGGTTGGATTGGATGGATGGATGGATGGATGGAGAATGGATGAGGGATAGATGGATTGGATGGATGGAGAATGGATGGATGGATGAGGGATAGATGGATTGGATGGATGGATGGATGGATGGATGGATGCCAAAGCAATTTGCTTGATGAAAAAAGGCCTTCACGTTTCCTGAAAAAACTTGGTGACATGTTGCATAAGTGGATGTTATGACATTGGCCCCAAAAGTCGTCGAATAAAATTGGTTTTTTTTTTTAATTTTTTTTTTAGAAAAATAATGATTCTCTCGCTATATGTATGTGTGTGTGTGTATGCGCATGTGTTTCTTATAGAGAAAGAGCTGCCAATCTCAGCGAGTGCTACAGGACAACAGTTAAGCCCTTTTGATTTTGTTCTTAATTCTTACCTCCATTGTTTGGCTGTGCCTTTCCTGCAGTTGGAAAGTAGAAATCTAAACTTTTGAACATCTCTTTGGACAGCACTGTAACCTCCATCCCACCTTCCAAAAACGTTGGGTGAAATATTTGGAAGCTAAATCGGCGTGTTTCTAAAATCAAAATTTCCCCTAATTTGAGACCTCACCAGCACACTGTTTTTTGAACTGAAACCCACTACTTAAAAAATCTGAAATGCTTTTCGCATCCATCTTTGGAACCGAGGCCATTGAAGAGCTCAGGGAAGTAGTTCTGTCTACTTATCTGTCATTCTCTAACTGATAAATACTCGTGAATTTTTGTATGAGTCCAGAGCTATTAATATATTTAATTATTTTTGCTGGTAGGGATTTGAAGAGGCCAGACCGCTTCTCCTCCTTGTAGAAGTTAGGTACAGAATGAATCTAACAAAGGGAAGTACAATTCACTTGCTTTTATTCAGAAGATCATTGGAAATTAAAATCCCATAAAGTGGATTTATTAGCATGCTGTGATCAGTCTTCCAGTGAAGGTTATTTTGTATAAGTAACATGTGTCCATGTATGTAATAATACAACTTACTATATTGATTGTCTTTGAACCATCACTCACAAATGCGTGCAAACACACACTCACACAAATGTAGTCAATAAAATATAGTCTTACACCTTTGTATTTGTGCATGATGCCATATGTGTATGTGCCTTGAATGATAAACACTTTTCTATAGATTTATTGAGCTTAAAAATTAAAGTATTGTTTCAGTTAATAAATAAGAGAGCCTTCCGTATTAGCTATTTAAATTAATAATTAAGAATGAGAACTGAGCACATATGTCATAAGGATTACAGGGTTGATGAAATAGATTGTCAAGGAAGATTTTTTTAATTATTTATTTATTTATCAAATGTAGATACTGCCCATCTCACTGTCAAAGCAACTCTGGGCAGTTTACAAATGAAAGTACATTCAGAGGTGAAAGAATGTGGAATTAGTAAATTCAACAACAAAATATTTAAACTAAAATTACAAATGAATTAAGAGAAATCTTTTATATTTCAAATTGACTTAAATTTAAAATTCCCATTCTAAAACCCTTATAAAACATATTCAAACCCATATTTAAAACCCAATTAAAATTATTGTCCCATCAGACCAGCTTGTTGGAATAACAGGGTCTTCAGCGCACGACGGAAGGCACGGAGGTTGGGGATCCTTCATATATCCGGGGGCAATTCGTTCCATAGGGCAGGAGCCGCCACAGAGAAAGCTCTCCCCCTGGGAGTCACCAGTCGACATTGTTTGGCCGACGGCACGCTGAGGAAGCCCTCTCTGTGGGAGCGTATCAGTCGGTGGGAGGCAGTCAGTGGCAGCAGGCGCTCCTGTAAATATCTAGGCCCTAAGCCATGGAGCGCTTTAAAGGTGGTAACCAACACCTTGAAACGCACCCGGAAGACCACCGGGAGCCAGTGCAGCTCGTGCAAGAGAGGTGTTACATGGGAGTGACGAGTCGCCCCCATTATCACTTGCGCGGCCGCATTCTGGACCAGTTGGAACCTCCGGGTGCTTCTCAAGGGGAGCCCCATGTAGAGAGCATTACAATAGTCCAGACGGGAAGTGACGAGGGCGTGGGTGACTGTGCGCAAGGCGTCCCGATCCAGAAAGGGATGCAACTGAGAGATCAGGCGAACCTGATAAAAGGCCCCCCTGGCTACGGCCGTCATATGATCATCCAACAACAGCCGTGAGTCCAGGAGGACGTCCAAGTTGCGAGCCCTCTCTGAGGGGGGTAAGATCTCATCCCCAATAGCCAGTGATGGTTCTAGCTGGCTATATCGGGACATCGAAAACCACAGCCACTCAGTCTTGGAGGGGTTGAGTCTAAGCCTGTTCCTCCCCATCCAGATCCGCACGGCCTCCAGGCAACGGGACATCACGTCAAGGGCATCATTGGGGTGGCCTGGGGTTGAAATGTACAACTGCGTGTCGTCGGCATACAGTTGACACTTCACCCCAAAGCCACAGATGCTCTCACCCAGCGGCTTCACATAAATGTTGAACAGGAGGGGTGAGAGGACTGACCCTTGCGGCACCCCACAAGTGAGGAGCCTCGAGGTCAACCTCTGTCCCCCCGTCAACACATTGCGTACGGTCAGAGAGGAAGGAGGAGAACCACCGTAACACGGTGCCCCCCACTCCCATCCCCCACAAAAAAGGCCAACATTTTCTAATTTTTGCCTCCTGCTGGGGTGCAGAAACTATCTGTGTCAAAGTTGCTATTGAATTTTGTCTTGGAAAATGTAGGTAGCACTGATGAATAAATCTTTAGGCGCGTTTGCAGCCAAGTCTTGGCTGTAGATCTTGGGGAAGTGCATTGATTTTTCATCTTCTTATTTTCCTTTTCATCCATCTTCAATTCCTTTCTTTCCTCAGCTTGGATGTGTGTGTGTGTGTGTGTGTGTGAAAATAGTCCCAAGAGAATCTGCTTTCAAATGTTGCCCTTTGCGGTGTGCCATTTCTGCTCCTGGGGTCTGACAAGAAGCAATGGATGGAAACTAATCAAGGAGAGACCCAACTTAGAACTAAGGAGAAAAGTTCTGACAGTGAGAACGATTAACCAGTGGAACAACTCGCCTCCAGAAGTTGTGAGTGCTCCAACATTGGAGGTTTTGAAGAAGAGACTGGACAGCCACTTCTCTAAAAATGAGGACCCAGATTATGGGGGCAATAAACTGACTTTGTATAAATATACAAAAGTATGAAGGCTATTGCTTAACGCATTGTAAGCCGCCCTGAGTCTCCGGAGAAGGGCGGCATATAAATCAATTTTTTTTAAAAAAAATGGGATAGAGTCTTCTGCTTTAGTAGGGGGTTGGACTAGAAGATTTCCAAGGTTCCTTCCAACACTATTCTGTTCAGGAAATTATTTTCGGTGATGAAAGTTTCACGAATGAAGGCAAATATATTTATCCCAGGATAATGATGGGAAATCGAATTTGGGTTGGTCCCTGGTCTTCTGAGCTTTTGGACTCGTGATGGAGCCCATCTTCAGGGAATTTCTCTAATGGAATACATGCTTTGGGCTGTTCTGTGAATCGTGTTTATGTGGTGCCTTCCTATTGGCTGATTGGTGTGTTGATGGCTAGAGATCGGCTGCTGTTGTGCTGCCAAGCCCTTGGCTCCTAAGTACCTGATAAGCTGCAGATAAATCCTTCAATCGCTTCTTTGGCTATTTTTGTCCCTGCTCGGCCAACAATCTTAGTAGCTGCGAAATTGAATGTTTGTCCTTGTTCATTGCAATGTGAGGCTACCAATGAGCTTGAGTCTCCTCGTCTGACCGCTCACTTGCGTTCATGCAATCTGATGGCTTAGCTTCCTCCCTGCTTGTCCTGCAGAATCACAGGGACAATCCACACAGGAGATCCAATAGATTACATTGGAAGTATCTCCCACCTCCAAGCGACCCAAATTCGATTTTGCATGAAAGTTTCAGCTGTTCAGCTGTTTTGTGTCTTCTGCCAGATATCATCAGTCTAAGAATCCTTTCCCTCCCTCCTTCTCTTTGTACAGGTACAACCAATTTTGACCATTCAAAATTAAAACAGTACTAAAAAAAGTGACTCGTTTCACACTTAACAACCGTTGTGGCATTTTCCACAGTCACATGATAAAAATTTGGACCCTTGGCAACTGGCATGAATTCTGGGAATTAAAGTCTACAGCTGTGATGACCCGGGGCAAGGCATCACACGAAGGCAACACAGCTGATAGTTCAAAACTCCCCTTTATTACTCCCAACCTTCCCCCAAACACTCCCACGTTTATGGCAAGTCCCAAAGCAAAGCACTCACACACACACTTCCAGTAGCCTCTGGCTGTGAGTAATCCAGCAAAATGCTGTTAGCACAATGGCTTCAAGGCAAGAAGTCCAGCGGGTCAAGAGAACCAGTCAAGGAGTCCAACGAAGCAAAGGAACAAAGCAATGAGTCCAGGAAGCAAAGGAACAAGGCAAGATGTCCACTGAACTCCAGACGTCGGCAAAGGCACACCAAACTCCACGAATTCAGCTTTTGTTCCTGACAAATGCCCCTCCCCACAGTGTCTCCTTAAGTCTCAGTCCCCAGGTGTGTCTTGTGAAGAGGAGCGGGGCGTTCTCCTCCCAAGTTGTCCGGTCAGCCTGCGCTGTTGCTGCCTCACAGATATCTGGACACACCCGATCAAACCGATCACCGTGATGGAAGACAATGAATCGGTGGTTTATATTTCTGAATCTCATTTTACAGGTTCTAGGTCCAGACACATTGACATCCGTTATCAAAACATAAAACATTTAGTGAAAAAAGGTTTTGTCAAAATGCAATATGTATCTACACATGATCAAATTGCTGATATGCTCAACAAACCACTTCCAGCAGTTCAACACGAGTATCTGCGTAAGAAGATGTGCCTTATTTGATGATGTACTGATATTCGCTCAACTGGCAAAAGAAGGGGAATGTCACTGCGCTATTTTATTTACCAGCTGAGCTTCATATTTCTGGACTATCTGACTTTCCGTACCTTGCCAAGAATTGTTATCAAAAGTTACTATGCATGTCTGCATTCCTTCACTTGCTTCACACACTCCTTCCTTTGTTCTCTTGCCAGAGGTCCGGCTGGACCGGCAGGAGACCTCACTTGCCAAAATGTAACAATTATCTTTCTTAGTTAGTGAGGTGTTTTATTTTCTTTATAACAAATAAATGAGTTTTATTAGAGAACTTTTCTTCAGGATTTCTTTTCAGAATATTGCAACAAGGAATAAGCCACGATCCATCCTCTAACCAGGGTGATTTGTCCCAGAGCCAAACATGGGATTAATCAATGCCCTGACACTTTCCTCTCTCCATGCTTGGGGATCAGGAGGAGGCGGTCCTTGTTCGTCACCTGAGCTCTGTCTCTCCTCGTCTCCACTGCCTGCCCTCTCTTTCCCCGCCTCTCGGTCATCTTGCCCCCGTTCTTCCCTGCTGGCAAGCCATCCCAAACCTGAGGGACTCTGGGCTGCCTCGTCCTGCTCCTCCCCGCGTTCCTCCGAAGCCAGCGAGGCCGCCCCTTCGACCTTCTTCAGCCCTAGCTCCGGCTTGTCGTCCTCTTCAGCAACAGCTTCGATGGGGCCATGACACTAGGTTTTAAAGTTGCCAAGTTTGGGCATCCCTGCTCTTTAAGGGTTTCAAGAATGACTGAAAACTTTCTAGTTAGGGTAGCGAGTATTTTGAAACGGGAGGATTTCAAACTTTGAAAGATTTGAAACTTGAATCCTTGTGCAAACGCCTGCAAAGAATATTCCTCCGCTGAAAAACGGGCCTTTTATTTGCATGTGGAGGATTTGTTTGCTTATTAAATTGTGGGTTACTTCAGACCTCCCTTAATACTTCAAAAAGATGCTTGAACTAAGATTTCGGTAATATGCAAGTACTCTACAGATGTAATGATTCATTAACTCGGTTCACCGAAAGGGGCCTAATTAACTAATTGGTTTGACAGTCTTGTTTTATTATCTACTGTGTACTTTTGTGTGTTTTTTTTTTTAATAAATACAGTTTATTA
Source organism: Pituophis catenifer annectens (assembly GCF_029215685.1). Lineage (NCBI taxonomy): Eukaryota > Metazoa > Chordata > Lepidosauria > Squamata > Colubridae > Pituophis > Pituophis catenifer. The sequence continues at coordinate 4,959,073 of NW_027256881.1, forward strand.
TTCTGAGCACTGTAAATTAGATTTGCGAGTTTAACCTTTCCGTGTACAAACTCAGTTATATTCCTCTGGGCTGGGGTTTTATGACATGGTCACTCATGGCTAAGTAAACTGTGGATTATTAATGGGTTTATTTATTTATGGCTTACTATCTTCTGTAAACACACTTTGATTATTGAAAGAAAGGAGATGAATATATAGGAAGGTGGAATTTAAAAACATTTCTTTGGGGTTTCGGGGAAGAAGACCCGGAGAAAAAAAAATTCGGAACTTTGATGTTACGTATGTTGACGTCAGCAAGATTAATTTACGAAAAAAAAAAATGGAAGCTCATAGTGATCCCCACAATGGAGGAATGACTGCAAAAATTGATGGAGTTAGCAGAGATGCCTAAATTGACTGTTTTGATAAAAGAATATATATAAAACCCAAAATCAAAGTTACATTTTTTTCCCACCTCGAGGACAAAGTCCAAAAGCAGTTTCCAAATAGAAATAAAAGTATTTATATTTAGATATAAAAATATATATAATACTTTTATTTCTATTTGGAAACCACTTCTGGACTTTCCCTCTCCTCTCTCCCCCTCCCCTCCCTTCCCTTTTCATCTCAAGGCCAGACAGTGTAAAGTGGTGAGGAAGTTTGCTTCTACTGGTTTCATCCTGGAGGGACTGGATCTCTGCAGGCTTCTTCTTGTCCACTCCTGCCATCCCCCTCAACCTTCTCCTCCATCTCCAACCTGCTCCTCCATCAGAGCTGCCTTAATGCTCGGCAGTTACTGACTCTCTACACCCTTGTATTCTCTGTTGTAGTTTCCTGATAAGGAGGCCGGTGTTTTCACCAAATAAGGGCCAGTGATGTTGAATGAGATAGACCACTTAAGATCTCCTTATGAGGAAAACTCTACACAAAATCCTCTTTAATGAGATTTTAATGAGGACCCAGATTGTGGGGGCAATAAACTGACTTTGTATAAATATACAAAAGTATGAAGGCTTAACGCATTGTAAGCCGCCCTGAGTCTCAGGAGAAGGGTGGCATATAAATCATTTTTTTTTTTAAAAAAAAGGGTAGAATTCCTGAAGAGAGCCAGGTCCCAAGTCATGGAAGTGACCAGTGATGGGATTCAGCCGGTTCAGGCAAACCGGTAGTTAAATTCCTGGCTGGCCCACTCCTTCCAGGAGTCCCCACATGCCCCATTTTGGCTCCCAGGTATGTGTAGGGAGGCCCATTAGGACCAAAACGGGGTGTGGTGTGTGTCCGTTCCCCCCACCCCACAGCCCATTTTTACTCCCAGGAGGCTGCAGGGAGGCCTACTAGGCCCAAAACAGGGCACGGGGTAAGGTGGCCCATTTTTGCTCCCAGGGGGGTGCAGGGAGGCCTACTAGGCCCAAAACAGGGTGTGGGGGGCGGTGCATCCCCCCGGCCGATTTTTGCTCCCAGGGGGGTGCAGGAGACTGAGTGCTGCATGTCACAAACCCCCTGGCCACGCCCACACCCACCATGGCCACGCCCACCCAGCCGGTCATTAGGGCAGAGAACCGGTTGTTAAATTATTTGAATCCCACCACTGGAAGTGACCCATTGAGTTGGAACCAGAAAGTCACTATAAATAAAGCTTCCCACCTCAGATAAATGAGGTGAGTATATTTTTTTTGTGTCTTTTCATTTTTGTCTTGTGTGATCTTTGTAAATTTCCCTTTGGCGGCTGACTGGAGTTTGCCAGCTGCATAGACATTAAATCTCTCTCAAACACCGATTGCTGGCATTCACCTTGTTTGAAATGTCAGAGAGAAAGAGAGAGAGAGAAGCTGAATCAAGGAGACTCCAAAACGTCGAATTTAGCACCTAAGCAAACTTTTGACATACCTCCTTACGTAAACGATGCAACGCCATAAAAATGCAGACCTTAAAAAACAAAGTCTTCAGCGAAAGGGAAACCCAACCTCGCACCCGTTAACCTTCCACGGAAGATCCGTTTTCTTTTCCCAAAAGGAAAATGGTAAATTTCCAGAAGAAACATTTCTTTGCTTCGGTAATTTTGGAGCTCGGTCTAATCTTTACAATGTCACTGAACTGTCTAGAGAGGTTTGCTATTGCTTGAAATAACAGCTAAGTTTCTGATAGCAAGTTATAGTATCATAGCCAAGCTGAGTTATTTTAGCGCCTTCCTGAGCTAGCATCAATCGGAATAGAGCTGGGAGGGACCTTGGAGGTCTTCTAGTCCAGCCCCCTGCTCAAGCAGGAGACCCTATACCCGTGATGGCGAACCTATGGCACGTGTGCCACAGGTGGCATGCAGAGCCATATTGGTGGGCACATGAGCTGGCCAGCTGATTTTTGGCCCTTCTGGGCACAATGGAAGTCGGCAAATGGGCTGTTTTCGGCCTCTGGAGGGCCTCCGGGGAGGTGGGGAAGGCTGTTTTTGCCATCCCCAGGCTCCTAGAAAGCCTCTGGAGCCTGGGGAGGGCAAAAAACAGACCTACCGGGCCCACTAGGCCATCACATGCCAAAAGCAGGGGGAACATGGGGGATCGCGCACACATGAATAGGGGGGCAGGGTGCATAGAATTATGGGTGTGGGCACGCACGCGCGCGACCACCCCGCACTCCTCCAGCTTTTGGCACGTGATGGCAACAAGGTTAGCCATCACTGCCCTCTACCATTTCAGACAAGTGACTGTCCAGTCTCTTCTTAAAAACCTCCAGTGATGGAGCACCCACAACTTCTGGTGGCAAGCTGTTCCACTGGTTAATTGTCTTCACTGTTAGGAAGTTTCTCCTTAATTCCAGGTTGCTTCTCTCCTTGATTAGTTCCCATCCATTGTTTCTTGTTTTGCCTTCAGGTGCTTTGGACCCCCTCTTCTTTGTGGCAGCCCCTCAAATACTGTCATACTGCTATTATGTCCCCCTCCCCCAGTCCTTCTTTTCTTTAGACTAGCCAAACGCAAATCCTGCAACCGTTCTTCATATATTTTTAGTCTCCAGGCATTTAATTGTTTTAGTTCCTCTTCTTTGCACTTTTTCCAACGTCTCAACATCTTTTTTGTAATGTGGTGACCAAAATTGAATGCAGTATCCCAGGTGTGGCCTTACCAAGGCTTTATAAAGCAGTACTAATACTTCATGTAATTTGTATTCTATGC